>NW_022196894.1:7823478-7830978 GCF_008632895.1 Mastomys coucha
AAAAAAAAAAAAAAAAAAAAGAAATCAAAATATGAGTCCGGCAGTGGTGGCGCACGCCTTTAATCCCAGTACTTGGGAGGCAGGAGCAGGTGGATTTCTGAGTTTGAGGCCAGCCTGGTCTACAGAGTGAGCTCCATAACAGCCAGGGCTACACAGAGGAAGAGAAATCTGTCTCGAAAAAAAAAATAATAAAATAAAAGAAATCAAAATATGCCAGCATGCTAGCACATACCTTTCATCCCAGCACTTGGGACACAGAAGCAGTCAGATCTCTGTGAGCTTGAGGCCATCCTTGTCTACATGTTGGGTAGCCACCAGAGAAGACTGCTTGGACATGGGTTTAAGCAAATAGAAAGTTTTTATTAGATAGCCAGCAACTACACTGGGTGTTTCAGATCCCAATGTGCCCTGAGCCTTTCTTAGGCAGAGCTTTTAGGCACAAAACCCATGTTCTGGGTTGACATACCTTCAGTTAACAAGAACAGTTAGCCAGCAGCAGAACTACAGAAGCTAAAAAGCAAGGTTAGTGCATTTATAGACTTTTCTAGAACTATGGACGTGGATGGATTAGGCCCATGTTTTAGTTTTGGCAGGTGGTGCTATCTACATGCTGGGTTTTACAGCCTGAATGATCATGACTCCATCAGGGAGCCAGCTGTGCTACGGGCTGGAGCCTGTCATGTTGTAGTGAGTTTCAGGAGGACTAAGGCTACATAGCGAGACTTTGTCTTAAGGAAGGAAGGAAAGAAGGGAGAAAGAAGGGAGAGAGGGAGCAAAACTATGGCCTGTAAGATGGCTCATTGGCTAAGGACACTTATAACCAAACCAGATGATGCGAACCCAGTTCCTGGAACCCACTTGGTGGGAAGAGAAAAGTGACTCCCCTAAGTTGTCCTCTGACCTCCATATATATACTGTGGCAGAAGTGTAACCCCCATTCAACCAGAATAAATAACAAATAATTTTAAAATTAGCTTAAAACATGCATAATGGCTGTGTGGTGATGGCACATGCCTTTAACCCCAGCAGTCAGGAGGTGGAGGCAGACCCATGAGTTTGGAACCAGCTTGGTCTACAAAGTTTCAGCACAGCAAACTCTACACAGAGAAAACTTGTCTAAACACAACACCAACACCACAAAAATAAGAAAAATGCATAACAGAAAATGTACTGTTTTGTGGATTTTTGTTGTTTTATTTATCTTGTTTTGTTTTTAAAATGGACTCTTCTGTTTCCTTTGTGCCTTAGTTAGGTTTCCATTGCTGTGAAAAGACACCATGACCAAGACAACTCTTATAAGGACAGAATTTAATTGGGGCTGACTTACAGGTTCAGAGGTTCAGTCCATTGTCATAACAGGAAGGATGGCAGTGTCCAGGTAGGCAGGTATAGTACTGGAGGAGCTGAGAGTTCTAGCTTCATGTGAAGGCCACTAGGAGAAGAACTGGCTCCCATGTGGCTTGGATAAGGATCTTATTGCCCACCCCTACCATAACACACTTCCCCTAACAAGGCCACACCTACTCCAACAAGGCCATACCTCTTAATAAACTGCCACTCCCTGAGCCAAGCATATTCAAACCACCACACTAGCATAGCCTGGACTCACTGTGTATCCAAAAGTGGTCTTGAACTCCTGATTCTCTTGTGTTGAGTGCTCAGATTACAGGCAGTGCTGGGGATTAAATATAGGGCTTTATATATACTAGGCAATCACTCTATCAACTAAGCTACAAAAGCCAGCCTCATTTTACCTATGTTTGTTACAGTTCAGTGGTATCAAGGAAAGCTGGGCCTAGCGGCTTGCTTAGCAAGAAGCCTAGGTTTCAACCCACAACATTTCCTTTCAAAAAGTCAAGGGCAGCCTGTGCAATTTACTGAGCTGCTACTTCAATAAGGTAAAAGTAAAGACGGTTTGGATGGTATAGCTCAGTGATAAAGCACTTATATAAGACCCAGACTCAGTACCAGGGATACTGAGATTTTAAAAAACAGGGATTTAAAAAACAGGAAGAAAGAGAGGGAGGAAAGAAGGAAGGGAAGAAGGAAGAGAGGAAGGAAGGAAGGGAGAAAGGAAGGAAGAGAGGGAAGAAGGAAGAAAGGGAGGGAGGGAGAGGATAGAGAGGAAGGAAGGGAGGGAGGGAGAGGATAGAGAGGAAGGAATGGAGGGAGGGAGAGGGTAGAGAGGAAGGAAGGGAGGGAGGGAGAGGGTAGAGAGGAAGGAAGGGAGGGAGGGAGAGGGTAGAGAGGAAGGAAGGGAGGGAGGGAGAGGGTAGAGAGGAAGGAAGGGAGGGAGGGAGAGGGTAGAGAGGAAGGAAGGGAGGGAGGGAGAGGGTAGAGAGGAAGGAAGGGAGGAATGAGGACAATTCTCATCAATCAATCTAGTTCCAGTCTTTTCTGCTGTCCTTTCTCTGTGTAAAAGCCAGGCTTTGCTCAGGCAGCCCTTGGGGATACAACATTGTTTACAATCAAAAGTAAAACTATAGTGCCAGAGAAATAAATGGCACAGTAGTTAAGAAAATTTGCTGCTTTTACAGAGGACCAGAGGTCAGTTCCCAGCATCACTTCTGGCAGCTCACAATCTGACCTTCTGAGGGATCTGACACCTTCTTCTGGTCTCTGAGGTCTCCATACTCATGTGCATACAAACCTATACACAGACCCACATACATGAGCACTATCAGAAATACAAAGCCCAACAAGTTTTAGGACCTAGCTTCAGCCCACAATACTTCCCCAACCAACAACCCTCCCCACTCATCCACCCAAAAAGGGGAAAATTTCTGAGCCAAAAATTGATGGTACATACATGTAATGAGTTCCAGCCCAGCCTTCTCTACAGAGTGAGTGTCAGTCCCAGCCTAGACTGTATAACAAGTCTGTCTCAAAAACAAAACAAAACAAAACAAAAACAAAAACAAACAAACAAAAAAAACAACAAAGAACAAAGAAACAAGAGCTTGGGAGATGGAAGTAGGAACGATGGGAGTCCAGAGTCATGCTTGGCTAAATATCAAGTTGGGAGCCAACATGAGACCCTAGTTAAAACAGGCAATGACAACAAAGCCCAACAAGTGTGGACTAGTAATACTATATTTCTATATGACTATATTTCCAGGTACTTGGGAAGGTGAGGAAGAAGAATTACTTGGATCCAGAAGATCTATCTGAGCCTTGTCAACAGCAAAAATATCAACTAAGATGGATGAAATCTGAGCATAGTCGGGACAACATGGATTCACGTCAGCCTACACAATAAAGTTCCATTTCAAAACCCAAACCAAAAATAAAATGCGAGCACTGGCCCACACTTATAATCCCTACATATGAGAGGCTGAAGTAGGATGAGGACTTCAAGAGTACCCTCAGTGATGTAACCAGTCGATACCTAAATGTGTTCTAATTTGTCTTTTGACTTGGGGTGGGAAGAATGCATCCTTTACAGAGCAGATTCTTCACAGCTCAGTCTCCTGGGACCTTGAGTGAGGTCAAGATATATGTATATGCCTGTATGAGAGTTTATATCCATCATATGTTTGCAGGAGCCTGCTGAGGCTCAATATGGGCTTGGATCCCCTAGGACTGGAGTTAAAAATGGTTGTCTGGGGATGTTGTCAGTGCTGGAAACTGAATCCAGGTCCTGCTGGATAACAGCCAGTTTTCTTTCCTTTTCTTTCTTTCTTTCTTTCTTTCTTTCTTTCTTTCTTTCTTTCTTTTTTTCAAGACAGGGTTTCTCTGTATAGCCCTGGCTGTCCTGGAACTCACTCTGTAGACCAGGCTGGCCTCGAACTCACAAATCTGCCTGCCTCTGCCTTCCAAGTGCTGGGATTAAAGGCGTGTGCCACCACCGCCTGGCCACTCAGTTTTCTTAACTTCGGAGTCATCTCTCCAGCTCCATCACTATGTGTCTTTGAGACAGGGTCTGTGTAGCATGAGCTGATCTTGGTTTTTATCTTTTCCTTCTTTTTTTTTTTGTAACAGAGAAAAAAAATACCACCAATCCCTGAGTTTGCTCTAAAATCAGGCCACATAATCTCTCCAATCCCAGGCCTCCCTTACACACACACACACACACACACACACACACACACACACACACACACACACAAACACACACTGCCTCCAAAGGAATTCTATATAAACCCTGCATTCTGCTCAGTTCTCTGTTGCTTCTCTCTAGTAGAAGCAGCTGCCCCCTGGGTTTTCCCTCACAATACATCTTTTGTGTGAGGTTTGCTGTGCTGGTCTGTTGTATTCTTTGGCTCTTGTCAGGAGACTTTCCCACCAGCTCTGTAATGCTTGCAAGTGGGACCCTCAGTTCTAACCCTCTTCAAAATAAATAATAATAATACAAGTCATAATGCAGTGCTTAGGGTCCTTAGAGGACGGAAGATTTTTTGGTAAGGGCCAGGCATGGCGGTGCATGCAGGTAATCCCACCACCAAGAAGGCAGAGAGGCAGAAGGATCAGGTGTCCAAGGTCGTTCTTGACTAACAGTAAGTTTGAGGCTAGCCTGGGATATCTAAGACCTTGCCTGAATTGGAGCAACAAAATTACAGTAAGGATACTTGGCTTTTGCTACTTTGTGGGTTCTTCCTTCTTTCATCCCTTTTCTACCCTCTCAACCCCTAACACTAAATAGGAGAGAAAAAGAGGAGAGGGGGTGTCGTCACCATTAGCCTACTTCTTGAAGTGGAAATTTCTGATTTCTTTGGAAACTCAGTTATGTCAACTGATGTTTTGCTGGAGCAGACAGGTGAGAGGACACTTTGCTGTTTAGAAAGAATGTAATTGTGACCCACAGACAGTGAGAGGACGCTAGTGCGTTGGCTTACCTTGCTTTGCTTTGCTGGTCTTCAATGACAATGCTTGTGTTGCTGATAGTTGCTTGTTGTGACTTCATAGAGAGTAATTTGCCAAAGAACCTCTCATGATATTAGGGTGGCTTCTTGTTTCCACAGACTCGGCTGACTGGCAGGGCCTCTTGTTTTCTTCTGGATCGATGACTGCTGTTGCTGATTTGTGAGTTGTGATTGCCTAGTGAACTGAACTACTGAATAGCCCCAAAGAATATTTCTAAATAGGCCCATTCTCCTCTTGTACAATTAATGATTTTTCCCCAGTACCTCTGGTCCGCAGTGGGCTTTAAGGGAGGTTGAAGTGTTTAAGAACTCTTATGAAAGTAGGTTTTGAAAGATCTAAGCCAGCAACTTCCTGCTGATTAGCAGCATTGACTTCCTTGGGGCAAGTGTGATGTTTGCTGTCAGGATATCTAACGTCTTCATACTTCTTTGCAAACAATTACTCAAAAACCATAGCCAACAGCAAACAAACAGTAACGCACCTCACCTCGTGGACCTTAGCATTCATAGACCCTCTGAAAAGTCCCCAGAATTCCAAATGTCACCCAGTTACAGAAACTGTCTGCACCTGGCAAAATCATGCCCCTACCAGAGCACGAGGCAAATCACAGTCAACTGCTGTGGACAGTCTGAAGCAGCACCATAGCCCACACCTGGGATTAAAACAAAAACATATTCTGATAATATTTCTGTGTTTTTTAAAGAAATCACAATGCCCAAATTGTCACTACAGACACTGGCCATGAGAATCCTTCCTGAGGACACAGCAGCTTCTGAATCTTCCGTTCAATGTACTGTCTGTGTCCTCCTCAGACCCCATAAGGACAAATCAAGGTGTTCACTGTGCAAAGAGGACAAATCCTGAGGTACAGAGGAGGTGACTATAGATCCTGAGATGTGCTGGGCCTCATGGATCTGAAGGCCGAGAACCTGACAGTGCACGGTGATGCTGAGGGTCATATGGAGGACAGAGTGGACCCCACACCTCCAGAGCTTGAAGTCAGACTCGGATCTTGCAGTCTCAGAACTGAGTGGCTTGGATGCTTGGAGGGACAACTACTCGAGCAACTATGAAGAGAAGAGCAGGGGAGTTGAAATTAACCCATCCATCCTGCCTTTCAACATCCCCCGCAGTCATTTTTAAATAGGTGTGCCTTTACTTAAAATGTGTGACAGAGAGTCTGGATAGCTCAGGGTAAAGTGGGCAGACCCAGACAAGCCTCAAGGGAAATAGGAGGTAAATATGATCAAAATATATATGTGTGTGAAAATGTCATAGTGAAAACCATTATTATGTATGATTGATATATCCTAATAAAAGTTTAAAATTTCACAGGCAGAGAGATGGCTCAGCTGTGAAGAGCACTTTCCAGGTGCTTTCTTCTCAGAGCTCCCACCAGGCAGCACAGCCCCCATGAGCTGCCTTGAGGTTTAGCTGAGTCTGCCTGCCTTCTGGGTCCTGACTGAGAAAGGTCCAACTTTCCCTTCTCCTTCCCTTCTCTCTCTGAGATGCGTGACAGAGCCTATGTAGGCTTTTGCCAGTGCTTTCTGCTTCCTTCCTTCTCTAAAGCTCCCCACCTACCTTATGGTGTTTGTCTCCATGTGGCTGACCTGCTCAACTGACTAGGCTTTTTTCTTTTCCATCATTGCAAAGTTGCTGACCTCTACAGCTTGCCTATTCTGGGATATCTCTCTCTCCCTCTCACTCTCTTTCTTAATTTTAGTTAAAAACTTTTTAAGTTTGGTGCTGGTAAAATGGCTCAATAGTTAAGAGCACTTCCTGCTCTTATAGAGGACCTAAGTTCAAGCCCCATATCAGACAGCTCACAATGGGCTGTAACTCCAGCCCCATGGAATCCAATGTCTCTAGTCTCTGCAGGAACCTCAACCACACACACAGACCCACAGGAGCACACATACATGTGTATAGTTTTAGATTTATTTTATCTTATGTGAATAAATATACATAGATATGTCTAGGAAAGGTTTTTTCTTTCTTGTTCTTTTTTCCCTTCCTTTCTCCCTCCCTCTTCCCTCTCTTTCTCCCTTCCTTCTCTCTGGCAGGGTCTGTCTATGTAGCTTAAGCTGGCCTCAGTCTCATGTTCCTCTGGTTAAAGTGTCTGCTATATAGTGATAATTTTTCATAATTTCAGAAAATGTAGCTTTCCAATCTGGGTCCAGCAGAATGGCTCCCTGGAGGAGTGCACATGCATGCGTGTGTGTGTGTGTGTGTGTGTGTGTGTGTGTGTCTGTGTGTGTGTGTGTGTGACAACTTTCAGGATTGGTTCTGTCCTTATACCACCTTAATTCTGGGGACTGAACTGTAGTTCATCTGGCAGTAAGTGCCCTTAACTGCTGAGTAATCTTGCCAGCCCTATATTGTATTTTTTTTTCCCTCAAAGGAGAAGAGGAGGGTGGAGAGGGAGCCAGCATATGCATTGATATCAGGTTCAACGAGCACAATGAGTTGTCTGGGCCCAAGGGGTAAGGAACTTTCAGTCACTCGGCAATACACTCAGCCTGGGCTCCCATCACTGCTTTCAAAAGCCTACAGTCAATGAAAAGTAACTGCTTGAGTGTCAAATACAATTAAACAAGACAAGTAAATAAATAAATAAGATAACAAAATGATAAATAA
>NW_022196894.1:7832769-7837245 GCF_008632895.1 Mastomys coucha
ACACACACACATACACACACATACACACACATACACACACATACACACACACATACACACACACACACCAACTAATTTTGATATGCCTGCAGTTAGCAAACACTCTCCTCTGATATTCCTGAATTAACATCTTTTAAAAATCTATATTTCATCTCTGCTACCCCAGACCCAACCTATGGTCCTATGGCCACTTTCTCAGATTCTTACATGGCAGCTGGCCTTTAAGTCTGTTCTCTTTTCTCCTCTCTTCCTTGGTCCCTTGCCTGTGCAATCTAAAGGTCCTGTTACCATCTCCCTGCCCAGCATTGGCTTTATTTATTTATTTATATATTTATTTTATGTCTATGGGTACACTGTAGCTGTACTGATGGTTGTGACCCATCATGTGATTGCTGGGAATGAAGGGTGCTCGCTCCGGCCTAAAGATCTATTTATTACTATATTTAAGTACACTGTAGCTGTCTTCAGCCGCACCAGAAGAGGGTGTCAGATCTCATTACAGATAGTTATGAGCCACCTTGTGGTTGTTGAGATTTGAACTCAGGACCTTCAGAAGGGCAATCAGTGCTCCTTTTTTTTTTTTTTTTTTTTTTTTTTTTTTTTTTTTTTTTTTTTTTGGTTTTTCGAGACAGGGTTTCTCTGAGTAGCCCTGGCTGTCCTGGAACTCACTCTGTAGACCAGGCTTGTAATTCGCCTTTTTGTATCCAGTTAGAAGTAAGGAGGCAAACACCCCTTCTTCCCATGCAGTTTTATTAGGATCCTTGTAATCTTGCTTGTTATATCTTACTTATTTCTACTTACATTTTATTAGTTATATCTTGCTTCTTATATCTTACTTATTACTATTTCTACTTACTCCTATTCCTATTCTTAGTTCTATTCCTACATCTTACTTCTATCCTTACATACTTACTCCTATCTATCATACTTACTCTTCTATGTCCCATACTTACTCTTCTATCCCATCACCAGCCCTAATTCTACATACTTACTTACTATCTCTACATACTTACTCTTCTAAATCTACATCTTACCTCTAACCCATCACCAGCCCTAATTCTACATACTTACTCCTATCTCCACATACTTACTCTCTCTCCAGTCTCTCTCCAGTCCCCAGCCCTTGTGGGTTAAATACTTTCCCTGGTCCCAATCAGCATCAGCTATGTGGCAAAGCATAATAGGCTGTGGGAATTCATGCCAGCTTGCGTCACAAACTGGAGGCACTCAGCTTCTCCAACTAAGGGCTTGATTATCAATGCTCTCTGCTTTGACCGGAGACCAGGTGTTCAATATAGGGTGGCAGCTGCGGCTCCCCACACAGGCTAGCCTGGAACTCAGAAATCTGCCTGCCTCTGCCTCCCAAGTGCTGGGATTAAAGGTGTGCACCACCACTGCCTGGTGCAGTCAGTGCTCTTAACCTCTGAGCCATCTCTCCAGTCCTACAGCAATTCTTTATTACCAATCAAGGCCAAGTGGGGGCAGGGACCCTCAGGTCTGGAAGGGTGGCTTTTGGGAGCCAAAATAAGACAGAGCATTAGAACCAATTCCCAACAAAGTGCTCTACCAAGACATACATTCCCAGCCTGAAAATTTGTGTTTTAACATCTATTAGGACACAAAACACTTATCTAAAAGATGGAGTGCATATTTAAACTGTTCTCCACAACCTGCTACATTGTAGCATTATACCTGTGGAAAGTGCAGGTCTTCTCCAACTTCCTTACTGCCAGTTCCTATCAACAGGAGTTCATGAATATCAAGTCTGGGTCAGGAACCTGCTAATGGGAAAGCCAGAGTTCTGCTTATGCGTGTTGTTATTGTTAATTTAGGTTTTGGTACTAAGGATGGAACCAAAGGCTTCACACATACTAGGCAAATGCTAAAAATCCACAGCCCAGAACTCTAGTTTTCAAAAAAGCATCCTAAGGCATTCCTGGCATCCGCCCCTACCTGCCCCTTCACAACACTTGGGGAAACTTTATCCCAGAATGCCAGCTCTTGACTTGAGAGATGCTCATTCAGATCTACAAAGCAGTTAGGGATCATAGTCAAGGGAACACATAAGGAGAGAACAGTGTAACCAGGGCAACCATGAGGCTCTCCCTCCGGATCATGAGGAGATCATGAGGAGAGAGCAGTGTAACCAGGGCAACCATGAGGCTCTCCCTCCTGATCATGAGGAGATCATGAGGAGAGAGCAGTGTAACCAGGGCAACCATGAGGATCTCCCTCCTGATCATGAGGAGATCATGAGGAGAGAGCAGTGTAACCAGGGCAACCATGAGGCTCTCCCTCCTGATCATGAGAGCCATTCCTCTGCAGATTGTGTTCCAGTTCTAACAGCTTTTCTTGCAGTTCAGTTCCTGGCTTCTGTTAGTGATCCATGGTGCTTTTTAAATGCATATTTATAAGCCAGGCAGGTGTCCTAGAACCTTCTGCAGCGATGGAATGTGACAGATGTCCCAGTAGTCACATGGACTGTGGCTACTTAGTGCTTGAAATGTGGCTGGAGACACTGAAAACCGACTATTTATTTAAATGAATTTAATTTATTTAGATTGTGATTGCCAGTGAGACTGGTAGGTTCTGGCAAACAAGTCCAGCAAAATAGGAAAGGCTCCTTGGATTGAGGCAACCAGAGGGAACTGCAAGCAGATGTGTTTACCCCTCCCCCTTCTCCTCAAACCTAGGGTTCTACTTTGGGGCCTGCATTGTTCAAATGGTTAGTCCTTGTCTCTCTATCCCTAACCTATATGTGTCACTTTTTTGGGGGGAGAAATGATTCCATGTCTATTCAGAAGCAAGCGATTGAATTCAGAGTGTTATGAAGAAAAAAAAAAAAGACAGGAAGGTGGAAGAGACATGTAGGTGAATGGGGGAGTGGATACAATCAATATACATCATATAAGTGTATGAAATTGTCAAAGTAGGATAAAATGTTAAGGATGTAGCTAACTTGATAAAGTGCTTTCCATGTAGGCATGAAGTTCAGTTCCTGGAACTCTCATAACTGGTCGTAGTGGCATGTAACTCTAGAGCCAGAGAGGAAGAAACCAGAGGATCCCAGCAGCTGGATTGCCTGAGAGACCTTGCCTCAAGTCAATAAGGTGGAGAGTGATATAGAAAAGAAACCTGACCTTGACCTCTGGCCTCCACATACATGCTTGTGAGCATGTACACACACACACACACACACACACACACACACACACACACACACACAGAGTAGTTAAAATGGACATGGACATATAGATCAGTAGAGTGATTGCCTGATGTTTATGAATCTCTGGGTTTCATCTCCATTACTACATAAATAGGGTGTGGTGGTGAATGCCTGTTATCTTGGCCCTGGGGAGGAGACAGGAGGGTCAGAAGTTCAAGGTCAGCCTGGACTACCTGAAACCATCTAAAAAAAGTTTAACAAGTAGTTAAAATGGCAAATAATGTGTTATATATTATATTAGCATGCTTTTTTTTTTTTTTTTTAGTCAGGAAGATTTAATACTAGTACAAAACTTTTTAAGGCAGTAGTTTTTACCCTGCTCCTTAAGGAAAAGTCCTGAGAATAAGTCATAAGCAAATATCTGTCAAGAGTTCTTGACTGGAGGAAGGGAAGCTATGAGGAAGGATGGAGGAATTGCTAGTAAATGTTTCTGGCATGGTGTTTCAGACTGATGGCCACCTGGCTCTGTCTGGTAGAAAGTATTGGCTTCTAGTTTTTTCAGGTTTTGTTTTGTTTTTGAGGAAGGACCTTGCTATGCAGCCCAAGCTGACTTTAACCCCCAGTTCTCTGACAGTGAGAAATTCTGGACATAAATTATGCTCCAGAGACTGACTGATCTGAGCAAGATGGGGAGAGGCTGGGATGTTGCAGGTCCAGGAGATAATTTCCTTAATTTGGGCTAGCCTTAGACCCCTGCATAGCTTTAGACCCCTGCATAGCTTTAGACTCCTTGCCTCCCTCTGTAACTGGTAGACACGCCCTTTGGAATATATTAATTTAGCAGATCTCTAGTTTCCACTAACCTAGAAGGTAAGAATGACATCGGATAACTTCTGAAGCCTAGAGGAATGCGTCCCCATCTTGCTGTAATCACCTCTCTTGTGTACCTACCAATGTATTTAGAATGTATCTTGATTTATGGCTTTCTTTATTCTGTCACTATGAAAACTCTATGGACCACTTACTTCCCCATGAGAACATGGAATTTGGGGTACCAAAATCTGTGTCCCCAGGCCATAGTCACGGGCACTAGAACAAACTCTCATTTTCTTTGGGGTGGGAACTGTGTTTTTTGTTTGCTTTTTTTTTTTTCTGGTTGATACCTCCCAGCCTCATGAAAGACCCCTGGGGGAGACCCCCACTCAAATCTCGGGAGGACGTACACCCAAGGAATCATTAGAAACCACATCTTGATGTAATTACAAGAGGTATATTTTAATTTCAGGACGCCCTGGTTCGGCACCACAGTT
>NW_022196894.1:7839220-7840877 GCF_008632895.1 Mastomys coucha
CTGTCCTCTCTGTCTCCCTCTCTTTCACTCCTCTTTCTTCTCCTCGTGGTCCCTACCTGTAGCCCAGCCACTCAGACTCCACCTCTTCTATTCTATCCAGTAATCAGCTGTAGCCACCTTTATTTAACCTAGAATGTTAAATTGGGGAGCAAAGTTTACATAGCATCACTTGATGTACATGATGTTTGGGGTCAATATTTAGCATTTGAATAGGTTACAATACCAGACTAATACCTACAGTGTAACACTTCAGTGCATGTATGACATGTATGACAACCAGATCAGGGCAAATTAATATAGCTGCCCTTCAGACATTCTTTGTATTGTTAACATTAAAAATCTTTTTTTGATTTGTTGTTTTTCAAGACACAGTTCCTAGAACTCAATTTGTAGACCAGGCTGGCTTTGAACTCATAGAGATCCAATTGCTTCTGCCTCTTGAGTGGTGGGATTAAAAGCGGATGCCACCATGCTTGGCCTAAAAATCTTGTTTTAAAAAAATGCTATGTCTGGCGGTGGTGGCACACGCCTTTAATCCCAGCACTTGGGAGGCAGAGGCAGGTGGATTTCTGAGTTCCAGACCAGCCTGGTCTACAGAGCTAGTTCTAGGATTGCCAGGGCTGTGCAAAGAAACCATATCTCAAAAAACAAAAACAAAAACAAAAAGCTATTCATTTATTGTATGTTGGTGTACCACATGCATGTGTGCTAGCTACTGCATGTATGTGGAGGTAGGATGACAACTTGTGGATGTTCTCCTCTTTATTTATTTATTTATTTATTTATTTATATTTTATTTTATGTGTACGAGTACACTGTAGCTGTATAGATGGCCATAAGCTATCATGTATGTGGCTGCTATTGATCTCAGGACCTCTGCTGGCCCTGCTCACTCCAGCCGGCTTGCTCCGGCATAATTTACTGCAGCTGTCTTCAGATGAACCGGAAGAGGGCGTCCTATCACCTTATTTAAAGATTTACTTTTTTGTTTTATGTATGTGAGTACACTGTAGCTATACAGATGTTTGTGAGCCTTTGATGTAGTTGTTGGAAATTGAATTTTTAATACCTGTGCGCCCTCCAGTCAACCCCACTCTATCGGGTCGGCCCCACTCACTCCGGTCAACTCCGCTTGCTCAGTCCCTGCTCGCTCTGGCCCAAAGATTTATTTATTATTATAAATAAGTACACTGTAGCTATCTTCAGACACACCAGAAGAGGGAGTCAGATCTCATTATGGATGGTTGTGAGCCACCATGTGGTTGCTGGGATCCAAACTCAGGACCTTCGGAAGAGCAGTCAGTGCTCTTACCCACTGAGCCATCTCGCCAGCCCCGATGTTTTCCTCTTTTACCATGAGGATGCTAGGGTTGAATTTAGGTCCTGTAGCATTGTTAATGTGGAACCATCTCTCCAGGGCTCCTCCACATTTTTTTTAGACAGGGTCTCCTATAAAATAGGAGTCAAAAAGTTCACTGCACTTCTGGTCTTCTGGTCTTCCTGTCTTTACCTCCCAAGTATTGAGATTGTAGGCACGCACCACCAGATCTCTTCAATGTGGTCTCTTCAATTCAACCAGATCTCTTCAATTCTAGGAATGGACACAGGGTTACAAGGCGAGCCCTTTACCACCTGAGCCACACCCCAGCCCACATTT
>NW_022196894.1:7845430-7846339 GCF_008632895.1 Mastomys coucha
GAGGCAAAGCTACCTTTCTGCTATGCCTGTGTCTGCGGGGCTCATCACAGAACCCCTCAAATAGGCTGACATGAAAGTCACAGGGTCCCAGATAAGAAGAGTGTTGAGCATAGTCTTTAGCAACACAAAAGTGTTAAATGAAAGCATTTTATAATGTGATTCAAGGGGGAGTTATTTGCTTACAATTTTAAAATAAATGATTTTATTTGTTCTTTTCTTATGTGTATGAATGTTCTGTTTGTTTGTATGTATGTGTAGAACATGTATGGTTGGTGCCACTGGAGAATTCTCACTCCATGTAGAACCCCAACTCTGTTAAGGATCAGATTCCTTGGAACCCACCATGTGGGTGCTGGGAACTGAGCTTGGCTTCTCTGCAAGAATAATCAGTGCTGCTGAGATGTCTCTCTCCAGTTTTGTTTTTGAGACAATGTCTCATTCTGTAATGAGGATGGCCTCAAATTCACAGAGCTCCACCTGCCTCTGCCTCCTGAGTGTTGGAACTAAAGGTGTGCACCACCATGCTTAGCTGTTTGTTTGGAGACAAGCTGCTGTTAGATTTGTCAGATGGGCTTTTAAAGTGAGATCTTCCTTCCTCAGCCTCTAGAGCCATGAGATGTCCACTCCTCTTCCTCCTCCTCCTCTTCCTCCTCCTTCTAACAGTGTATAGTTTAAATTTTATTTATTTATTTAAGTTTTTCATTTACTTATTATATGTAAGTACATGTAGTTGTCTTCAGAAACATCAGAAGAGGGTATCTGATCTCATTATGGGTAGTTGTGAGCCACCATGTGGTTTCTGGGATTTGAACTCAGGACCTTTGGAAGAGCAGTCAGTTCCCTTAACTGCTGAGCCATCTCTCCAGCCCAAGATGTCCACTTGTTAGTCTTTGTTTTTATTCATTTTTT
>NW_022196894.1:7848166-7849220 GCF_008632895.1 Mastomys coucha
AGCACTGTAATATTGTGGTGGTCAGACTGGGAAGGCTGTTAAGTAACTAGTGGGCAGCTCATTACACAACACAGATACACTAGACAGAGTCATATTTTGGGCAAAACTAAAATAATGCCACATTAAGCTCATCAAAATAGCCTGTAATTAAAATTTATACTTGCTTCTGGAATTCCCATTTAATATTTTCTACAATTGACCATGAGTCACTGGTATGGAAAGTGAAACCATGGGTAAGGAGGGGCTATTCTACTATATGTATTATTTTAAAAATGTGCACGCATGTGTGCGTGTGTGTGCGTGCATGTGTGACAGCTTTCAGGAGTTGGTTCTCTCCTTATACCACCTTAATTCAGGGGACTGAACTGTAGTCATCTGTCCTGGCAGCAAGCGCCCTTAACTGCTGAGTTATCTTGCCAGCCCTATACTGTATTATTAAAACCTGTTAGATGTACTGAGAAATATTGTATTTAGACTTTAGCTTTTCTTCTCATAAGAAAATTAGTCTTACTATTCTCTCATTTTTCTTGTCTCATTTTGGAGTCAAGAATATACATATTTTGTGTCCAGTGGATAGCTTTAGAATCCACTTGCAAAGTCATCTATCTGGGACAGGAATTTTTGGTTTTGGAGGTATTGGTACTTTTCTGAGTCTTTTTTGTAAGCCTGGATGGTCTGGAACTGAGGATGGTCTTGAACTTCTGAATAACCTATTTTTCCAGCTCTGCACATGGCCAGGCCTGCTTTATGTAGTGCCAAGGATTCAACCCAAGGCTTTGTGAATGCTAGGCAAACACTTTACTAAGGGAGGCACATACCTGTCCTATAATTTTATTTAACCAACAACAAAATGAGAAGCTGAATTTGAATCATCAGCACCACAGGAAGGCTACATGGTGGCACCTGGCGCTGACCTGGAGCTGTCAGGGGACACAAGACAATGTCACAATAGCACTGCACCAGCCAGCTAGCCTCAACTATGAGCTCAGGGAGAGACCTTGTCTCAAAAAGATAAGTAGCGTGCTCATGCACATACACACACACACACACACAC
>NW_022196894.1:7860433-7861158 GCF_008632895.1 Mastomys coucha
GGTATCATAGGACATTCCCAGATGAAATCTCTCTCTCTCTCTCTCCTTTTCTTTCTTTTTTGTTTTTGGTTTTGGTTTGTTTTGTTTGAGACAGGGTTTCTCTGTGTTGCCCTGACTGTGCTAGAACTCGCCCTGTAGATGAGGCTGGCCTCAAACTCAGAGATCAGCTTGCCTCTGGCTCCCAAGTGTTGGGATTAAAGGCATGTGCCATGACCACTGGGCTTCCTAGTGGTTTCTTACATCACAACTTTTAACAGATGGTTTGTGTATGACCACAAATGTTTGAGGTTTATACTATTCCTTTTTTGTTGTTGGTTTGAGACAGGGTCTCATGAAGCATTAACTGTCCTTGAACTTGCTGAAACTGGCCTTCAATTCCAGATTTCCCTGCATTATGGAATTTTTGCTGAGTACAGGAAATACATGATGTACCAATGTAATTATAAACATTATCAGTGATTAACTATACCTCACTGGAGTGGGGAAGTGGAGGTGCACCCTTTTAAGCTCAGCACTCAGGAGACAGAAACAGGCAGATCTCTGAGTTTGAAGGCAGCCTGGTCTACAGAGAGAGTCCTGGGATACCCAGAGCTACAGAGAGAAACCCTATCTTGAAAAACCAAGTGGGGCAGAGGTGGCACACGCCTTTAATCCCATCACTTGGGAGGCAAAGGCAGGCAGATTTCTGAGTTCGAGGCTAGCCTGGTCTACAGAGTGAGTTCCAG
>NW_022196894.1:7861553-7868565 GCF_008632895.1 Mastomys coucha
ATTTATTAGACTGGATCTGTGGTGGTTTGAATGAAAAGGGTCCCCATAGGCTCATAGGAAGTGTCACTCCTGGGAAGTGTGGCCTTGTTGGAGGAAGTGTGTCACTGGGGATGGGCTTTGAGGTCTCAGAAGGTCAAGCCGGGCCTAGTGCCTCACTGACCCTACCTGCTGCCTGTGGAAAGCTCAGATTCCTCTCTAGCACCATGTCTGCCTGCATGTTGCCATGTTTCCCACCGTGTTAATAATGGACTGAATCTCTGAACCAAACCAGCACCAATTGAACGTTTTCCTTTCTAAGGGTGTAGTAAACTTGGCTCAACCCAGAGAATACAGATTGACAATAGATCGTTGCAATAACATGAGGTTTATTGATCCATGTTCGTGGGGTTGCCCACCCTCACGGAGAGGGTCAATCCCAAATTCAGAAAGCACACATCTTTTATACTCTACAGAGGGCAGATTCCTGCAACCAGGCTAGCTGGCTTACTCTGGTTGGTGGCACACAGGACAAAGGATCTCATCAGGCATTGGTTGGCTTGCTCAGGGGACTGTTCTTGGCTTAGTCAGCCAACTTCTCTATCCAGCTCTGCACCTGGCCTTGAAAAGTCCCTGGGAAGGGGCTGAGTAACTAGGTGGTAGGGGGATTGTTGGCCGCAAGGTTAGGGTGACAGTTTGTGGTCTTTTTCAAAATTCACCACAGGAGGGATTGGGGGTTCTTTCGAGAATTCCTAATTTTGTTTTTGTGTACCTTAATGTCATTGCGACCACCAGTTATTTTTGTTTTGGCCTTACTTAGCTTAGTCTGAATGGCCTGGTCATTCTGTCTCAACATTCTGACCACCAGAACTTTGTTTTTACAACATGTCCTTGGCTATCTCTGAAACACAACTTTCAGTGTCTGAAGCTGTTGCTTACAGGAGCTGGAATATGGCTCTCTTATTTTACTTTATTTCTACATTCTCAGAACTTTGTTTCTATATTCTCAAAAACTTGGTTTCTATATTCCCAGAACCTTGTTTCTACAGCTTTGTGTTTTCACTTTATTACTTCAAGGGTTGCCATGGTCATGATGTTTCTTCACAGCAATAGAAACCCTACCTCTGGTAGCTTAGGCTCTGTGATGGTTTGTATATACTTGGCCCAGGGAGTGGCACTATTAGAAAGTGTGGCCCTGTTGGGGTGGGTGTGGCCTTGTTGGAATAGGTATGTCACTGTAGGTGTGGGCTGTAGGACCCTCACCCTAACAGCCTGGAAGTGAGTCTTCTCCTAGCAGCCTTCAGATGAAGATGTGCAGTGGCACCCAGCAAAAAGACAAGTTTCAGTCTGGCATGGTGGTGGTTCACACTTCTAACTCCAGCACTTGGAAAGCTGAGGCAAAAGGACTATTCATTCTGAGAAGAGCTTCAGAGGTTTCAAGGAGCCCAGCACTCAGGAAATCCTAGATTCAAGCCCCAGCACCACACATATAGAATCAAGAAAGGCTGTTATGTTTTTAAAAGTTGCTTTTGAAACAAGGTCTCACTCTGTGGTCCCTGAGGTTGGCTCCTAGGGACCAGAGTCACAGGTTCCATCTTGTCTCACCTGTCTCTCTAGAGTTTCAGTCTTGGGGTGTTGGTTCAGAAATTAAAAAAACAAAACAAAACAAAGCAAAACAAAAAACGAATTCTACTGGGACTGCTCTGGTCCTTCTGCTTCTTCAGGGCTATGGTTTTGATACGGTTTGAGTGTGTTCCCAAGGGTTCATGTATTGGAAGTTTAGGAAGACATTGGGCTCCATTGGAGATCACTCCATCAGTGGAAGTATGCCCTTCTGACAACCTGAGTCAATTCTCTAGAACGTTTTGGAAACCTGGCCCTAGTATTCTCTCACTTGGCTCAGCAATGCTAGTCCTGGGCTTGGCTCCATGCTCAGTGCTCCCTGCAGGGACATAAGAACTGCAGCACCTCCGGACTCACCCTAGAAACCACATCCGTTGGATCAGAACAGCTTACTTTTGTGTTTTGACTTAAATTGTTTGTATGTGTAGGGATTGTGTGTGTGCTCGTGTGTGTGTGTGTGTGTGTGTGTGTGTGTGTATGTGTGTGTGTGTGTGTGTGTGTGTGTGTGTAGAGACATATATGCTCATGTATATATGTGTATGTAGGGATTGTGTGTGCTTGTGTGTGTATGTGTGTGTGTGTTTTAAGACTCTGAGGAGCCTTAGCTTACTGGAGACCCCCTGAGTGAATCACATGGAGCCTGATCGATGCAAAGAACATGAAGATTTTTATTTCAGTGCACTGAGGCTGTCCCTGACCCTCAGGAAAGGAGGTGACCCCGCACAGCTTGTTCAATGAGCTTTTATACAATTTTCAGGGCAGCAGCCATTAGACACAATGTGATTGGTAGAACAGTGTGACTTTTTAAACTGATTGGTCCTTCAAGGACTTCCCTTGTCTGAAGGTGGGCAAAGGTCTACCCTGGGGAATGTGCCCCCACTCACAGGTTGGTTCTCACCCTGTGATCTGAGGAATGTTAATTAGCCTTTCCCTTGAGAGTTCTGCTGCCTTCCTAAAGTTCCTGAGCTTATCTTATTAAGGAAATTCCTGGCCTCCTGGTGTTTTTCTGAGAGGTCCCTGTTTACTCGGATCTTACAGTATAAGCCAGAGTTTGACCAATGTTAGATGTCTTCCTCAAGCTTTCTTCACCTTTATTTGTTTGTTTTTCAAGACAGGCTCTCATTGTATATCCCTGGCTGACCTGGAACTTGCTCTGTAACCAAACTCACAGAGAAACTCCTGTCTCTGCCTCCAGAGTACTGGGATTAAATGTGTGCACCACCATGTTTTTAAAGAGATTTATTTATTTATTTATTTTGGCTTTTCGAGACAGAGTTTCTTTGTGTAGCCTTGGCTGTCCTGGAACTCACTCTGTAGACCAGGCTGGCCTCGAATTCAGAAATCTCCCTGTCTCTGTCTCCCAAGTGCTGGGATTAAAGGCATGCACCACCACTGCCTGGCTAGAGATTTAATTTTAAATATTTTTTTTAAAAATTAAAAAAAATATTTATTTTTATTTTATGTGATGAGTGTTTTGCCTGTATGTATGTACATACATATATATCACATTCAGTGTTAGCCATGATCAGAAGAGGACAATGGATCCCTGGAACTGTAGTAACAGACAGTTGTGAGCCACCATGTGGGTGCCGGGAATTGAACGAAGGTCCCCGAAAAGTGCTGAGCCATCTTTGTAGCCCCTTTAAAATTTTTTTAAATTATGTGTATTTTTTGAGTGTGTGTATCTGAGTACAGGTGCCCAGAGAGGTCAGAGGCACCCCTGGAGCTGGTGCTGGGACCTAACTCGATCTTCTAGAAGATCAGCAAGTACTCATGATCCTCATCTCTATCCTCAGAGCAACACAGTTTTATAAAGAAGATGGCTTGTTTGTGTGTGTGTGTTTAGTTTGGTGCATCAGGATGATGATGTAATGATATCACACAAGGACAGCTACACCCTACCACTCCCAGCCTGCACAGAACAGAGGAGAATCCGCTCCACAGTCATTCTCAGGTGTCAGCTGTCATTCCCAGCTCTAACAAAGCCAAATGATGCTGTCTGAGCCCTCTGAAGCCAACGTGCTGTTCACTTGGAAGCCATTGGCGAGCAGCTGGAGGGTGCTGGTGTTTATTTGGCACCAACAGAAACATTGCGTTCAGAAAGTCAGTGAAAGAGCAGCAATGGGTCTTCTCGAAGGGAGCAAGGCAACATGAAGGGTTTTAAGGTGAGAACCTTAAATGTATACAATTACATAGAATAGCTTGAAACACTAATCTTTGGCCACTGATATTAGTAACCATCAAGTGTGGTGGCATGCTGTAATCCTTGTGCCCTGCAGAATATAAAAAGATCTCAAGTTCAAGACCAGGTTGGGCTCCAGAGTGAGACTTTATCTCAAAAAATCAAAAGCAAGCTGGGCAGTGGTGGCTCACAGAGGCAGGTGGATTTCTGAGTTTAAGGCTAGCCTGATCTACAAAGTGAGTTCCAGGACAGCCAGGGCTACTCAGAGAAACCTTGTCTTCACAAACCAAAAAAAAAAAAAAAAAAAAAATCAAAAGCAGGGTGGATCGAGGTGATAGCTCCCTAATCCGAGCACCTAGCAGGCTGAGGCAGGAGGATTGCCACATGAGGAAGGTAATCCAAGGCTACACAGATAGATTGTATCTCAAGAAAATAAAAAGGAAACAAAAGGAAAGCAAGACCAAGCAGGACACCCAAAGAGGCTGGACCCCTTGGTGGATTCTAGGCTGACCTCAAACTTGAGATGCTCCTACTTCAGCATCCAGAGGACTGGCATTGAAAACTGTGCCCTCCTCCAAGCCTGGAGCAGGCTGATTCAAGACCTTGCTCTGCCACAGCCTGCTAGCCTATCTATGTGAAGCCTTCTGACCTAGGTGCAGTCTATTGTCCTGCCCCAGCTGTAGCCTCCTACAAGGAGCCACCACCTGCTGAGCTGCTGAGCCTGTCTGCCTGACAAGTTCCTGACAAGCAACAAGACAGCTGATAAGGGGAAGAGATCCTGGCATAGAAGGGGATGGGTTCCCTCCCTTTATATACTCAGACTCCTAAGTAAACATTGGACCTTGATCAGAAATGTTGTCTTGGTCTCATTATTCTTCTCTCACTGTCCCCCCATGTAGCTCCATCTTTCTTTCAGGAACCCTAGTAACCCGTGACTGCTGGCGGCTACCAAAAATGTCTTTATAGGGGCTGGAGAGATAGCTCAGCAGGTAAGACCACTAACTGCTCTTCCGAAGGTCTTGAGTTCAAATCCCAGCAACCACATGGTGGCTCACAACTATCTGTAATAAGATCTGACTCCCTTTTCTTGTGTACCTTACATATAATAATAAATAAATATTTTTTAAAGATTTATTTATTTATTTTTATTTTATGTGTATGAGTACACTGTACACTGTAGCTGTACAGATAGATGGCTGTGAACCATCATGTGGCTGCTGGGAATTGAACTCAGGACCTTTGCTTGCTCCGGCCTGCTCACTCTGGTGTAATTCACTGTAGCTGTCTTCAGACGCACCAGAAGAGGGCATCAGATCTCATCACAGATGTTTGTGAGCCACCATGTGGTTGCTGGGATCTGAACTCAGGACCTTCTGAAGAGCAGTCAGTGCTCTTACCGGCTGAGCCTTCTTGCCAGCCCCCTAAATAAATCTTTTTTGAAAAATGCCTTTATAGGGCTGGAGAGATGACAGCTGGCAGTGGTGGCACACACCTTTAATCCAAGCACTCAGGAGGTGAGGCAGGTGGATTTCTGAGTTTAAGGCCAGCCTGTTCTATAGCGTGAATTCCAGGATAGTCAGGGCTACATAGAGTAACCCTGTCTCCAAAATCCAAAAGCCAACAACAACAAAAAAAAAGATACCCCAAGCAAATAAAGCATACATTCAATAAAACAAAAATAAGGCCGGGCAGTGGTGGCGCACGCCTTTAATCTCAGCACTTGGGTGCTTGGGAGGTAGAGGCAGGCAGATTTCTGAGTTTGAGGCCAGCCTGGTCTACAGAGTGAGTTCCAGGACGGCCAGGGCTACACAGAGAAACCCTGTGTCAAAAAACAAAAACAAAAAAAGACAAAAAAAGACCCAAAACAAACAAAGGCTGCTACAAACTTCTTTATGGGTTTGGGAAGATGACTCAGCTGTCAAAAGCATATGTGGTGTGAGATTCCCGGAGGGACCCCCACACTCAAATCCCGGGAGCAACGACTCCACACACCACCAAGACACAGACTTGATGCAATCTGCAAGAGGCTTTTTTATTCCAGCTAGCTGGGGCAAGACTCATATCCCTCACAGGGGTAGAGGAGTCTGGCCCCAAGCAAGGTCTTAGGCAGCTTTTTATTTCTGTGCAGTTGCTGGGGCAAAAGGGAAGACTGGGGTGAGGGGAAGGTATGGGGTGGTTTCTGATTGGTGCTGGCTCGTGCTAGGGTCCAGGTGTGGGCTAGCCACCTGGCAATTGTTTTGGGCTAGGTTGTTTCTGGGTTCTCGGGCCAGGTCGTCTTGGTTCCCTTGTTTCTGGGTTCTTGGGAACTGGCCTCCTGCTGAGTCTAACCAACAGCTAAGTTCCCACAGTACAACTTGAAAACTTAATTTTAATCTCTTAGTGACACTTGCAGAGGACCCTAGTTTGAGTGGCTCAGAACTCTCTGTACTTCTAGAAGCAGAAGACTCAATGCCCTCTTCTAGCCTCTATGGGCACCTTGCACATATCTACACAGACACATATAATTAAACACACACACACACACATCTACAACATACAAGACCATACAGCACACACACACACACTTGTTTTTTTTTGAGACAGGATTTCTCTGTGTAGCCCTGGGTGTCTTGGAACTTGAGCTGTAGATCAGGCTAGACTCGAACTCAAAGAGATCTGCCTGCCTCTGGCTCCTGAGTGCTGGGATTAAAGGCATGTAACTGCCATGCCTGGCTACATACATTTTGTTTTGTTTGGTTTTGTTTTGTTTTTTCTTTGAGACAGGGTTTCTCTGTATAGTCCTGGCTGTCCTGGAGCTCATTCTGTAGACCAGGCTGGCCTTGAACTCAGAAATCTGCCTGCTTCTGCCTGCCAAGTGCTGGGATTAAAGGCATGTGCCACCACTGCCTGGCCATACATATTTTTAAAATCCTTTCTTCATAGAGCTGAGAAGATAGCTCAGTGTAGTAAGTACTTGGGGTGGGAAGTGAAGAGCCAAGTTCAGGTCTTTAGAACGCACAAAGCCAGCATAGTAGAGCACATGTGTAACCTTAAAACTATAGAGAGATGGGAGGGAAGCAGGAGAAATCCCCAGAGGGTTTGGGGCCACCTAGTGTTAATCCCAAGATTCTCAAGAGAAAACCAGTTCTACAATTTCAGTCAAAGTTTGAAGCAAGCTTTAACTAAATCCTGACCATGATGCACTCTGGTCAGGCCCATTCTCTGGAATCCCAGAGAGTAGTGACCAGTCAC
>NW_022196894.1:7868575-7870682 GCF_008632895.1 Mastomys coucha
AATGGAGAGGGCACCAGTCATTTATTTCAGTTCAGTTCCTTTTTGTCACAGGCTTGACTAGAGTCCATCCTGGTCAGAATTTAATTAAGGCTTGCTCAAAATTTGACTTGTAATTGTGGAACTGGGTTTTCTCCCAAGACTCTGAGGATTAACACTAGCCTGATATATACAACTACAAACAAGAGAGCATGTCTCAAAGTAGTAGAAGGTGGATTCTGAACCCTGGGTTGTTTACTGACCTCCACATTTGTGCCACAGCCCATGCACATCCACATGTTTTCATTTTTTCAAGATGGGGTTTCTGTGTAACCCTGGCTATCCTGGAACTCACTGTGTAGACCAGGCTGGCCTCCAACTCAGAGCTCTACCCACCTCTGGTGCCCAAATTAAAGGTGTGCCCTGCTGCTGCCCCGCATACTCACACTCCATTATGATACACACCAAAACATTTACAGGGAAGACTTTTTGGTAGGTTGTTGTCCAAAAATAAAAGTAATCTCAAAGAACCTAAAGCCTTGGCTTCCGACGGCTGCTAACCCCCAGACTGGCTAGCTTCTTCAACTTCAGGCTGCGGAGAGACTTGTGGGTCTGGAGTTGGAGGAGATGAAGTAGTTTAGGCCTCTGAGGCCTGGACTTGCCCAGTTCTTGGAAACAGAGATTTAGGCCTAGTCTCCTGAACTGCCAAGTTGGAACCTGTCATGGCGTCAGCCTAGCCTTCTTACTATTGCTGTGATGAAACACTATGACTGAAGGAACTAGGGGAATATCTTACTTAGGATATCTGTTGCTGTGAGGAGACAGCATGACCACAGCAAGTCTTATAAAGGAAAGCACTTAACTGGGGTTGGCTTCATTCAGATGTTTAGTTTATTATTGCCATGGCAGACATGGTGCTGGAGGGGTAGCTGAGAGTTGTCTACAGGCAGCAGGAAAAGAGAGTGATAGACAGAGACAGAGACAGAGACAGAGACTGGGCCTGGCTTGAGCACTTGGAATCTCAAAGCCCACCCCTCCTCCAAAGAGGCCACACCTTCTCCAGCATGGTCATACCTCCTAAGAGCACTGCTCCCTGGTGACCAAGCATTCAAATCTATGAGCCTATGGAGACTATTCCTATTGAAACCACACAGAAGAGAACGGGTTTATTTAACTCACAGTTCCATATAACCACTCATTATCAAAGCATTGAGGGCAGGAACTCATGCAGAGTAGGAACCTGGAGGCAGGAGCTGGTGCAGAGGCCATGGCCACGGAGGGTGCTGCTTACTGGCTTGCTCCCCATGACTTGCTCAACCTGCTTTCTTATAGAGCCCAGGACCACCAGCTCAGGGATGGCTCCACCCACAATGGGTTGGGCCCTCTTCATCAATCACTAATTAAGAAAATGTCTCACAGGCTTGCCTACAGTCTGGTCTTGTGGAAGCATTTTCTTAACTGAGGGTCCCTCTTTTAGATGACTTTAGCTTGTATCAAGTTAACAAGAAACTCGGGCTTTCTTGCCTCCTCCTGACTTGGGCATGCTTCACATGGTGTGCCTCCTCATCCTCTTCACCCATGTTTGAGGCTCAAACAGTTACCCTAGTACATTAGCTCTGATCCGTCTACAAAGTGTATCCATTGTCTAAGCCACCCTGAGATGCTCCTGCTGCTTGACTATGGGCAGATATCATCCCTGTACTCTTTTGCTTCTCCAACTGCCCTGGCCCTGTTGTTGGCTTGTCTGAGGTTCCCTTTTGGTAGAAGCTGAGCATATGGGACTTCCTAGAGGAGCCACTGCTGCCCACATCGGTCCCACTCTCTCAATTCATTGCTGATTCCTGTGGAGGAATCTGAGGTTTAGATCCATTTCTTCATTGAAATTCTGTGAGTTAGTTAATTAATTAGTTAATTAATTAGTGTGTGTGTGTGTATGTGTGTTGTACATATGTGAAGAGGACAGAGTCTTCTCACAGGTGTCTTCCCCTATCTCTCTCCACATTTTAAGACAGGGTCTCTCACTGAATTGGAAGCTCAGCTTTAGAGCTAAGCTAGCTAGCCAGCGAGCCCTGGGTTCTGGTTATCTGCTTATCTCCCGTGAACAGTCCAAGTCTGGTTTTTTTTTTTTTTT
>NW_022196894.1:7870692-7873501 GCF_008632895.1 Mastomys coucha
TTTTTTTTTTTATTCACACAAGAGTTAAGGATTTGAATTGAGGCTCCTAGCTTGCACCCTAACCACTGAGCCATCACCCTGGTTCTTTGATTGACATTCTTCTATGCTCAAACCCTGCATTTCATCATCAACATTTCATTATCAACACTTCAACATTGTACAGTGTTTTAAAACAATGAAAAAATGTAAAGAACAACAAAAATACAAGGAGAGGAAAACATAGTAAATCTCCTTTTCCTATTAAGTAAAATATAATCAATAGAAATTAAGGCCTTCTGACACTGCCCAATGGCCAACTCAGCAAGGATCACTATAAGAATCCAGGCTTTGTTCATCTTCCCTCCCTCCTCCTTCCTCCCTCCCTCCTCCCCCCTCGGTCTTTTTTTCTTTTTTATAAAGATTTATTTTATTTTATGTTTATGACTGCACTGTAGCTGTCTTCAGACACACCAGAAGAGGGCATCAAATCCCATTACAGATGGTTGTGAGCTACCATGTGGTTGCTGGGAATTGAACTCAGGACCTCTGGAAGAGCAGTGCTCTTAACCACTGAGCCATCTCTTCAGCCCGACAAGACCGGTCTTGAACTACAGGCCTCCTCTCTGCATCTGCCAAGTT
The DNA here is from genome assembly GCF_008632895.1 of Mastomys coucha. Classification (NCBI taxonomy): domain Eukaryota; kingdom Metazoa; phylum Chordata; class Mammalia; order Rodentia; family Muridae; genus Mastomys; species Mastomys coucha. The sequence goes on from NW_022196894.1 coordinate 7,871,311, forward strand.
CTGAGATGACAGGTGTATACCAACTGAGGCAGAAAGAGTGTCATTAGCTTGAGGCCAGCCTGGGACACATAGTGAGTATGAGATCCTGCCTCAAAAAATCAAAACACAGACAACAAGCACACCAAAATAAAAACAAGAACAAACAAACAAATAACCCCTCCTTCCATGCACGCGCGCACGCGCACACAAAAATACACACACACACACACACACACACACACACACACACACACACACACACAAAAGGACAAAGCAAGGTTACACAGAGAAACCCTACCTGGAAAACCCAAAGCCAAACAAACAAAACCAAAAAACAAACTGAAGTGATTTCGATTAAATAACAAGGAAAAGCTTGAGCAGATCTGCCCAGTCTGCCAGCCTGCCTTCTGTCCTTCTCTGTATGGAACACTGTCCATCAGCCTGCCTTCTGTCCCTCTCTGTATGGAACACTGTCCATCATGGCTGCTCTGGTAGAGCGCACAGCAGCATCCAGCATCTTTCCACACTTTGAGACACATCAAAAGCTATAATTGTTTTTTTAGGTATCTGAACTACAAACCATTTTCTTAACTGCTCATTAGTACTTATAAAAATGTCAACAATGGAACATAGATTTTTTTGGCTTATAAAAATATATTAAAATTAATGACTTATAATTGTTATTATTATTATTATTATTAGTAGTAGTAGTAGTAGTAGTAGTAATAGTAGTAGTAGTAGTGGTGGTAGTACTAGTAGTAGTTTTGAGACACAGCATATATGCTCTGGAACTTGATATGTAGATAGACTAGGGTATATGTAGATAGTTCAAGGGTAGCCTTGAACTCATGAGATCTGATTGCCTGTCTCCTGAATGCTGGGATTAAAGCCATGAGCTACTATGCCATGTTTACATGTATGTTTAATTTGTGTGTACCTCTGTTTATGCTTGTGTGTGTGGATGTAGAGGTGCATGTACCTATGTGTGCTGGAGGACAGGTGTCAAATGTCTTTTATGACTCGTCATCCATTCCTTTGAGACAAAGACTCTCCCTTAGCTGAAACTCTGGTTTGAGTAGGTAGGATGTAAGACCACACGTCCCAGCTGGAGTTAGAAATTCTTTATGTGGGTATTGGGACTCCAGCACTGGTCCTCATGATTGCCTGAAAAGTGCCCTTAACCATCAAGTCATCTTTCAAGGCTTAGTGTATAAGGCTCTGCCCCACAGAGTACCCACCCAGGCTTGCAACAGGTAAGCCACACAAGCCCTTGATGTTTCCAGGACAATCAAGGTAATGGCGTGGATCCATCTATGTATTTGTTTATTTAGGTTTCTCAAGCCAGAGTTACTTCAGGAAACAGTCTTGGTTGTCCTGGAACTTTTTCTATACACCAAGCTGGCCTTGAAATCACAGAGATCCGTCTGCCTCTGTCTCCTGAATGCTGGGATTAAAGACATGTACCACCACAACCTGGCTCACTCATGTATTTTTTATTTTTTTTAACTTTATGTGTATGGGTGTTTTGCCCACATGTATATCTGTGACCATGTATGTGCCTGGTATCCACAGAAGCTAGAAAAGTGCAGTGGATTCCCAGGGCCTGGAGTTACAGATGGTTATGAACTACCATGTGGGTGCTGGAAATCAAACAGGTTCTTTGGCAGAACAAGCAGTGTGATTGCTGGACCTTCTCTTCAGGCCCTAAGGTAGTTTTATGAGAAGTTTGCTTCAATGTAGTTCGGTGGGCCTTGGATTCACTACTTGTGTGCTTCTATCTCATGATTTGATGGTGACATACACCTTTAATCCCAGCACTTGGGAGGCAGAGACAGGCAGATATCTGTAAGTTAGAGGCCAGCCTGGTCTACAGAGTGAGTTCCAGGATAGCCTGAGCTACACAGAGAAACCCTGTCTTAAAAACAAAAACAAAAATATATTTTTCTGTTTTGAGACAGGATCTTGCTGTGTAACCCAGGCTGGCTTTCCACTTGAGACTTTCTTGTCTCTGCCTCATAGGTGCTGCGATTATAGGCATGGCTCCCTGACACTCAAGCTTGAATCCTTAATCCTGACTTTACAGATCATAGAGGATACGACATATGCACAAATCAACAATCCAAGTCCCTAAGCACTTTTCAGGGGATGGGAAAGGCTCACTTCCTATCGAGGATCTATACTGGATTGCTGTTTACTTCTTTTTTTTTTTTTT
>NW_022196894.1:7873568-7876185 GCF_008632895.1 Mastomys coucha
TTTTTTTTTTTTTGAGACAGGCCCTCTCTATGTCGCTCTTGTAGATGAAGCTGGCCTCAAACTCAGAGAGACCCACCTGACTCTGCCTCCAGAGGGCTGGAAGTGAAGGTTGCATCCCCATGGCCACTAGGATGAAGTTAATTGTCATGACATACTGCCCTCAAATGACCCTTCTTTCAAGCCTCCTGCTTTAACACCTAGTAGTCATAGTTGACAGATTTCTCCTGTCTTTCCTCTGCTGTCAGCCACTGCCACCCACTGGTTCTAGCCTATAGTTTGTCTTCCTGTTGACATTAAGTATGTAAGGGATGCAGTCCTGTCTTGCCTGTCTCTTGTCTCATGATACAGCCCCAAACAGATGATCCATAAATGGCTACTGCACTTTTGACTTGATGCCCCAGGCTTGTCCACATTGCAACTGTTAAGCAGGTGGTAACTTTCATCTATAAATAGGTGCTTTCTGTTTCAGGAATGCTTTGCTGTGATATACCCCTCTGCTGCCCCGCCCAAGCCTCTTAGAACCGGAGGATCAGAAAGAGAGGTATTCAAATCCTCCACCACAAAACCTGCGGCCCTCCTAAGGGCAGTCAGGGACGTTCCTTCCTCCTGACTTCCTGTCCACGGAACTCCCGCAGAGAATCTGCGATCCTTCCTCGATTTTCTGTCTCCTCTTCCTGTTTCTTTCAGTGATCCAGTCCCTCATGGCTCAGCAGTGCTTCCACAGTGAATATTTTGACAGTCTGCTGCATGCTTGCAAACCGTGTCACCTGCGATGTTCCAACCCTCCTGCACCCTGTCAGCCTTACTGTGATCCAAGTAAGTGTGCCTCCATAACAGTTGCTTCCTCTGGGAAGCAGTCTCCTGATAGTGCTGACTATCCACTAGAGAACAAATGTTTTACAGGACATGGGCAGATTTTTCTTTTCTTTTGTTTTTCTGAATCAAAACCAGAAAAGATAACTAATTTAAATGTCTCCTGGAACAAAATAATTATTCAGAACCAGTCTTAATTTTTTTCTTCTTCAGCTCTTAATTAAGGGGTATTTAGAACTTAAAATTGGTGAAACCAGGAATGGGTAGCGCATGCCTCTAACTCAGTGCTTCTCAGCTTTACTAATGCTGCAACCCTTTAATAGTTCCTCATCTGTGGTGACCCCCAGCCATAAAATTATTTTCATTGCTACTTCCTAACTGTAGTTTTGCTACGTTTATGAATCATAATGTATATATCTAATATGCAGGCTATCTGATATGCGACTCCCGTGAAAGGATTGTTTGACCCCCTAGAGGTGTGCTCTACAGGTTGAGAACCAAGCAAATTTGAAATTTGCCTGGACTACATTGTGAATTTTAGGGCAGCTTGGGCTAGAGTAAGATCCGGTCCCATAAACAACAAACAGGGTTGAGCTGTAGGTGAGTTGGTAGAGCGCCTGGTGGCATGTACACAGCCCTGGGTTCTGTCCCCAGCAGTGTGTTGGTCTTGGTGCTGCAGCTCTGTAATTGCAGCACTTACGTAGACTGAAGGATCAGAAGTTCAAGGTCGACCTGGGATATGGCTGGGTTTGATGCCCGCCTGATTGACAGGAGACTTTGTCTAAAAAAGCACCCCAAGTAAGATGCTCATGAATATGTGTTAGGGGAATTGAGTGTCTGGGAAGTCATACTTGGTGTGAATCCTGAGCTCTGGCTGCATCTCTCTGTGACATTCTTTTTGATAAAGGCATGACCAGTTCAGTGAGAAGGATGGACACGGTGCTCTGGATCTTCTTGGGGCTCACCTTGGTTCTGTCCTTGGCACTTTTCACACTCTCAATCTTGCTGAGGAAGATGAACCCTGAGGCCCTGAAGGACAAGCCTCAAAGCCCAGGTCAGCTTGACGGTGAGTCTTGGAATCTCTCTCTCTCTCTCTCTCTCTCTCTCTCTCTCTCTCTCTCTCTCTCTCTCTCTCTCTCTCTCTCTCTTTCTCTCTCTCTTTCTCTCTCTCTCTCTCCCTCTCTCTTTCCCTCTCCCTCTCCCTCTCTTTCTTTCTTTCTTCCTTTCTTTTCTTTTTTGAGACAGGGTTTCTCTGTATAGCCCTGGCTGTCCTGGAACTCACTCTGTAGACCAGGCTGGCCTCGAACTCGGAAATCCATTTGTCTCTGCCTCCCAAGTGCTGGGATTAAAGGCCGTGCGCCAGTACTGCCTGGCTTGGAATCTATTTCTGTAAGGGTGGTTCTTCCAAGTTTCATTTCCTTTTCTTTTTTTAACTTTGGCTTTTTTTGTTGTTGTTACAACACTTTCAAATGTGTTAGTGGGTAGTTATTCGAAAATTTGAGCTGGGAGTGATGGCACATGCCTGTCATATTAGCACATGGGTAGTGGAGGCAGGAGGATCAAAGGGGTAAGAGCTCAGGGTGATGCTTAGTTCATGAGTGTGAGCTCAGCTGGGGCGGCAGGAGATCCTATCTCAAAGCAAAACATCAGCAACAACAACAACAAACCAAACCCACCAACTGTCCCTGAATAAAACAAAACAGAGAAATTGTCACATCGACACCTACTTTGCAGTCTCCTTTTAATGCCTGTTTCCCCCCAGTTCTCTTGGTAACTGCTTTTTTTTTTTTTTTTTTTTTTTTTT
>NW_022196894.1:7876195-7881360 GCF_008632895.1 Mastomys coucha
GACTTGCCTACAGGCCAATCTGATGAAGGCATCTTTTTTAAAGATTTATTTATTATTATACATAAGTATACTGAGGCTGTCTTCAGACACACCAGAAGAGTGCATCAGATCTCATTACTGGTGGTTGTGAGCCACCATGTGGTTGCTGGGATTTGAACTCAGGACCTTTGGAAGAGCGGTCAGTGCTCTTACCCACTGAGCCCCCTTACCAGCCCAGTAACAGCTCTTGAGACTTCCTTGGAAAGTGTCTTTGACTGAATTTAGTGCACTGATGAGATACTGTGTTATCACAACTGGACCACAGCCAGGTACTCTCAGGCTAAGAGTATTTGGCAAGATCCATGGTCTTGGTTTTAATACAATTATAAGCATTGTTACTGCCCAAAATGCTAACAATGAATAACCTGGTTCACTAACCATCTCAAGGATAATTATTAAGCAACAGAGTGCCAGTCTCAGGGAAGTAGGTACTCGACCTGAGGGCCTCTTAGGCTAAAAGTATTTTTATAGCACTGTTCTCTGTGATTTGATTCTTAGACACATAGCAGCCATGCTCCTGAATTCTTTTTTTTTTTTTTTTTTTTAACTTTTTTCCTTTTGGTGTGTGTGGTGCATGAATGTGAGTGTGCACATGAGGTTAGAGTAGGGTACAAGGTATCTTCGTCTATCACTCCCTCTCTTCTCTGTTGCCATGAGACAGGGTCTCAGCGGGGCAGAAGCAAGCCGTTTCAGCTTTGATGTCTTGCTCCCATCTCTGCTACTGGGAGGTTACATGCTGAGGTTACAGTATGTGCTTGTTACCAGTGTGCTAGAGATTTAAACTTGGGTCCTCATGCTTGCAAGTTCGTATACCACTAAGCCATGTTCCCAGCCCTCGCTCTGCTTCTTTTATACATTTGTTTTCCATGCACGATCTGCCAAGCACCTACCCCATTTGCTTTCCTGTGCGGCAGGAGTGGCTAGAAACTCACTCACTCTTTCCCCCAGTGTGGTCTAGTAGACAAAAGAATGCATTTCATTGTTTTTAAAGTTATGTGTAAATGTGTGTGGCTGAGAGTGGCTTAACAAAAAGCAGGAGCCCCATGGCTGGCTGATCTGGAATGGCCAATGGGTTGATACAGAACTGGACCACAGATTGGATGTCATCAGGAGGGGCTTCAAATCTAGGGCCAGGTTTTATGTATGTGAGCACAGTGCCTCTAGTTGGCAGAAGAGGGCACCAGATCCCCTGTAGCTGGAGTTACAGGTGGATGCTAGTGACTGAATCAGTCCTCTGGAAGAAAGGTACTGACGACTCTTAACCACTGAGCCACCTCTTCAAACCTAGAATGAAGATTTTTTAACATATAAATTGTGCACATAAAAAGTACATGGCATAAATGTTCTGAACACACACACACAGGGAAACAGTGACTACAGTGCAGCACATCCACATCGTCACATGGTTGACCTTTTGGTGACAGGGTCTCACGTATCACATGCTGGCCTTCGACTATGTGTCTCAGGATTCCCTTGAGCCTCTCTGATCCTCATGCTGCCATTTCTCCAGGGCTGGCTTTTCAGGTATGTGAAGTTCTGGGGACTGAATCTAGAGCCTCTTGTGCATGAGTGAGCACTCTGCCAATGGAGCTCCATCCGGCCCTTCTCCACTCTCCCTGTGGTGAGGGTGGTTGTAATCTACTCTGCTATTTGAAGCGCTCCAGTGCTATCCAGTCATCTTGTCACACGCTGGCTCTACAGATGCAGCTTATGTAACTGCAGCTTTGGACTTCCTGCCATCTGCTTCTCATTTCCCCCACCTCCTTGCCTCTGGTAACTAGCACTCCACTATTGTTCTGTAAGTGGCTTCTTTTGCTTCACATGGAGGTAAGGTCAGGCAGTCTTTTACTTTCTGCTTTTTGTGTATTTCTAGAGCAACGCTGACTTATTTATTTATTTTTGTGTATGTGGGTGTTTGGCCTCATATATGTTTTTGTACCACTTGAATATGCATTGCCCCCAGAAACCAGAGTCCCCTGGGACTGGAGTTACAGACAGTTGTGAGCCACCAAGTGAGTGCTGGGTGTTGAACCCATGTCTTCTGCAAGAGCAGCAGGGCTGTTAGTGGCCGAGCCATCTGTCCAATCCCCCAGAAGATGTTTTAGAAGCTAGTTCCACTGTGGAGAGTTGTGAAGCAGAAGTTTAATCCTCTCTGTGTGGGAGAGGGTGGGTGCACGCCACAGCACAAGCACAAGGACAGCTTCCAGGAATCAATTTTCATCTTCTACTTTGTTTGAGGCAGGGTCTTTCTTGTTTGTTATACTTTGATGCAGTTTCCAGGATAGCTGATTTTCAAGCTACTGAGGCGATTCTCCTGTCTCTGTCTTAACCTCATTTCAGAGTTGGGGTTACAGTCTGCTGCACCCCATTTTTGGTGTGGGTTCTGAATTCAAGTTGTTAGTCTTGTGCATCAAGTACTTGGTTTGTTTGTTTTTCCAGATAAGGCTTCTCCATGCCTCGTAGCTCTGGCTGTCCTGGAACTCGATCTGTAGACCAGGCTGGCCTCAAACTCAGAGATTTGCCTGCCTCTCTTTCCCAGGTGCTAGGATTAAAGGCATGTGCCACCACGGCCGCCAGGTGTAGCAAGTGCTGTTAAAACCTATTCTTCACAGATGCATACTGGAGACAAACTGGGTTTCTATATGGAAATCAAAGGGAATTCATTTAACAATGACTTATCCAGGAGTATGGTCTTCACCTGTAATATCAGTACTTGGAGGCTGAAGGAAGCAGAAAGTCACCAACAGTTTGAAGCCATGAACTGGAGAGATGGTTCAGTGTCTAAGAGTGCATGCCACTCTTGCAGAGGATCAAAGTTTCATTTCCAGCATCCACATGGCAGCGCATAACTTTCTGTTACTTCAGTTCCAGAGGATCCCATAACACTTTTGCACGAGGCATATACACGGTACACATACATACATTCAGCAAACACTGATACACATTATAGAATATGAGTTGGAGGCCAGCTGACAGTGATTTCTAGGCTACATATACACAAACAAATAACATGCTGAGAAAATGCTCTGTAAGATGCCATCTTAGGAGAACTAGGACACAACAGATAGTAGGATCCATCTTTAGGGGTTGGTAAAATGTCCAGTAGATAAAGGTCCTTGCTGCCAAGCCTCTTTAGGCTGCTGAGTTTGATCCACTCTCATAAGCTCTCCTAATATTCACAGGTGCACTGTGATGTGACCCATCCCATCACAAGAAATAAACTTAAAAAGTACCTTCCATGTTCTTTTCTCCTCTGTTATTGGAGACAGAACTCAGGGCCTTTCTTGAACATGCTAGCTCCAACCTCTTCCTGCCTCAGCCTCCTGAGGGAATGGATTATAGGTATGTGCCACTCTGCTCAGCTTTTGCTTCTGTATTCCAAAATGCCACTCACAGGATGATTCTGCTGTGCCGTGACATATAGTAATTTCTTGTGTAAGATGAGGTCAAATCCTCATAACTTCCAAGAGCCAAATGGGTAATAGGTACATGACTGATCCAGTTTGTGGCTTTACCAGCAAGGGTACCTGTCACATGCTCAGAGCACTCCAATAGCAGCAAGGTCATGTCTCCATGTCCCTCCTGATGTCACATTTTGTAGTCTTTATAAAGTCTGGTTGTGTAGATTCTCATGTGTTATATCCTAAGATTTAAATGTGGTCAGCATAAGATAAGATTTAAAAGCTCCATATTCCCACAAAGCAACCTGCCTCAAGGCCTGCATGGGCTGGAGTCTTAGCTGGTGATTCAGTGTAGAATGCACTTATTCTTGGTCTGCTGCTGCTTTGTGTCCTGCTGTATCCTGTCATACATTGCATGACAGTTCCACGGAGGCTTTCAGGTGAATGCCTACTTGCTTCTGTATCATCAGGATCCATTCAGCTGGCCCAGGGCGACACAGAGCTGACTAGGAGCAGGGCTGGCGATGAGAGGACGCTTCCCCGAAGCCTGGAATATACAGTGGAAGAGTGCATCTGTGAGGACTGTGTCACGAGCAACCCCAAGGGGGATTCTGACCATTTCTTCCCGCTTCCAGCCATGGAGGAGGGGGCAACCATTCTTGTCACCACGAAAACAAGTGATTACGGCAATTCAAGTGTGCCAACTGCTTTGCAAAGTGTCATGGGGATGGAGAAGCCAACTCACACTAGATAATGAGCTTTCTAACTGGTGTGAAGCTGCTTTGAGAACCTTTTGTCAGGAGAGCTGATGCTTTAGATGTCTTTAGAATGACCATTTATCAACCACGAATACAGCTTTTTGTCCTTTAATTCTGGTTTTATAGTTAACATTTTGTTTATTTATTTTTATTTTGTGTGCATTGGTTGTTTTGTCTGCATGTAGATGTGAGGGTGTCAGATCTTGGAGTTATAGAAAGTTGTGTGCTGCCATGTGAGTGCTGGGAATTGAACCTGGGTCCTCTGTAAGAACAGTCAGTGCTCTTAACCACTAAGCCAGTTTTTCCAGCCCATGGCAGAATTTTTGGTCCTCTAAACCAAAACCAAAACCAGGTAGTGGTGGTGTATGCCTTTAATCCTAGCACTCAGGAAGCAGAGGCAGGCAGATAGATCTCTGTGAGTTTGAGGCCAGGATGGTATAGACATTTAGTTCCAGGACAGCCAAGGCCATACAGAGAAACCCTGCATTAAAAAAATAAAAAGAAAAAAAGAAACAACAAAAAGCTCTCCATCATCTATAGGCCCTAGAGAATCATGTTTCTACTGAGGCACCCACAAACATGGTAGGTATATTTGAGGACAAGCTGGATTCTACTGATGGCCAAAGAAAGCAAGATTGTCCCATGTTTTTCTGTAAGTTGAAGCCAGGCTAATTCTGTGTACAATGCAGCAGGTGTTAGAATGCTGATACAAATGCATGTTACTGCTAACTGTGACAAACATGAACCTGGTACTGTTTTCATCTCAAGTGCATGTGTGTGCACTATATAGGCTTAATGGCTCTAAGTCACTTTACACATGCAAAATACTATAATGAAGGTAGACCATTATTACCTCCACCTTATAAATGCTGTCAGGACTGCTTAGTAGTAGATAGAATACTTGCCTAGCATACTTAAGGCACTAGGTTCAAACTCCAGCTTACACACACACACACACACACACACA
>NW_022196894.1:7881604-7904705 GCF_008632895.1 Mastomys coucha
GGAGAGGAGAGGAGAGGAGAGGAGAGGAGAGGAGAGGAGAGGAGATACTGAATGAGTCTGAGCAAGGTAATAGCCAGGGAGTGAATGTTTTATTTTGTGAAACTGTAGCAAGACATTTGAGGCTTGGTAATGTATGAAGTATCAAAATGTATCATTTTCCTTACAAACTAGCCTTAAGCTCTTAATTCTCCTGCCCCAGCCTCTGGATCAGGATTATAGGAATGCATCACCTGTTCCACACTTGGTCTGCCTCATTTGTGGAGTTGGAGAGCACCACATTAAGATGCTAGCATCTGCTGAGTGCTGGCTGTGTTCTCACAGGGTGGAAGGTGGAAGACTTTAGCTAAACCCATGTGAAATATCTGTAGGGCTCAAGACCACTGGTGAAGGGTAGCCTGCATGATTTAGTTGCCTCCCTTTCCTTTCCACTGAGCTACAGCCTCTAGCTCTCTTCATTATTTTCATATTTCTGACCAAGAGTCTAAGTTCCCCAGGCTGGGTGACTCCAGCCTTAGCCTCATACTCAGCAGGGAAAATAGTCTTTCAATTCCAGCTTTAAAATAGGGAAAGACCCTGGACTTCATAGTTGCTGTGAATTTAACTCTTGTGTTCTCTCAGTACTCATCCACCTTTCCTCTCTGTTGCCCAGAGTCACCTGGACAACTCTTGTAGCTCCCTAACCCACTGCCATTCTTCTCCTCAGGCCCATTACAATTCATTCTCATTCTAGAAAGTTCATTCTGTCTGTCTGTCTCTCTCTCTCTCACACACACACACTCACACACAAACACATTTTCCCAAGTGCTTCAGGTCGTGATTTGATTCTTCTGTGAATGTTGGTATTAAAGGTGTGCATTGTCAAACCAGGATTGCAAGTGAAGTTTTTCTTAAAGTCCAATTCTGATTGCATCACCGTGCTTGCAATGGCCTTCCATTCCTGCATCCATCACGAGGCAAGCAAGAAAGTACAAACTCTCCTGCCTGCAAAAAGGCGCCCCTAGCTTTCAGCATCCTGCCTCTCAACATCCATTTCTCAATCATGTTGCACTCCAACTGACCCTTCCAGGGACGGACTTTGACCTGTCCCCTCTGGAATACTTGTCTTGGGCTTGTCCTAAAAGAGAGATCTTCTGGGATTGCTAATCTGCTACACTGGCCCATTACACACATGCAATGACACACACAGACTCTGTGGTGCTGGAGACTGAACCCAGGGCCTTGCACATGCTTCTACAGCTACTGGACTATATTAACCCTGTTTTTACTTTTGATTTCGAGAGTCTTGAATTTATCCAGAACGGCTTTGAATTCACTTTTTTTTGTTTTTTGGTTTTTTTTTTTTTGGTTTTTAGAGACAGGGTTTCTCTCTGTGTAGCCCTGGCTGTCCTGCAGCTCACTCTGTAAACCAGGCTCACCTCGAACTCAGAAATCCGCCTGTCTCTGCCTCCCAAGTGCTGGGACTAAAGACTAAAGACATGCGCCACCACTGCCCGGCTGAATTCACCTTTTGTTTTTGTTTGTACAGAGAACTGAAGCTTGGGCCTCATGCGTGCAGGGTACGTGCTCTACCAAGCTACATCCTCAGCTCTTGAACTCTTGTAGCTCAGGCTCCTGACTCATCTTGAATTCTGGGATTTAAAGCCTGTACCACCAGGCCCTGCAGGCCCATTACTCTTTTCCTCCTCTCTCTTCTCTTTGAAATAGTCTCAAGAAGGCCAATCTAGTCTCGAAATCACTATGTAGTTCAAAGTTGACCTTGAACTTCTGATCCACCTGCCTTCTTCCGAGTGCTGGTTTGACGGACATGCAACACACTCCAGGCTCTCGGTACGCTTATCTCGCATCCCCGTCCGAACCTCAGTCTACACCGATGTCTTCTTCCTGGCTCTGAGACTGGGAGGCATTTATTTTGTGAGGAGCCGACTCCCTTTCCTGCCACCTCCGGGCCTCGACTCGCCAGAGTATTTTAGTTCCGGGTCGGGAGGCGGGCCCTCCTAGGGCCCTTGCTTCCGGGGCGGGCCCAGCGGGCGGGGCGCGCATTCTCCCGGCCTGTGTGTAGCTCGGCGGCTGCAGACGCGGCGGCGGCGACGGCGGCAAGGCAGGTGGCGGCCCCGGGAGCGGCAACATGAGCGGTGAGTGGCCGCCCCGCTGCTGTCAACCCGCCCGGTGGCGCCACTGCAGCCGCACGCTCCGGGCGGGTGTCCTCGCACGCTGCAGGCCCCCGCGGGGTCGCTCGCTCGTCGTCTCGGAGCCCTGGCCCGGAGTCTCCTGCACCGCTCCCACTATTCCGGGGCTGGCGCTCCTGTCCCTCCGCCTCACCAGTGACAGCCAACTCCTAGAGCAGAGCTTGCTCCCCAGTCCCTTCTAGACCGCCCATCCCTTTGACAGGTTTCCACACCCGGGATTCTCAGATCTCTGGTACTTGCCTTAGTCCCTCTTTCTCCTGGGCTCAGCTCCAGTTACCAGCCTCTGGTTTTTAGTCATTTTCTGTTCCAGGTCTCTTATACCCAGTGACTCCTTTTTCTCCAAAGGCAAAGAGCATCTCTAGATCCCGACAGCCTTGTCACACAGGACACCAGAATGACAGCTCCAGGTCCCCAGAGGTCTCAGTGTTAGGGCAGCTTTGTCTTCCTCCCTCTTATTCCCTGCACCTGTGTCCCCAGTGTTGGCCCATTAGCCTCGCAGCGTCCCTATCCCAGTTGTGCCTTTTGTATTTGGGCTGTTGGTTCATGCTCCAGTGCTCTCCATTTCTTCCTCTAGCTCATCATTTGAAGTCTCCGGTTGTGTCCTGCAGCCCTTTCCTTCTTGCCCAATGCTAAACCTAAATAGGGCTGATGCGTTGCCCAAGCTAATACCACCAGCAGGGAGGTGGAGCGGGTGGGGAGTCTGGAAGTGAGAGGCAGGTGCCTGTGATGGCTTGTGCTTAGTGACACTGAAGTTTAGTCCCTCGTGGGAGTCTGTGTCTTCAAGCCTCCCCCTGAGGAGTCCCGATGATGCTTGGGTGCTAAGTCATTCCTGGATGATGCGTGTGGAGATGGGAGTGACTCAGGAAAGGTTTGTGTTGTCTGTTGATTTTCCTGCTGGACACAGGGATCTGATTCCCTTAGGAGGACCCGCCTACCCTCATAGTTTCTGTTTTTTCCTCATGGTGCAGCTGGATTTTAGTCTCTAGACTTTCATTCAGGTGTTTCATGGGGTGGAGAGGGTGCTAGGGCAAAGGAGCAAAGAACAACAGTCTTTATTTTTAGTTTTTAAATTATTTCTGTGCATCTTTAAAAAAATGTTAGATGCTTTTTGTTGTTCAAGAGCAAGGTTTATGGAACTGTGGTCTTATTGAGGGGACTAATGGAGGGGTTTTCCAGTTTACCTTCATCTGCCAAAGCAAATTACTGGGTCTAATTTAAGGTCTCAGATCCTCGAACACTAATTATAACAAAAACGTGTGTGCTGTCCTCCACCAAAAGATGAGGGAGCTCAATGTACTGGGTTCAAATGTACTGGTGTGTTATGTTCAACCACATAAACCAGTATAATTTTAATTAATTAATTTAGTACGTGTATGCACATGTGTTTGCATGTGTATGTGTGTGTTCAAGTGCTTGCATGTGCACATGTGTAGGAGGGTCAGAAATCAATGTTGGCTGTCTTTCTGTATTGCTCCCTTATTTGTTGAGATAGGGTCTCTCACTGGCCTCAGAGCTCACCATTCCAGCTAGACTGTCTGGCCCTAGATAGAGTCTTGGAAATCCCCCTGTGTCTGCCTCAGCCCACTGTACTGGAGTTAGAAGTATGTACTACATGCCAGGCATGGGTGCTGGGGATCCTGACTTAGATCCTCATGCTTTAAGCAGCAAACACTTTACTGACTGAGCCATCTCTCCATCCTTTAAAGCTGTGTAAGTTAGAACAACTAAGGTGGAATTTGCAGCAAAGCAAGGATACACAATAGCATCTGCCTCCTAGATTAGGGATGACTTTTGGTTGCTCAGCTAAGTGATTGGTGTTAAGTCCCTTAACAGGGCTCATTGTTACTGTTTCCATAAAAACTGAGTGAAGAGTGGGGATAGACTTGCTTCTTAGTCTCTCTGGGAAGATGGTGGGAACTAGGCACTCTGAAATACTTTGTGATCCCAAGGGGTAAACCCAGAGCCTCATGTATGCTGAGCCTGTGTCCTCTCACCACAGATACCCTTAGTCCTAACCTCTTCGTTTTAATGTGACCAAGGGGCCATTATAGACCCAGATGTCTGGAGTAGAAATTCTTTTACTTTCATTAGAGGAGGAACTGAAATTGAGAAAGCAAAGGAAATTGGCAAGTTTATCTTTCAAGGCGACACTTAGTATCAAAACTCTGGCTCAAGCATTTGTAGCCAACTAATGACCTGTGTTTGGCCTTGGGACCCACATGATAGGAAAAGAGCTGACTCCTGCAGGTTGTCCTCTAACTTCCACAGAAACCCTGTGGTATGCTCATGGATACACAAGATAAAAAAATACAAGTGTAATAAAAATTTAAGGGAAGTTTCAGGAAGTTAAAAAAAAATCATTAGGTCTCAAGCCAAACAAAGCATGTAGAAGAGACCAAATGGCCTTTTTGGAAAGAGCAACTGGAGGCAGGAGCTTCCCCACTACTCCCCAGTGCAGAGTGCATACCACATCTGGATTTTCCTACTATGGATGTTTCATATAGATCCTTTGTTCCATTGTTACTAAGTGCCGTGTCAGGGTTCAGCCTGGATTTGGAGTTTATTCCTTTTTGAAATAGCATCATTGATTCATGAGGGTGGGAAGGCTCGTATGAGGTCAAACCCAGGCCCTATTCTGCTAAACATGTGCTTCATACTGTGTCCAAGTTCAGGGTACTTTTGTTTCTTGAAGACTGTGGTTGAAAATGACCCCATCCTACCTGCCTTGGGATTGATAATTGATGCTTAATGAAATTAAGTGCAGGAGACATTTCCATTTTTTTCAAGAAGATTTTCCTGCCAGGTGTGTGGCGGTGGCTCACGTCTGTCATTGCAATACTCCCAACACTGGATTACTTTGCGTTTGAGGTCAGCTAGGTCTATAGATCACCTGATCTAGCTTGTGATACATAGTGTATACTGGTCTCAAAACCGACACCCGACTCAAAAATTCGGGGGTGAGGGATGGGGAGGCTTACTTCAGACACTGCCAAAGTGAGATTGTATAACGAACTCTATATCTTACCTCTTTGGTATCCCTGCCTACTTTCTACCTTTCTCTCAGGTCGCATGCCACTGAAAATACTTTTATAGGTATTTCTCATATTATGTTTAAAAAGTAAATCATTTTGTAATCCTGTTAGGAACCAGTGATATTTCAATAGCACTAACCATCTAATGTTCACATTTAATTCTTTGCTTTATAATCTTGTTTTGTGGTGTAATCTTACAATTCAGATCTAAGGGTGGCTTTTCTTTTAAATAATTTAGCTGTCTTTGGAAGAGAATTTAGTTTTGTTTTTTCTTATTTTGCTTTTAGAGACAGGGTTTCTTTCTGTGTAGCCCTGGCTGTCCTGCAACTCACTCTGTAGACTAGGCTGGCCTTGAATTCAGAGATCTACCTGCCTGTGCCTCCCAAGTGCTGGGATTAAAGGCGTGCACCACCACTGCCTGGCTGGGAAAGAGATTTTAAGGTTTATTTTAGTGCTGTGACAGAACTGTTCAAACCTCACTGTGATCATTAGAAGCATTGTATTACTCCAGAAAGACAGCCTGGGCTCATTAGCAGTTGCTGCTCATGTCCCTCTGCTCAATCTTAGCAACTATTCCATTTTCTGTGTCTGGAATTTTTTTTCTTATTCTTTTGAGATAAGGTATTATGTAGTCCAGGCAGGTATTGAATTTAGTATGCAGCCCAGGATAAGTCTCTGTTCTCTGATTCCCCTTTCCTCTACTTCCCAAGTATGGGGGTGTATGCCTGGCTCTCTGCATTTTCCTATTGTTTGTATGTTATGTAAATGAAATCGTAGCACTTTTGTTTTTATTAACTAAGTATAATTTCCTTAGGGTCCAGCCACGGAGCAGCCTAACCCGTAGTTTATCCTTCCCGTGGCCCAAGTGGTTCTGTTGCACAGGTACTGCTCACCTTGTCTACATACAGCGGCTGGGCTTTGGGGGGTCCGCACTTGGTTCCTAGAAGGGTACCGCTGTGGAGCTCATGTACAGTCTTGTGTGGGGCTCCAGTTTCCATTCTTCTTGGGTAATGAGGGGAAGAGTGGCCTTGCATTGTATGGAAGCAGCTGAGGAGTCTAGTCTGCTCTTCTGTCCCAGGGCACCATGGTAGCCGGCATTGGCATGGGTGTGAAGTGACACTTGTTTGTGGTTTTGATTTGCATTTCCTAATGCCTAGACTTTCTCAGCCTAGCCCATATCTTCTCTGGAGAAATGACTGTTTATATCATCTGTCCATGGAACTTCTTCTCATTTTAATATTTTATCTGTGTGGGTATTTTGCCTGCACGTATACATGTGCACCACATGTGTGCCTGGGTGTTTCAGAGATCAGAAGTGGGTGTCTAATTTCTTGGAGCTAGAGTTATAACCAGTTTTGAGCTGCCATGTAGGTACTGGGGATTGAATCCAGGTCCTCTGGAAGCTCAGCCAGTGCTCTTAACTACTGAGCCTTTACTGCCATCAGTCTACTTTTCAGTTGGACCATTTGTCTCTTAATGTTGAGCTTCCAGAATTCTATGTAATTTACAGGTATAATTCCTTTATTAGTATGCTTACAAAGTTTCTCTCCCATTTTGTCAATTGTCTTCTTGCTTTCTCTTATTGAGATATGATCTTATGTTGCTCAGGCTGGCTTTGAACTTGCTGTGTAGCTGAAGCAGGCCTGGAATTCCTGATCCTCCTGTCTCTACCTCTTAAGTGATACAGAATTACAGTTGTGGGTCTTTATGCTGAGCATGACTTATCTATCTATCTATCTATCTATCTATCTATCTATCTATCTATCCCATCATCCTTTGAGGCACAGTGTCTTTGTGTCTTTGTGTGTATGGAGGTCAGAGGTCAACTTCTGCCTTTCTCAATCATTTTCTGTCTGTGTTTTGAGACCAGATCTTGTACTGAACTTGC
The DNA here is from genome assembly GCF_008632895.1 of Mastomys coucha. NCBI lineage: Eukaryota > Metazoa > Chordata > Mammalia > Rodentia > Muridae > Mastomys > Mastomys coucha. The sequence continues at coordinate 7,888,711 of NW_022196894.1, forward strand.
TGCTCTCCAGTTAAACTAGGCTGGCCATCAAGCCTCAGGCATCTGCCCATCTGCCTCCTCAACACCAGTATTACAAGCAACATGGAACTCATAGAGGTCTGCCTCATCTGCTGGGACTAAAGGCGTGTACCGCCACATGTGGCTAGTTTTATTTATTTATTTAAAAATGTGCACTTTACTGACTGAGACATGTTTACAGTGTCTTTAAAAAAATGGTGTGTGTGTGTGTGTGTGTGTGTGTGTGTGTCTGTGAGTGTGAGTGTGTATGTTTATGAGTGTGTGAGAACGTGTGTGTGTGTGTGTGTGTACATGGGTGCCATGGTACACATGTGAAGGTCATGTGACAACTTTGTGGAGTTGGTTCTTTCCATTTACCTTTATGGTGGTTCTGGGGATCAAACCCAGTTTTTCAGACTTGCAAGCAAGCACCTTTACTCCCTGAGCCACTTTGCCTGGCCCATGGGTGTCTTGATGTGTAACCGAGGCTGACCTCAAAGTCCAGTTAGTTCTTTCTGCCTCAGCCTCTCCAGGGATGCCTGCTCAGAGTTCCCTCCTATAAGCTCTTTGCAGTTGTCTTTGAAGGACACATGCTCCTTTGTCCTGTGTATTTTTTGTAGGATTTTGCTGATTGTTTCCTTTTGGTGTGGCTTAACATGTTTTTCAGTTTCTTGTCCATCCTATAAATTAGCCATTAGATTCTGCTCTATTCTTGCATTTAAAGTGTTTGAATAGAAGCAGAAAAAAGATGGGTTCAAGGCTGAGAACATTATGTGCAAGTATCCAGGAAGTGTGATGCACATACTTGGTAATGAACACACTAGATAGATTATGCACACACTAGATAATACATACACTAGATAATAGTTTATTACTAGGCCGGAAACAATGAAGAGGCCCATTGGTGAATGTGTAAACACCATGTGGTATGACCTCTCGTAGAAAACCTCAGCAATGTTAAGAGGAAGAGCATAGACTTCTTCACAGGTTGCTGTGTATATGTTAGTTAAAATGTCAGTGTTCTGCTAGAACAGGATGGAGCTGAGGATGCTGTGGCTCAGTTGGTTAAGTGTCTGTCTAGCATGCATGAGACCCTGGGTTCCATTTCTAGCTCTACATAAGCCAGGCTTGGTTCGGCACATCTATAGTCCCAGCACTCAGGAGGTGGAGGCAGAAGGATCAGGAGTTCAAGTAAATCTGTTGCCACATACAGAGTTGGAAGACAATCTAGGTACATGAGGCTCTGTTTCAAAAAGAAAAAACAAAAACCAAAAAACCTATGCAGGGTATAGAATTATATGTAAAATATATGCTTCAATGCAGTTCAACATACATCCAACACAGCCATTGTAGATTTACATTTGCCTGTAGAAGTAAACAAAATGCCAGGAGGAAAGATACCAGGAGAAAAAGACCCACTTGGGTGTCTCTTAGATAGGGAGTGCTCAGGTGGTTTCCTGGAGAACTCAGTAGGCAGGGACCCTCCACTGCTGGCCTCTAGAAGCTAAGGGATTCTGGTTTCTAGACTGCATGTTTGCTCTCCATGGGAAAGCAGAGGTCATTATTGTTCTCAATCACTATCTTTTGTCCAAGGATGCATTTTACTTTTTCCATTAGTAGCTCTCAGGAACCCTAGTGTTAGGAAAACACTGGAATCCCAGTTCAAAGGGTAGGAAAGTCGGGGCCCAAGAAGTCACTGAACCTGACAGAGCAGTTTGCCCAAGAGAGGTCACCACTGCTCCTTATGTGTGTACGTCTTGGCAATTTCTTATTTTTCTGGAAAGTTGAAGATCACAGGTCTCTCCTTGGTTGTTGGCTGTGCCCTGTCCAGAAGTGATTTGTTCTTGGAATGAGTTGAAACAGTGACTGGAAAAAGAATGTTTATGGTTTCATTCAGAGGCTATTAATATCTTTCCTCTTCATGATGTCACAGGGATGGTGAATTATGGGAGAATGTTAGTGTTCCAATGTCAGAAGTGGTGTAACACCTCTGCAGTCAGTGGTCTGGAATAATGCCATTGACCACTCCTGCTGCTGTGTGCCTAGGTTCCAAATGTCTCATGAGAGCCAAGTTGTTAGCATTCTTGAAATTTGGGACTAAGGCTGGGCCTGGTGACACACATTTTAATCCCAGCATTTGGGCAGCAGAGGAAGATGGAGCTCTGTGAGTTGAGGCCAGGCTGGTCTATGTATCAAGTTTCAGGCTAGGGCTACATAGTGAGAGTGTTTCAAAGAGAGAAAATGCCTAACTGATCATAAAATGAAGACATTGAAAGAAAGAACGAGGGGGGAGGGAATAGGGGTTGTTTTTTTTGGAGGGGAAACTGGGAAAGGGGATATCATTTGAAATGTAAAAAAAGAAAATATTTTACTTTCTAATAAAGAAAATAAAAAGAGAGAGAAAGAAAGAAGGATGGTGGCGTGGCTCAGTGGGTAGAGCACTTGCCTAGCTTGCCTGAAGCTCTGGTTCCATCCATAGCATTGTGTAAACTACAAGTGGGGTGCACACCTGTAGGATCAGAAGTTCAAGGTAAGCCTGGGATAAATAAAATATACCCTTTAAAAACAAAAAGGAAAAGAAATAAGTTTGAGGAAACCCTAGATATAGCCCAGGTCATCTTATCATTACCATAGAATTTAGTTTTGCTTTCATCTCTAAGGTTTCAAGATAAAATGCTGCTCTATGGACTGCACCCTGGCAGAGTTATGGCCGTACAGACCTGCAGCAATCCGTTTGCATGTAGCACATTTAACTATGGATTGCATTGAGGCTTAGCTGGCCTTCTCTCTCCTTTCTGTTCTTCTACTTTTGTGTTGTAAACAGTGGTGTGCAGGACAGTGTAGCTGTCTTAGTTAGGGTTTTGTTACTGTGAAGAGATGTGAAGCATGAGCACAGCGACTCCTATAAAGGAACACATTTAATTGGAGCTGGCTTACAGTTGGGAGGGTCAGTCCATCATCTTCATGGCAGCAAGCATGGCAGTGTATAGGAAGACATGGTGCTGGAGAAGGACTGAGAGTTCTCTATCTGGACTCCCAGGCTGCAAGGAGAGACTGCCACACTGGGTGTACCTTGAGCATAAATGTCCTCAAAGCCCATCTCCACAGTGATACATCTACTCCAACAAGGCCACTGCTCCTAATGGTGCCACCCCCGTGAGCATGGTGCCAAGCATGTGAACACATGAGTGTGTCGGGGCCATACCTATTCAAACCATCACAGTAGCCTTCCTTTCTTTGCCTTATGTCTCTGACCTGATTTCCCAGAGCTGGCACTGATTGCTTCTGTGCCCAAGCAGTTGTACTAGTATGAAATGCTGCCAGGGAGGTGAGGCCCAGTGGCAGTAATGGCAGGCGTATCCAAAACATTCTTTGGATAGCAACTCCATCTGTCCCTTTTCACCCAGCAAAGGGCTGTATAGCATTGGTGCCTGTTGAATGGTGTCAGCTTGGGGAGAAAGACTTTGCTGGCTATGGTCGAATGTGGCAGAAATTGTTTAAACTGAGGTCTGCAACATGGGACTATGTAGAGTTATGTAATCAAAAGATTTAGGGCCATTTTTTTCTGGCTTCAGGTTTCTCTGGATCTAGGTGCTTAGGGAGTCAGCAGGACAATGCTTCTCTCCAGCTCTCCTTCACAGAGTCAAGAGGGCTGCCGGTAGCTCCTGGCTGCCATCCTGTCAAAGTGACACCAAGTCAGGAGTACGCCAGGGGAAGTTAGGGGCTGGCTGATGTGGAGCCATCCTGTAGCTCATCCCTGTGAATCTGCTGGACCAGATCTGTATCCTGCACTTCCCTAGAGTTGTATGTATAGTCTGTCCGTGTGGAGGAGGCACAAGCATGTGGCCTCAGCAAGACCTCCTAGTGTGTGTGTGTGTGTGTGTGTGTGTGTGTGTGTGTGTGTGTGTGTGTGTGATGTCTGAGCAGAGACCTTAATGGGGCAAAATTTGCCTAGGTTTTGTTCTAGAGAAGCTGGGAGGACTGAGAGATGTTGTTCACTAAGGTCGGAGAGGCTGTGCTTGGTGCTTGGGTGAGAGTTCTGGCAGTGTGAAGCCTGTGGAAGTAAGGTCCTTTCTCTGGCTTTGACTGGCTCAGGTGCTTCTTCTACCAGCTCCCTTGCCTGCTGGCCTGAGTCCTTTCTTTCCCTGGGGAGGGAACCTTTCACTTTTGAGATTTATTATATGTATATGGAGTTTTTGTTTGTTTTTGGTGCATATATGTCTGTGCAGGAGATATTCAAGAGGCCAGAAGAGGGCATCAGATCATCTAGAGCTAGAGTTACAGGTAGTTGTGAGCTGCCGTGTGGGTGCTGGGAATCAAATCTGGGTCCTCTGCAAGAGCAGCCAGAGCTCTTAGCCTCTGAGCCATCTCTGCAGCTCATTTATTTTTCTTTTCTGAAACAGTGTCAAGTGGCTCAGGCTGGTCATGACCTTGTTATGAAGCTGAGGATGGCCCTTGAATTCCTGATTAGAGTCAGGAAGCCTGGGATTACAGATGTGCACCTACATTGTGGTATACACATGCATGGGGATCTAACTCAGAGTTTCCTGTGTGGAGGGCAGGCTCTCTGCCAACAGACACATCCCCAGGCCTCCATTGTGTCTATATAGCTGAGATTCTGCCCTTTCTTCCCTCATCTTTTTTATTTTTTTATTTTTATTTTTATTTGTTTATTTTGGTTTTTCGAGACAGGGTTTCTCTGTGCAGCCCTGGCTGTCCTGGAAGTCACTCTGTAGACCAGGCTGGCCTTGAACTCAGAAATCCGCCTGCCTTTGCCTCCCAAATGCTGGGATTAAAGGTGTGTGCCACCACTGCCTGGCTTTGTTTTTATTTTTTAAAGCAAACATTCCAAATGACTGTGATTTGAATAAAAATGGTCCCTACAGGCTCATGTATTGAATGCTGGGTCACCACTGAGTTTGAAAGGATGGATAAGGAGGCATGGCCTTGTTGGAGCAAATGTGTCATTGGTAGGTAGAGGCTTCAAAAGCCCATTTCAGCACCCCCACCACCAGGGGCTCAGGATGTAGCTCTCAGCTACTTCTCCCATGCCATTTCTCCCCTGGCCACATTCCCTGTGGTATTAATGATGAACTAAAAATATAAACAAGTCCTCAGTTACATGCTTTTCTTTGTAAGAGTTGCCTTGGTTATGGTGATGTCTGCACAGCTATAGAACAGTGACTAGAACAGAAGTTGTACCAGATTGGGGTCTTACCATGACAGGCTTGGACTTTGGACTAGGAAAGCAGTGGAAGCTTTACATGGGCCTTGCTGGGCCATCCTAGTAGGAGCGTGGGAGACTGCAGTGGTGAGAGCAATTTGAATTGTAGGCCAGCCTTCAGAAGTTTTAGAGGGGAAGAATGTTAGTAAATGACCTAGAGATCTGTGTGTGTGTGTGTATGATATATTGGCATCAAGACTTATTCTTTGGCAGATCTATAACAAAAAGGAGCAAACTGGACAAAGAGAGGCACAAAGATTTGTTGTTGTTGTTGTTTGTACAGTTTGAGGAGAAAAGGAATACCAGAAAGAGTAAGGGGATTAAGTCCAGTGCTCAAGGAGATAAAAGGTTGGAAAAAAAAAGCCCAATGCTAAATGAATAAAGATAGAGAGTGTTGACCTCAGGGCAAGACCCACCCAACATAGCTTTAGATCTTAGTCTTTCAGTTGTTGCATCTTTGACTCTTGGGCTTGTCCTGGGCACATCAAGGTCTTCAGCCACATGCTTAGTCTCTACTTACTTCTACTACCACAGGAGGAGGTAGAGAGGGGGAGGGGGAGGGAAGGGGGAGAGGGAGAGGGAGAAGAAGAGGGAGAGGGTTTTTCTTTGTAGCTCTGGCTGGCTTAGGACTCATTGTGTAGCTCAGGCTGATTCCAAATTCATGACAATCCTCCTAGGATAGTTTACCAATTTAAATGTGCAGCCAGCTATGGTGGCGTATGCCTTTATTCCCAGAACGGGGGAAGCAGAGGCAGGGGGATCTCTGTGAGTTTGAGACCAGCCTGGTCTACAGAGTGAGTTTCAGTTTAGGCGGTGCCCCTGTGTCCAAAACAAGCAAACAAGCAAACAAGTCAACAAAAAGTCTCTAGGGGGCTGGGGATGTATTTTACTGGAGAGTGCTGGCCTAGCATGCAGGAGACACATCAAGCCTGCTATCCCAGCATGCTATAGTTAGAACAGGGACCAGGATTATCCTCTGCCCAGCCCAGTTCCTGACCTACCTGGGCTAGATGAGACCACATCTCCAGAAAGAAGATTCCATCCCCTGCTGCTTGCCCTTCGGAGGGGAATAGACCCTGGTTGTGAGGGCTACTGACACCTGCTCCTCAGTAAGGCCCCTCAACAGTTCCTGAACCCTCAAACTTGAGCACTCTGTGCTTTTCCATGAGACTCTGACCACCAGAGAGGTGCTCTTCCTAGGAAACTAGATGTGTGTAAGAGGGAGTTCAGGTACAGCTGGTGCTCCTTCCTTGGGAGAAATCCTCCTGTAGTTGTTTGATTGCATTGAAATATGGTTTTTTTCCCCCTGTAGCAGGCCTTCCCATAAAATATTTATCAGTATGATGCAGAGTTGAGCAACCAGCACCATTTATTATAATGTGTGACCAGCACCTCTGTCCTGTTGTTAAAAACAAAAACAAAAAAACAAAACAAAACAAACAAACAAACAAACAAAACGTGTTCATCCCCTAAAGGAAACCCTGCATCCACAGAGAAGTTGTTCCTGCCCCTAACCTCCAAAGCCTGTCTGGGCTTATCTGTCTGCTCTTTCCCAGTCTGAGGAGGATAGCTCAAGCTCCCACTTTCTCATTCTTGTCACCAAAGTGGCAGTCGGACATGGTTTGAACCTATCAGAAATCTAAACGAGATATTAAATCTTACTTCTAAAAGGACAGGGACAAGGAGAGGCCACAGGGTGCTATTTGAACTGTGTTGTGGCATTTCATATGAATATGTGATATCGTGTGTGGAGCTTTGGGGGCATTCTCTGGGGTTCTGGGTGTGGAGCTTTGGGGGCATTCTCTGGGGTTCTGGGTGTGGAGCTTTGGGGGCATTCTCTGGGGTTCTGGGGATGGAACCCAGGAAAAGTGTTCCACCACTGACCCAAGTCCCTTCATTTTGACAGAGATCTATCAGCATCTGCTGGTTAGTGGAAATTGTCTCTGGGGATGGCAGGAAGACCAGGGTTCACCTCTGGGGTGTAACTGAGCAATAATGGCTCAGGGTGTGTAGTGGACTGTTGTTACAGGTGTGTCACAGACAGATGTGGTGCCAACATAAATGTCTCCTTCCCTAGACTTAGTTCTGTCTCTTGAGTGAGCCCTTTTCCTTTCCTGGTCAAGGATGGTGTAGACTGGTCATTTATTGACGTGACCCACAGTTGGGACTTGGGTAGTGTTAACTCAATACTCTTCCTGTGTGGCTGTGATGCTGGGAGCTGGAGGGCTCTTCTGGGCTTGTGTGTGTGTGTGTGTGTGTGTGTGTGTGTGTGTGTGTGTGTGTGTGTACGCGAGTGCTGCATTCTCTGGTTTGTTACTGTAGAAGGTGAGGAAACACCTTGTGTTTTTGTAGAAGGTGAGGAAACATCTTGTGTTTTCTGCTTGCCAGTCTGTGAAGGATCCTTCTGTTTGGATACTGTAGGGCTAGTGCTCACAATATAATGCAGGAACCAGTGTTCAGAGAGGGGAAGTGACTGCCCTGTCACATGGCCAGCAAGTAGCCTGACTAGGATAAGGACTTATGTCTTGTGACTTCCGTGCTGAATGTTACTCCCTTCACAGCCTGGGACCTCTCTCGACTTCCTGCTACTGATATGTGGCCTTGGAGTCACCTGTTTGTCCTGTGTCCTGAAGACTCTCTTCTCATATCTTTTTAGGGATAAGATGGCCACAGGTGCCCTGCTGAGGTCAAGATAGTGTCACTGGGATTCATTCCTGGGGAGATCACAGGCAGGGAGCAAGCCTCTAAGCTGAGACCTGCTCAGCCTCAGGGTGTGTTTTCATAGGGTGCATGAGGACCTGAGTTCAGGTACCTAGCACCATGTGAAAAAGCCGGGCGTAGTGGAATATACTCACAGGGGAGGTAGCAATAGGTCCCTGGCCTCACTGGATGGCCGTCCAAACCTAACGGTAAGGCCTATGGTCCAGTGAGAGACCCTGTTCAAAGCAACAAACAAACAAACAAAACTAAGTAGATGGCTCCTGAGGAATGACATCTAGGTTGACCTTTGGTGTCCCAATGCATATGTACACACGTGTACCTGAACATGCATAAACATACATGCTCTCTCAAGTGCACACAGTTAACAATAGTAGGTTGGCTAGAATGCCAGTCTAGTGAGATGGTACAGATATTTTTCTCTTTCTCTCTCTTTCTCTCTCTCTCTCTTCCTTCCTTCCTTCCTTCCTTCCTTTCTTTCTTTCTTTCCTTCCTTCCTTCCTTCCTTCTTTCTTTCTTTCTTTCTTTCTTTGTATTTGTCTTTTAGTTGTTTTTTAGTCTCATAAATTTTTATTATGAGAAAAAAAAACAGTAGAAGCATTTTTAGGGTGAAGGTGTCATTTCTAGTTGTTTGTGTCCAGTGTGAGGAATAGAACTTGGAAAAAGGAAGAAGAAAGCCATCCTTTCCTTCCGTTGTGGTGTTGGGAGGGAGGGAGGGGCAGAAAGCAACCCTTCTGTTAAGAGAGCTGTGGAGGCACAGCTGTGAAGGATGTGCTGGAGCATCTGCGCTGCCGTGAGCCGCCCTTCCAGGTGCTCTCTTGCCTGGTGAGGATGCGGTGTAGGCTTGACCTTATCAAAGGCTCTTCCAGTAACAGGACTTGTTTTCTTCAGTGTCTCCATTTCACCTCCAGGCCTGGAGGAAAGCAGCCATTGTGATGTGAGGAGTCCAGCACAGGCTTCGGAGGGGCAATGCTGTCCATCACAGTCATACTTGCACCAGCTAGTGTCTAGGTTAAAGCAGAATCTTAGCCTGTAGCCTTCTGGGAAGGACCCTTCATGACCAGCTGCTGTGCCCGTCTGTCTGATGGTCCTCCTGTCTGCCCTCACCCCAGTCAACTTCTCGTCCCGTCTTACGGTCCTTCTTTCTGCCCCTATCCCTGCAAGGCAAGAAGCTGAGCTTGTCTTGCCTCAGCCTCTCCCCTATCCACTTGCTCTGCCTGGAATGGACCCTTCCATGTGTTTTCATGGCTGCTGCTTTTCTTCTTAAAGGGCTCAGCTCACATGTCATGTGTGCAGAGAGCCCCTACACTGTGCTGGCCTCTGTGGGCTTCTGTCCTTCCTCATTGTTTCTTCCTGTCTCCATGACTCTCAGTGTGCTCATGCACTGACTCTTCCTAATACATGTTAGCTCTGTGAGAAGGTGACTCTACACCATTCCACCTCCATGTCTCTCCCACTCCTCCTGCTGTGGCCAACACCAGCCCCTGGTGAGCAGTTCCATCCCTGTTCAGAGGAACTGCTCTGTGGCTAGGGCATTGTTATCCACAGACTTAACTTTGTTGATAGGTGCCATCCTGCCTCTTATGGGCCTCTGTGACCATCTGTTAGTGGTCTGTCTGTTGCTGAAGGTCCTTTTCCCCAGTCCTTTTTAATAAAAATTCTGTGTGTATCATGTTCTTGTGGGAATTATTTGGGTTTAGACAAATGTGGCTTTATGGTAAGGAATATTTATAGTATTGGCTTAGCAAATTAGCGCCTTTGTGATTCTTTCAGCTTTTCCTCCAGGTATGTGGTTTAATGGGCAGAGGACTGCTCTGCTCTTTCCAAATGCTTAAGAGTCAGGTATGAGGGTGGAGGAAGGCTCGAGGCCCTTCCTAGTTTCACAAGGTGCAGCCCACCAGAAGTCTCCAAGTGTACTCCAGCCTGATTCTCATTGGCCAAGCTTGGTGCTTGTTTGTTTTTTGAGATGGTCTCAGGTAATCCAGACTGGCCTCCAATTCCCTGTGTAGCTGAGGATGATCTTGAACTCCCCATCATCCTGTTTCTGTTTTCCAAGACTGGGATTACAGGTGTGCCCACCATTCTGGTTCATGAAGTGCTGAACCCAGGGCCCCATGCACACTAGACAAGCATTCTACCAACTGGGCCACATCCCCAGACATCACTGGCTGACTCTATAAGGTCAGCCTTGATTGCTGAGAAGAGGAAAAGGAACTAAGCGGCCCTGAACTAGGGCAGGGTTTGCCATCCTGGGGACTCACATGCTATTTTATACTCCTGGCTGTCAAGAGGGAAGCCCTACTCTCCAGGACACATATGGTAATGTGTGAAGCCAACTCAGTTTTGTGTGTGTCACTAATGGCACCCAGTGAGTAAAGGCCAGGGACACTTGAATTTCCTGCAGTACCAGTACTGTCACAACAGAGCAATCAGGACCATTTGGGACACATTAATTAAGTCGGGAGAAACTTCCTGTGATGGAGTGTACATTGCACTCATTGCAGTAGATTGTTGGTGCCTGGTCTGGCTACTTATTTTGTTAAAGATAAATAGACTGATCGTGTTTATGGATAGCCATACACTATCATGTCAGATGTCAGAAACTTTTTTTTTTTTTTTTTTTTTTTTAAAGACAGGGTCTTTCTATATAGTCCTGGATATCCTGGAACTTGCTAGCTTGGTAAATCAAGCTGACCTCGAACTTGCAGAGATCCTCCTGCTTCTACCTTGTGAGTTCTGGGATGAAAGACATGTGCCACTATGCTCAGCATCTCTTGTCAGAAAGTCTTAATCAGAGTCTAATTGCCAAATAGAAGTAATTAAACCCCATTCATTCTAGGGTCGCAGAATGATGACAGAAGGCAATTCCTGCTGGAGCGGTTGCTGGATGCAGTGAAGCAGGTAAGGACACAGCCTTTGTGTGAGTGTCCAAAGTCAGCATTGAGGTCAGCTCTCCCCTTCTCTGCGCACAGGCTTATTTTGTGTCTGGAAATGGTTTGTGTGTTTGCTTGTTTTGAGACTGGGTAGCACCAAGTTGCCCAGGCTGGCCTTGAACTCTTGCCTCAGCCTCCCATCCTGGGATTATAGGTGTATATCACCATGTCCAGTTGTAGTTGAGAATGGCTGAGCAGATTTCTCCCTAGGGAATGACAGAGCAGGGGAAGCAGCGAGAGTGGGGATGGAGGAAGTCGCTGGTGTGGGGTTCCAGAATTTTTAGGGGACTCCATCCTTTAGTATTGACAGTCTTCATTGCAGAGTTTGGTTCCCAGCAGATTTGTTCTAGGGCAGCTCTTCAGACGTGCTGGCTTGGGCTTAGGACCCTAAAAGTGCAGACACAGACCTGAGGCCTAAGGCCATACCCAGGAACCTCCGTTGCCAGCAGCTTTGCTGGCTTCCGGCTATGCTGCTGGGCCGTTGATGCTGGCTGTGGGCACTGGCTTGCCTGATACTGTGATGTTTGCTGTCATCACGTGTCTGCCTTGTGCCTGGCTCTCTGTGAGTGCTTTCAGTGATGTCCTTCTGCACTGGATAGAGGAGTTACTGCGATTGTTTTCACTGAGGAGGTCAGGGCACTGAGACACCAAGATCAGCAGCTCACTTAGGCTGTCACAGTCAATAAGCAAGAGAGCTAGATCCAAACCTGAGATTTGAAGAGCCCCTTTTTAGGAAGAGAATATTGACATTTATTTCTCTGTCATTATAAGAAAGGACATAGTTTAAAAGGTTGTGGGTTAAATGTTGAAGTGGGCTCAGAGAATCCAGTGTTGAGAGAGCCTGATGTGGTGAATGGGTCCAGACAGTCCCATCTCCTTTCAGCTGTCGGACTTTCAGAGCATCACTTTGCTGGTTAGATCTTAAATTCGAAATAGGTTAGAGTCATCTGGGAAGAGGAACTTCAATAGAAAAAAAAATGCCTCCTTCAAATTGACTGTAGTCAAGTTAGTACAGCGTTTTCTTGATTAATCATTGATATGGGAGGGCCCAGCTCACAGTGGGCAAACACCACCCTTGAGCAGGTGGTCCTAGGTGCCATAAGAAAGCAAACTCAGTAAGCCATGCAGAGTAAGCCAGTACCAGCATCCCTCCATGGCGTCTGCTTCAGTTCCTGCTCTGACTTCCCTCCATGAGGCACTGTGATATGGGAGCATAAGATGAAGTAAACCCTTCTCCCCTAAGCTGCTTTGGTCAAGGTGTGTGTAAGACTGAGACAATCCTCTTCTTCCCTGGAGTCTGGGTTTTCCTCTGCACAGGGATGCTGGATGAACTGCACTTGTAACATGGGTAGAGTTTGGTCTGTGTTTAATCTGGAAAATCAAAGAAGGGGCAGGACAGGGAAGTGGGTCCAGAAGCTTCCATGTAGGACTTAGACAAAAACGGGCCTTCTACTCAGAGCTGCTGAATTAATTATTTTGATGAGTTGAACTATTGCATTTATCTAAAATAACAGCCAGATTTACTGATATTTATTGATATATCTAACATTTACCTATAATTAAAAAGTACACAGGGATATAGAGTGAGGCTAAGAGCAAACAACAATGAAAGAGGTGATGGATGATGGTGAAGGTTGGGGGCACAGTGGATGACAGTCTTTATGGCTAAAGATGGACAGGATAGGCTTTATAGGTCTGTTTTTTTATTTTTTTATTTATTTTTATTTTTTATTTTTTCCCCCAAAACAGGGTTTCTCTGTGCAGCCCTGGCTGTCCTGGAACTCACTCGGTAGACCAGGCTGGCCTCGAACTCAGAGATCTGCCTGCCTCTGCCTCCCAAGTGCTGGGATTAAAGGCGTGTGCCACCACTGCCCGGCTTAGGTCTGTTTTTTAAAAGGTGGCTTTCCAGTTCACTCAGCCTGGCAGAACTGCTTATCACTGAGTCGGCTGGTCTGAAGGCTTACCCAGGCAGCTGTCCTTTGACACAGTTTACCTACTTTGGGGCTCTGTCAAGAAGCGACATCAGCACAGAGGCCTAGAGGTTCTCAGTGCCATCAGCAAGAACGCTGTGATAGCTGCTGCTGCTCTTGCGGCTTTCTGAGTAGCTGTGATGCCTGCACTCGTGTCTGCCTAGTTCACTCACTTCTCCCAGTCAAGAGGGAGACAGGGCTTCCTTATAGAGGAGTCTGGGGATGCCGTGCTGGCCTCCTTCTTACCTCTGTGAATGACCAGGCTTGGGCCACTCTGGCCTCCGACCCTGCTATATGTATCTGAAGCCGTGCGGCTACTCTGTGATGTCTGCCGTTCGGCCATTCCAGCCTTCAGCCCATCTCAATCTCAATCTCTTTCTCTGCAGTGCCAGATCCGCTTTGGAGGGAGAAAGGAGATCGCCTCAGATTCAGACAGCAGGTGAGTATGTCACTCCTTTGTCCTCCTCCTCCTCTTTCTTAAATTTTTTATTTAGTTGCCCTTTTGAGGCATGGTTTTACTATGTAGCCCATGCTATTCTTTAATTTTTTTTTTAAGTTTATTGTAGTGTGTCTGAGTGCAAGTGCTCAGAAGCCACAATACATGTGTGGAAGTCAGAGGACAACTTTCAGGAGTTGGTTCTCTCCTTCCGTCTTGGCATCTGGGTCAGACTCAGGTGGACAGGCTTAAGTGGCGAGTGCCCTTACCTGCTCACCCATCTCACCTTTCCCCCTCTACTGTTAATGGATTCAACCTCCTGCTGACTTAGCTCTCCCGGCCCTGGGTCTGCAAACCTATGCCTACCTTATAGGTATTTTCAAAACCGCTTCACCATTAAGGAAAAGGTGCCAAGAAGTGGAGGCTGCTGTATCTGCCTCTGCAGCCAGGAGGGGCAATGACAGCTTCCACTGTGGGTAGATTGCCACCATCTATTGACATGCTTCTAAATTTCTATCTTCTCCCTCTAGAAATCTGTTCTACTTGAAGTACCTTTCAATATAAAGTTATTTCCATGATGATTTATAATTGGGAAAACTCAGAAACCTAAATATTCAGTGATTAGCAAATAGGCAATCAGGTACAATGCATCTATAAGATGGAGTGATGTTCAAGCCAGGCCCGGTGTCTCAGCTCTGTAACCTCAGCTACTTAGAAGGATCATGAATGCATGGGCCATTTGGCTACATTGTGAGTTCAAGGCCAGCATAGGCAGCTTAGTCCCTGTCACATAAACCAAACTGAACCACCAAACCACCACCAGAAAATAGCCTGGTGTTAAGTGTACATTTCTAGCATGTATGAAACTTTGTGTTCAATTCCTAACCCCACAAACATAGCAAAGAATCAAAAAATGTTTTTTATAGAATTTCCTTTAGGTAGGAAGTGCATGTGTCTGAGGATTTTACTGCTGTGAACAGACACCATGACCAATGCAAGTCCTATAAAGGACAACATTTAATTGAGGCTGGCTTACAGGTCAGGGGTTCAGTCCATTATCATCAAGGTAGGAGCATGGCAGCACCCAGGCAGGCATGGTGCAGGAGATGCTGAGAGTTCTACATCTTCATCTGAAGGCTGCTAGTGGAAGACTCACTTCCAGGCAGCTAGGGTGAGGGTCTTAAGCCCACATCCACAGTGGCACAACTGCTCCAACAAGGCCACACCTCCGAATAGTGCCACTCCCAGAGCCAAGCCTATACAAACCGTCACAGCATGCATATGTAGTAATTTAAAAATTCTGCATGTAGGGCCCATGAGATAGCTCAGCAGGTAAAGGCACCTATGCACAGCAGATGATACATCCTACGGACCCACGTGGTAGAAGGAGAGAATCAACTCCTGCAGGTTGTCTTCTGACTGACACACATCTGCCATGGCATGTGTGCACCTATAGACACACAGACGCATATACACACATAGTAAAATGTAATAGAAATTATCTTTGAAGTAAACATACATATGCCATAGCAGTAACCAGAGCAAGCTATAAAAGTATACGAACACACATTGATGTTAAGCAACAATTACAGCAAAAACTCACCTTCTCCACCCCCAGATCACCACGATCTGAACAGAAGTGTTTTCAGGATAATAACAGGACTTTAATGTTTCTTGATATTTGTTCAATATATTTAATACATTTTACCATGTGTCCCTTTTATGCTGAAAGAAAGCCCTTAAGCTTATCAGTGACACTT
This sequence comes from Mastomys coucha, assembly GCF_008632895.1. Lineage (NCBI taxonomy): Eukaryota > Metazoa > Chordata > Mammalia > Rodentia > Muridae > Mastomys > Mastomys coucha. Next base: position 7,903,749 of record NW_022196894.1, read on the forward strand.
GCGGCCCAGGAGGGGCTAACAAATTGTCCACATTTCTCATGGTGGCTGGTTGCATGCACTTGGCCCAGCTGAGGTCACGGGTGTCCAGTCTTCCTGGAATTGTTCTGTGATGTCACATGGCCTGTGGCCTAGGGAGAGGCCAGAGGACATTCTTCCTCAGCCCTGCCTGGTTAAGTGTCTAACCCTCCCTGTGAGCCTGTTTTCCCCTTTCCCATCTGACATCACTTCTTTTTTTCTGTGAGGCTTTACCAGCTCAAGCAGTACACAGAGCCCATTGCAGGTCAAGTACCGCCCTCATCTCTCCCTTCCTGGGTTTCCCTCTGTTACACCGAACATCTAACAAGTTGTGCATCTCTGTGTTTTATTGAGTCTTTTATCTGTCTTCTGTCATCACGCTGCCAGCTCTGAGTCCACATGGATATTTGGCTGTATTGATTGTTGATGTATCTGCACAGCCTGATGGCTGCCATGGCCCCTTCTTATCTCTAATTCTGGCTCTCTGGGCCCAGGAATACCTTGTCCTCACCCCCGACACATGGGAGCTGTCTGGAGATATTTGAGTAGCCCATTCCCACAGCTGAGCTCAGCAGATTTCTTTATGCATAGCCATAGCACCTAAACGGTGTTCTGGAAAGATCTTGTATTCCAAGGAATGTGTGTCCTGTCATCCTGTAGTAGGTATTCAGTGTCCATGACATCTCCATGCCTGTGAGCTTTGAGGGTAGAAGGGTTGCTTCTTATTTATTTAGTGTGTGTAGTATGTGTGCACTGAAATTTGAAGACCATTTGTAGAAGTCAGTCCTCTCCTTCCTGAGAAGACTCAGCAGGTGAAGACTCTGGCTGTGGCCCCTCATCACCTGAATTTGACCCCAAGAATCTACATAATCCACATGGTGAAAAGAGAGAACAAGCTCTCTCCCTCTCCCTCTCCCTCTCCCTCTCCCTCTCGCTCCCCCT
>NW_022196894.1:7904828-7907340 GCF_008632895.1 Mastomys coucha
ACACACACACACACACACACACACACATTCTGTAAAAGAAAAAGTTCACTCCTCTGTTCCAGCAATTCCTTGTGGCTAGGCATGGCGAATACTGGTCATCATGGGCTGTTGCTTGGCTGCTGTGTTGTTACTGCATCTTTAAGACAACTTAAATGCAGTAGCATCTTGCCTTTTCTGATGATAAAAGAGATCCAGAGAGGGAAAATAACAGTGCCCCAGGCAGTGTGTTTGTCAGTGTTTCAGTTCCTGTAACAGGCTTTCCAAGAGAAGGAGTCTAAAAGAAGATAACACTTTGACTCGTGGCTTTAGAGGTAACAGTTCCCAGTGACTGTATTTTGGGAATGGTGGTACAAGCTGCTCACTGCTGAGCTGGAAAGCAGAAAGGGCTCCTGAGAAGGGACAAGGAGCATGGTGTGTCCTTCAAAGACTGCCCCAGTGACTTCCATTCTCCTGCTAGGCCCTGCTGCTTAAGTTTCTGTGACCTCCCAGAAGTGCTACCCAATTATATATCCATTAGTGGATCAATGCTTTGACAAGGTCACAGTTCTTTTGATCCATTCATTTCCCAGAAGTCCTAGGGTATCTGCTGCCCTGGGATCAGGCATGAGGGTACTTATGTCTAAGCATGACACAGACATTGTGGGTGTGTAAGGATTAGAGTTGGATCAGGGTCTTGAGCTCTTCTTTATCTGCCAACTCTACACCCGTGAGTTCAGCTGCAGACAAGCATATTAGAAAGGCAGGGAACACAGCTCAGTGGTAGAATGTGTGCTTAGCTGTGCAAGGTCTTGAGTTCTATGCCCAGCAATGTACCTGTCCTGAACATGCACAAACCTCCCTGGGCATACTCAGTAACAACTGTTTGGCCAGCATTTACATTTAGTGGGTATTATAAAAAACTCAGAGAAGATTTGAAGTTGGTGGGAGGATGTGCAATGATATCACACAGATCCTACACCAGCCTGTATGAGGGCCTTGAGTGTCATGCATTTCTACAACCACAGGATCCTGGGAATGGTCCCTCACAAATACTGAGAGGTGACGATGTAGTATTCTCTCTCTGTAGTGCCCATTTAGTGATCAGGTTGATTTTGAAGCCGGTGTTTCAAAAGCCTTGCCTTCTCCCATAGGGCATCCCTCCTCATTTCTAAGTTCTGGCATCATTTACAGGATACATGGCAGCAGGTAGCCACCTTCCCTGTCTGTTTGTGAGGTGCTTCACCTCCAGAGGAAATGTTGGCTGCCGTGGTCAGACAACAGTCTTGCAGCTGCTTGCAGATCTCCACTGCCTGCTGCTCTTTTGAGCTTTAATTCACAAAAGGTATCATACCCTTTTCTCCCTTTGTAGCCAGATTCTTAGCATACTTGCCTGACATGGAACATTCTCTGTCTTTCTCTGGAGCTCCTCCCTGTCTCCAGTACCAAACATGCCAGCTTAATTAGACCCCAACTCAGAAGGCTTGACTTCTTTCTCTCTGTCCTCCTCATCACCTTCCTTCTGGCATCTGCCAAGATCTACAGCTAATGAAGTCATCTGGGGCTTCAAAACGGCAGAGTAGTGACAATGGGCTTTGCTTCAGAACTCTGTCCAAGTGTGAATTCTCTCCCACCTGTCTCCTGTCCCCTGACACACTCCCCAGCATCCTCCATAGTCAGGGAACTCAACGAGGTCAATGCTGGTTCTCAGCTCTGTCCAGTTTATTTGGTCTGGTACTCTAGCCTATGAGATGGTACACTTCAGGGTAGGCATTCCCTCTTTAAATTACTTTACTTGGAAACACCTTCACAGGTACACTGAGAGGTGCATTTCCATACTGACTGTAAATCTAGTCATGTTGACAGTGGGGATTAACCAGGAGTGGTATAGCTGGATTGTAGTAAGCTCTTTATCCCTGGACTGGTTGCCTCAGAGTACATTGGCACTTGAGGTCCAGTTAGGAATCATGCCCCTTCTCTGTGCCCCCAGGGTCTTGCCTGGCTTATTCAGCTTGAGCATTTCGTGGGTCTTGTTGATTGTGAGGAGTGCCCAATGGAGGATGTTCATTTCATGTCACATCTGGGGAACCCTTCCCCTTTGGAAATACAGGCTGTGGTTGCCCACTTGCCATTCAGCTTATGACAGCTGTCTATCACATATTGATGTACGAAGTGGACTGCAAGTAGACAGGAGGCTGGAAATGAATTAAAAGCTTTGAAGATGTTTACTTTGGCTCTCAGAAATGATGGGTGTTGAAGACTTCTTTCCATGTGACTCCAGGCACTTTTCCTCTGTGTGTGTGTGTTTTAATGGAAAAACAGGCGATCACTGTCACTTCTTTCTCTAGTGCTGGGCAAAGAACTCGGGGCCCTATACATGCCAGCAAGTGCTCTAGCTCCAAGTCATCCCTAGCCCTAATACAGCTTCTTGACTAGGTCTCTTCCCACATTAGTCTTCTCTAGGACTTTAAGAAACAGAATCTTCTAGGCTACAGTAGAGTATTAGAAGGAACTTGGAATTTTGAATTTTTTTTTT
>NW_022196894.1:7907350-7907487 GCF_008632895.1 Mastomys coucha
TTTAGTTTTTCAAGACAGGGTTTCTCTGTAGAGCCCTGGCTGTCCTGGAACTCACTCTGTAGACCAGGCTGTCCTTGAACTCAGAAATCCATCTAACTTTGCCACAGGAGTGCTGGAGTTAAAGGTGTACACCACTG
>NW_022196894.1:7908179-7908935 GCF_008632895.1 Mastomys coucha
GAACCAACTGGGGGTTGGACACTGCAAACAAGTTTTTGGGGAACCTAAGTAGCATAGAATCCAAGCAGCTACACCTGGTGACCAGAGTTAAAACCCTGGGACCCACTTAGTAGAGAATCAACTCCCATAAGTTGTTCTTTGTCCTCAATGCATGTGTATGCATATACACACAATAAATAAATGTAATAAACATAACAAACTTCTAGGGTTCAGCTTTGCCTGAAGCATGAGTCCAGCTAGGTTGGGTGGCATGGTTTGGAATCTTTGTCACGACAGTTGCTATGGTGTGAGTTTGTTACCTCAGAGTTAATGTATTGGGACCCTAATTCCTCAGTGGGAGTGGAGTGTGTGGGGAGGTGGTTAGGCTGTGGGTGGAGCTGCCGACCTCAGCTGACACATGAATTTGCTCTGGGTTGCAGTCCTTTCTGTATGTTGCGTATACCTACCCCCTGCCTTTCCTGCTCTCCTCCTTGAGTTGAAGCAGCAGGAGGTCCTTACCTTGTTCTTGGATTTCTCACCTTCTAGAACCATAAAGCAAAATAAACTCTTCTCCTTTATAAATCACCCAGTCTCTAGTATTTTGCTATAGCAACAGAAGATGGACAGACAGTGGTATAGTGATGTGTCTACCAGCGAGCTTCAGGAGTAACTAGTAATTTGATGACCTAGGGGATGTTTTGAGGAATGGGAATTGGAGGCCAGGACTGAAAGGAGGCAGGTAAGTTTCCAATCCAGAGGCTGGCACACCAGGAATGG
>NW_022196894.1:7910005-7911567 GCF_008632895.1 Mastomys coucha
TGGCAAATATTTGATCATTTCTCACCTACAAAAATGTTAGCTTGTTCAGAAGATTTCAGAATAATATGCTTCTTACAGCTCAGTCTTTAAATAGTGCAGGTTTCAGTCATCTGGCCCTGGCAGAGTCAGAATACAATCCTTAAATCACATTTACATTTAGGAATAGTCTGTAATCTATCACATGGTGCTAGTCACAGCAGCCGTAAGTCAAACTGGAGCCAAGAGAGAAATGCCAGTGAGTCCCCAGGTACGACAGAAATTGCTAAGATGCTGAGAAGGGATCTATTTGGCACTGGAGCTGCTATGAGTTTGGGGGCTGACTCAATGCACAGTGTTTAACAATGGGCCTGCGTGTGTGGTGGGGACAGACAGAGGCAGGGAGGGAGGGAGGGAGTGGTGCTATCTGAGGGTTTGGTCTTGTGAGGTTGCCAAGGTTCTCCTGTGCAGGATGGAACAGCATTCAGAAGTGTAGTTAAGGCTTGCCTTTCCCTTCAGACAGGTCCTGTCCTAGAAGGGGGCGGTAGCCATTGCCGGGCTTCGCATCCCAGCAGCTTTTCAACCCTGTCTGTCACTGCCACTTGTTTCCCCTAAGAACAGATTTGTCCTGTGGCTTTTAAAACGTGTCGTGTGTCCAGTCTGCCAGTCACACTGGTGGTGCGAGGCTACTACACACTGTAGTAGCTTGGACTCGTTTGCCTTCTCTTGGACTTGCTGGCTGGGAGCTCAGGGGCCAGATGCATGGGTGTCCTCTGTGGGCATCAGAACACAACGGGCAAGTTTCCTTTCAGTTAGAGAAATGAGGAGTGCAGGGCACTAAAGAGCACAGGGCTTGGACTGCAGAGCTTGACCCCAGCATTGCCCAGTCCACACCACGCTCTAAGTTTGGGCTGCTCCTGTCTTGCTGGTTTCCCTGTCTGTGGGGATGATACATTAGTGGGCTCTCTTCAGTTGAGTGGCCTTGAGCTGGCTCAGGAGTTGAGCTTAGGGTGTATTTAGGTTGGAGGTTAGGTGAGGAGCTCTCTCTCCTATTTAGACATTCCAGGGAAAGGAGGGATGTTGGGTATGTTTTCTTTACCTGTTGAGGAATTGAAAATAGCCAAAACAAAACAAAACAAAACACACCTTTTGGGAGGCAAAAAACAAAGCAGATGTTGTTCTTCTCTGTGTATGGGATTTTACTTTTTTTTGCTTGCGTGCAAGTCTGTGCAGTGTGTTTGTGTTGCACAGGAGGTCATGGGGAGTCGGCGCCTCTGATACTGGAATTATGGACAGTTGTGAACTGCCTTATGGGTGCTTGGGAATCAAACCAGGGTCCTCTGCCAGAAGAAGTCCTTTTAATTGCTGAGCCATCTCTTCTCAAGCCCCTTGTGATGATCTTTTTTTCCCTCTTCTTCTCCTTCCTTCCTCTTCCTTCTCCTCCTCTTTTTCTTCCTCCTCCTCCTCCTTCTCCTCCTCCTCTTCCTCCTCCTCCTCCTCTTTTTCTTCTTCCTCCTCCTCCTTCTCCTCCTTCTCCTCCTTCTCCTCCTTCTCCTCCTTCTCCTCCTCCTCCTTCTCCTCCTTCT
>NW_022196894.1:7916316-7916484 GCF_008632895.1 Mastomys coucha
GTTTGGTTTCTGTGGATTTCATGTAATTCTGTGTCTGCATCAGCTTTTAGGAAGCCCTCAAATCTTTGTATGCCTGCTTGAGTATGGAGGGAGTGGCAGATACATGGCTAATGTTTAGGAGTACTTCTGCCCCACAAAGAGGGATGTCTTATTGTGGGTGGATCCTGA
>NW_022196894.1:7916601-7916746 GCF_008632895.1 Mastomys coucha
CCAGGAAAGACAAGTTAGGAGGCCAGCAGATAGGTTTGGAGAGAATAGAACCTTCCTTACCAGGTCTCATAATGTTATTGGGGGAGTTACTGAGGTAGGTCTGAAGATAATTCAACACCCACAGAGTGATCACCCTTGAACAGGA
>NW_022196894.1:7916896-7917070 GCF_008632895.1 Mastomys coucha
ACTCCAAAGCTCCGACCAACTGGTCACAGAATGTTGGCCTGGGGTTACCCATTTTCACTCCCCATGCCATCCTGGTTTAATCTCTTCCTGGTTCTGAGGAACTGGAATGTTTTGTGTGGTCTCTGTCCTTACTTTTCTCCCTCACAGCAGTGCAGAGGCTCCAGGATGGGGCCC
>NW_022196894.1:7917091-7917282 GCF_008632895.1 Mastomys coucha
CTCTCTCTTTTCTTAAAACCATTGGTTCATTTGTTCCTTCATTTTTGAGGCAGGTCTTACTAAGTAACCTTGTCTGGCTTGAAGTTTGCTATGTAGACCAGGTTGGCCTTGAACTCACAGAGATCCGCCTGTCTCTGCCTTCTCAGTGCTGGGATTAAAGGTGGGCACCATAGTGTCTCACCTTCTCTTCT
>NW_022196894.1:7917337-7917530 GCF_008632895.1 Mastomys coucha
ACTGCGCAGAGAGGAACAACTCAGAAGGCCTGGGCAGAGGCCCAAGAATTTAGGGAGACCCTGAGAATATGGTTGCTCTAACCTCATCTCTTCATGGGCATGCTCTGAATCTCCCATTTCTCTGTTTATTGAAAAATTAAACTAAATGCACAGCAATTGTAATTTAATTGAAAACATTAGCTTTAGATAGGCA
>NW_022196894.1:7918408-7918647 GCF_008632895.1 Mastomys coucha
GCATTGCATAATTAAATGTCTTCAGCAGCACCAGAAACCTTGCAGCTCTCAAAGTTCAGAGTTCTGCTTTTATCCATTTCAGTGTTGTAAAACACCGTCCCTGAAGATAAGGGACCCTGGCCCTTGGATGGCCTTAGATGTAAGGTAACTCTTTCCACTTCCCAGAAGTACCATAGGTCTTCGCTGCCTCCACTGTGTTGGTGAGGAAGTCGGCAGGTGAGGGTTCTGTTCTGGCCATG
>NW_022196894.1:7919261-7919428 GCF_008632895.1 Mastomys coucha
AGATCTGTCTCAAAAGCCAAACCAAACTAAGACAAGAAAGTAAGGAGGAGGCTAATCCTAAGAATCTGGTGCAAAGGCCTAAGTGTCCGTTTCTGCCAACTGCCTCACTCAGCTGTCTGCTAGTGTCAGTAGTTTATAGTGCGGCCTGTAGCTCTATTGGGATGCAT
>NW_022196894.1:7919444-7919588 GCF_008632895.1 Mastomys coucha
TCAGTGTTCAGGCTACTTGGTAAGATTTCCCTAGAGTCCCCTGTATTTGCTGAGCCTCCTTTTCTCTGTTTCCATGTTGACTTGTTAGATAGTTACCTTAATCTATGGGGCAACCAGTGGGTGAGGTCAGCTGCTGGCCACAGA
>NW_022196894.1:7919903-7921152 GCF_008632895.1 Mastomys coucha
AGTGTCCTGGGTGCCCCCACCTGCCTCAGCTTAGCATGAGTTTTCCTTCTGCACTTTGGAAGGTGGGGCATAGACTCTGTTGTTTTATGCTGATTTGGATGCACAGCTTTGCCAACTAGAAGCTGAGGACCTAGCAGACTAGTTTAGCCCTGGGGTGGCTGCCAAGGCTTCATTGTCATCTCTGTTGGCTGCTTTAATTAACCACTCACTGGCTGCTAGACTGGCCTTGGCTGATTAAGACCTCTTTCCTTGCAGGAAATGATTAAGAGCCTCCCAGGGGAGGAGGGCTGGTGGTTTATCAGCTGAGATCAGGTCAGTGGCTTCTTATGGTTGGTTGGGGAGCCATGGGAGCGGCCCTTTATCAGGTAGATATGATCCCCTGCCCCCCAAGATGTAATGTAGGGGTTGTGACCTGTGGCTTAAGTTTGGCAGGGTTGACATCTTCCTCAGTGACTTGTCAGCTGGGCACCAGTGGGGACATCTCCTCCCTCACTTTTGTTTCCTCATTGTAAGATGAGGCAGTTGCAGGCTGTGCCTCACACAGGGGTGGTCTGGCTTGTGAAAAGATTCCAGGCCCAGGTTCAGGCATCCTGCATTTCAGTTGTCTTCTGAGTATTTGATACTCTCCTTGTATTATGAATAATGGCACAGGCTTCAGTTAGCCCATGATGAGGCTGCTGTATCAACTCTGTTTACAGAGAAGAAGCATGATCTTTCCCAGCTGAGTAGTAGCTCAGGGATAGGATGCTTGCCCATTCACATGTGCGAGCTCATATGTCCAACCCCCGGCAGCATAAACAAAACATTCATTCCCCTGTGATGAGAGAGAAGCTCCACCTCAGAGTAATGACTGAAAATAATGATCTCATTGGTAGAGAATGTGGTGTGCCTGCCAAAGATGTGGCTTGCATTTGGTCCTCTGGGGTTCGGTACATGGATGGCTGAGCTTAGTTACTCATTTATACACGTATGCACGCATGCATGTAGGTATCATATTTTTAAAATTACTGTTTGTTTGTTTGTTCGTTTTTTCGAGACAGTGTCTCTGTGTAACAGAGCCCTGGCTGTCTTGGAACTCATGCTGTTGACCCCGCCTGGCCTTGAACTCACCTGCCTCTGCCACTCCTGGCTTATTTTTAAGTTTCTAACACTTAAAAATTGTAGAGTTTCATGTTGAAATAGGGGTTTCTACTTTAACTTTCAGCCTGCTGTTCCTGGGCCCACACTTGCTCTGTGACTGTGGTTGGAG
>NW_022196894.1:7922227-7923176 GCF_008632895.1 Mastomys coucha
TCTACTGAGCCAATTTCTCACGCACAAGGTGTATGTTTATAACCTCAAGTTTGGTAATGTGTTTGAATATAAGGTAAATACACAAATGCATAAAATGCTGCATTCAGTCTCACTGTTCTTCTTTTTTTTTTGGATTTATTTATTTATTTATGTATATATGAGTAATACACTGTAGCTGTACTGATGGTTGTGAGCCATCATGTAGTTGCTGGGAATTTTGAATTCAGGACCTCTGTTCACTCCAGTCTAAAGATTTGTTTATTATTACATTTAAGTACACTCTAGCTGTCTTCAGACACACCAGAAGAGGGCATCAGATCTTATTACGGATGGTTGTGAGCTACCATGTGGTTGCTGAGATTTGAACTCAGGACCTTCAGAGGAGCAGTCAGTGCTCTTAACTGCTGAGCCATCTCTCTAGCCCCAGTCTCCCTGTTCTTTTTTTTTGTTTGTTTGTTTTTTTTTGTTTTTTCGAGACAGGGTTTCTCTGTATAGCCATGGCTGTCCTGGAACTCACTCTGTAGACCAGGCTGGCCTTGAACTCAGAAATCCGCCTGCCTCTGCCTCCCAAGTGCTGGGATTAAAGGCGTGTGCCACCACCGCCCGGCAGTCTCCCTGTTCTTAAGCCACTCGTATTCCAACTTCTTGGGTTATCACCCCAGCCTTGCCAAAAGCATCCCTAGTTTCTCTCACAGGCCTTTGTGTTTCCTCATTTTGGAGGAAACATCATGGCCTTATTTGTGTTGGTTTTCAGCATTGCTTTGTGAGGTTCTGGGGCTGTGGGTACCAGTAACTGCTCTGCCTCCACTGATGGTCAGTGCTTTACAGTCTATTAATCTGCTTTACTAGTGGATGCCCTGAGCCACTTTCACTTTGGAGTCATGGGCAGGACTCCTGGAACTGTTTTTGTATGTTTTGGAGGTGAAGTGCTTAGTCGTGGGGGTCCCAT
>NW_022196894.1:7923187-7923812 GCF_008632895.1 Mastomys coucha
CTGGAACTCACTCTGTAGACCAGGCTGCCCTTGAACTCAGAAATCCACCTGCCTCTGCTTCCCAAGTGCTGGGATTAAAGGCGTACACCACCGCCCGGCAGTCTCCCTGTTCTTAAGCCACTCGTATTCCAACTTCTTGGGTTATCAACCCAGCCTTGCCAAAAGCGTCCCTAGTTTCTCACACAGGCCTTTGTGTTTCCTCATTTTGGAGGAAACATCATGGCCTTATTTGTGTTGGTTTTCAGCGTTGCTTTGTGAGGTTCTGGGGCTGTGGGTACCAGTAGCTGCTCTGCCTCCACTGATGGTCTCCAGTGCTTTGCAGTCTATTAATCTGCTTTACTAGTGGATGCCCTGAGCCACTTTCACTTTGGAGTTATGGGCAGTACTCCTGGAACTGTTTTTGTGTGTTTTGGAGGTGAAGTGCTTAGTCGTGGGGGTCACATACCTGAGCTGGAGCCTGAGGCTCTGCTTCTGTCAGCAGGAGCTCCTGTACTCCTTTAATCTGAGCACTGGGGAGGCAGAGGAGGTGGATCTCCATGAGCTCAAGGCCAGTCTCCTCTACAGAGTGAGTTTCAGGACAGCCAGGATTTCATGAAGTGACCCTGTTCCCCCTTCCCCCAAAAGA
>NW_022196894.1:7925916-7926563 GCF_008632895.1 Mastomys coucha
CTATAAAAAAGTAGGCTGAGTAACCCAGGAGGAGCAAGACAGTAAGCAGCACCCCTCCATGCCCTCTGTATCAGCTCCTGCATCCAGGTTCCTTTCCTGTTTGAGTTCCTGTCCTGACATCTTTCGGTGATAAACAGTGGTGGAGAAGTATAAGCCAAATAAGTCCTTTCCTCCTCAAGTTGCTTTTGGTCATGGTGTTTCATTGCAGCAACAGAAACCCTGACCAGGACATACAGTGTACCTCTCCTCCTAAGGTGCCAATGACAAACCAAGGCATGATTCTGCTAGAGTTCATTTGGGTACAGGGATGGATTACTCACAGGGGTGCAGGTTCTTCTCTTCTCATACCCAGTGGGCTACCCCTGGAAAGCCTTTATCCAGCACGGATGAGGGATTCCTCATGGTTACAGAGGGTGAGCCCCCTTCTCTAGTTTTGTCTCCAATATACTATAGCTCCTCCATATGTAATTAAGGCATAATAGCAAAGGTAGGGAAGGGCTGAAGACTCAGGTGAGAGGCTGCTGACCGTCCCACGGCTCTGTGAGTTGGTCCGGGTGGTTCGCTAGGAGGACACTCACACGGTGCTATTGGCACAAGGGTTAAAGGACTATCAAGTTATGATGTCCAGAAGAAAAGATGCCTGGACA
>NW_022196894.1:7931868-7954636 GCF_008632895.1 Mastomys coucha
ATGCCAGACTCCTGCAAACTCCCCTCCTGCCTGCTGCTCCTGCCCTGGGACCTGAGTCTTTCCCATGCTTCAGCAATGGGAGTGAGTGCTGGGCACTGTGGGGAATGGATTTTTGCTACCACACACTAGCTTTTGATGGCCTACCAATAAAAGTGTTGAATCCTTCACTTTTAAAATTGTGGGGTTTTTTGTTTTGTTTGTTTTGGTTTGTGTGTGTTTGCGTCTGAACCTAGGCCTTGTATGTTAAATAAGAATATACCCTTATCTGTATTTTGAGTAGTATTTCTGACTTCTAATGTCCAGAAATTATTTAGGTTTGGAAATACTTTCCCTACCCTTTTATATCTTTTAAAATGTAATTAACATACAGTTATATCAATACTTTCTAAGACTAGCTAGTAGGGTTCAGAACCTTTAAAACCATGGCAAGAACAAATCATTTTTCTCTTCTCTTTCCTCCAGCCACTTCGATGTCCTTCTCCATTCTTCCTTTCAAATTTATGGCCTGTTCTTTAATTATTCTTACTGTTACACACCCACACCCACACACCCACACACCTACAGCCACCCCCCCCACACACATACACACACACTAGTATATAAGTATAATCCACTGTGTCTGTATAGTGTGCTTGTATGTATATGGTTTCAGGGTTAACCACTTGGTATATAAGCAGTTAGGGGCTAGTCCCTGGGGAGAGTGACTCTCCGCAGTGGTTAGCAGCCTGTAGATCTTTGTCTTGATCCCTTCCCTTTCTGATGTATTGTGTCTATTAGTGTTGCTGCTCTTGGGTCTTGTTTAGGCAGCCATTTTGTTATGGTGAAAATGGTGAAAATGGAAAATCTTCTTTCCATCCCCTAGTTCTTCCCCCAATTTCTGATGGTTAATGCATATGATCAACTTGACAGGGCCTAGAATCACCTGGAGTGGAGCCTCTGGGCATGCCGTGGGGGGATTGTCTTGCTGATGTTAGATGAGATAGATACCCACCCTACTGTGTGTAGCACCTTTCTAAGAGCTTGGGTATAGACAATGAAAAGGAGGTAACTGAGCAAAGCAGCACTCCTGCTACCCTGATGGATGCAGAGTGACCCGCCACTAGACAGTACCCTGAACCCTGAGCCACAATAAACCTTGCCTTCCTAGGTCTGACACACCGAGGACTGTGTCAGAATCAAAATGTCAGGCGTTTTATCATAGCAAGCAGAAAAGCAGAATATTCCTAAGCCTAAGCTTTTGCTTTGCTCCTCTGTAACTTTGTGAAAACTGAGGGCTGGCAGGGAGCTTGAGTGGGTAAGGTGCTTGCTGCATAAGGAAGAAGGCCTGAGTTCAGATAATGAGCACCCACAAGCAAGACCTCACCATGGAGGAGGGAGAACAGGCAGATCCTACAGGCCGGCTAGCCAGGCCAGTCTGGCAGAAATGGTGAACTCTGAGCTCAGTGAAAGACCTCGTCTCAGAAAATAAAGTGAAAGGCCCATGAGTTGGTTCAGCTGTGCAGGCCTCATAAGCTGGCATTAGTCTTATGTAACAGTTACTACTTAAAAGAGAGAAGTGACTCCTGTAAGTTGTCCTCTGGCGTCCACACCTGTCTCGTGCACGCCTCACGTCACTCACAAACACACAATATAAAGTGGAGAACAGTCGAGGAAGATTCCTAATGCTGACTCCTGGCCTCCACAGGTGCACACCCAAGTGAGTGCACTCTCATACATGTGCATACAAAATACACAATTAGGGTAAATAGGAATAATAAGATATATTATCTTAACCATGGCAGGTCTGCAGCTTGAGGCTGGAGACACAGCTCAGCGCTGTAGAATGCTTGTTACACAGCTCAGCGCTGTAGAATGCTTGTTACACAGCTCAGCGCTGTAGAATGCTTGTTGCTCTCACAGAGGACCCAGATTGATCCTTAGCACCTGCGTGGTGCTCGCAAGCTGTAACTCCAGCTCCAAGGGATTAGACATCTCTTCTGGCCTCCATGGGCACTTGGAGGCAAACCAGTAACACACATGAAATAAGTCTACAAAAAGAGTGTATACGTCAGTGGCATTAAATACTGTCATACCATGTTGATACTCCTAAACTGAAATGATTAAAATGCTAATTCTGAGTTCCAGCCTCCAACCTCCAGCCCCTGGCAGCCATTGCCAGCATTCTCCTTTGTCTTAGCCCACTTGACTACTGTAGATACTTCATGTAAGTGAAATGTGTACAGTGCTCTTTTGTATCTGATTTCATTGACTAGTGTCTTCCAGTTTCACCCACCCTACAATGTCATTCCCCCTTTTAAGGCTGAATAATATTCAAGTATATAGATAACCATACTTTCTATATATGATATGAGTATATATGTATGTATATGTGTGTGTGAGTGAGTATATGAGTGTATATGTGAATATGGGTGAGTGTATGTGTGTGAGTGTGTAACTGTGTGATCAGCACTTGGGTTGCTTGTTGACTGTTGTAATGTTGCTATGATCATGGGAAAATAAATATTTGTGCTATTTTGCTTATAGTTCTTTTAATATTTAACTAGAAGTGGAATGGCTGGATGTCCTGGTAATCTTATGTTTAATATAAAATTTTATTTTGTTTATTTATTTATTTGCATGCTATATATATACACCATTGTGCATGTGGAGGTCAAAGGGAAACTTGTGGGTGAGTTTTCTCCTTTTACCACATAGATCCTGGGGGATCAAACTCAGGTCATCAGGTTTAAGTGCTTTTGCCTGTGGAAATTACTTAATTTGTGTGTGCGTATGTGTGAATGTGTGTGTGTGAGTATATGTGAGTGTGTGTGTGAGTGTATGAGTGTGTGTATGTGTGAGTGATTGAGTTTGTGTGAGTACATGAGTATGAGTGTGTGTATGTATATGTGTGTGAGTGAGTAAGTATATGAGTATGTGTATGTGTGAATATGTGTGAGAGTATGTGTGTGAGTGTGAAACTGTGTGTGGTGTTAGACTGTGTGTGAGTGTGTAACTGTGTCTGAGTGTATGTGTGTGTGTGTACGCCTCCCTCTACCTAGGACCCAAGGCTGGAGCTCCAGTTGTCAGGCCTGGCAGCCAGCACCTTTGCAGTCTCTGGTCTTGTGTTTACCACTTCATTCTCAGCGCTTGCCTCACTTTGCTTTCCACTCAGCAGTGCAGTGGCTGCAGGTGCTCTGCATCTTCTAGATGCTCAGTTCAGAGCATTTCTATAGTGGCTCTTGGTCATTTTCAGTGTCGCCCTTTCTAGATAGACTACATGAAAACCTCAATGAGAGAGCACTCCACATTCATTCCTTTCTTCTTCTCAGGTCACCATCTTACCTCATTGTGTCTCCACGTCATTTTCTCTGGCTTAAAAAAACTCCACAAAAACTAATAGCCATCTGAATGGACATTATAGCAATGAGTTAATTAAACCACTCTGGCTCCTGGCAGGGTCGCTCACGGGCTGCACCAGCCCAAGATCTCTGGATTCTCGAATGAACCCCCCCGCCCCCACACACACACACACGCCAGCTAATTTTGATATGCCTTGACTAGCTCAATGGTTGGGCACTTCTAAACCTCCCCCCACCTCTCTCTGGTATTCCTGGCTTAACAACTTCTAAATCTATATTTTATCTTTCCTGCCTTGATACCTTCTGGGCAGCCTCCCCACCCCTGACCCCCAACTCCCATAGGGCCACTTTCCCTTTCCATCTACATTGGTGGATGATTTCTCTCCTGTAGCTCTTAAATCTGACCCTCTCCCTCCAAGTCATGGTGGTTCTCTTGTTCTTCTCCTCTCTTTCTTGGTCCCTTGCCCACACAATCTAAAGGTCCTGCCTCGATCTCTCTGCCCAGCCATTGGCTGTATGTCAGTCAATTCTTTATTACTAGTTGAAGTCAGCTGGGGGCAGGGACCCTCAGGTCTGGAAGTGCAGCTTTTGGGAGCCAAATTAAGACACAGCATTAGAACCAGTTCCCAACAGGGCATGCCATGCTATCTCACTGTGGTTTTAATGTATACTCCTTAGAAATTTCACATTTCTTTCCTTGATCTCCCTACCAGGTTCACTCTGACTGTCTCAGCAGTTCTGAACCTGATCTCTGGGAGGCCTCCTGATGGTGTGCATGGCCTGCTCTTCTGCTTGTTGCTTTTCCTGGAAAGGAAGGGGCTGGATCCGGGCTTACTGCTGTAGCTTAGAGTCTGTACATCATAGAGATGACCAAGGACTGTGCCAAAATCGTGACTTCTGGCAAAGTGCTAATTTTCCTGGGAAGCTAACCCCCCAACTTTCTTTCTCCATCTTTCAGTAAGATACTGACTTCTTGAGCCTTGGTGGGGATTTTTGAAAATGGTCCATTGCACTTAACTCAAAGCAGAGTTTACATTTTGACTCTCTGAGTCCCCTTGGGCAATGGTTTAATTTCTACAGAGCATTGGTTTCTGAGGAAGGTGCATGTGCCAGGAAAGCCTGGCTGCCCTCTTGGTTGAATGAGGAAGTCTGCTGTGTGTGTCTCTGCTTCCTGTGGTGCTTTCAGTTCCTTGTTGGGGTTTCATTGTTATTGTTATGAACTTGCAAATCTACTTCTGGTGAAAGAGGCCTCAGAGGATGTCCACTGACCATGTGGAGAGAATACCCAACTGTGTCCAGGGTTACTAACAGAAGTGCTTAGCAATGGTAAAGAATGACTGACCTTATTTTATTTTTAAAGATATATTTATTTGTTTTATATATGTGAGTACACTGCTGCTGTCTATAGACACACCAGAAGAGGGAATCGGATCCCATTTCAGATGGTTGTGAGCCACCATGTGTTTGCTGGAAATTGAACTCAGATCCATTGGAAGAGCAGTCAGTATTCTTAGCCACTGAGCCATCTCTCCAGGCCCCATGGCTGGCCTTATTGGGAGAGCTATTGGGATGCTGTTCCTCAACCAATGGGCCCTAGACTGTGAAGATGTCAATGGGGCCCTGGGGAGGGGTCTTGACATCTAGGTGGCGTAGGGTCAATGCCAATACAAGGGAAATGAGTGCATGAGTGAGTTTTGGTATGTTAAGTTCTGGGTGCTGAGGCAGGAGGATTGCTAGTTCAAATGAGATGCTGCCTCTATAAAGAGTACACCTCAGTGGCATGGTACTTGCCTGGCATGTGCCTGGTTCAATCCCTAGTACTGAGAAGCAGACTCGTGTATCTGGACTAATGTCTTTTGGGGATGTTGTGACTGCTGGCTGTTTTAAAGGTATTTTTGATGTTTCATGAAGGCTCATATGTGATACCTGACTTGTCAATTTTGGGGGAGATTACCAGCTTGGAAGTTCTTTGGGCCCTTTACTCATCTCAGGATGAGTATGTCTCTTCAAAGATCAAGTACACATCAAAAGAAGACGACTCACAAGCTTTAGAAGCCCTGCTTTCTGGGGCTAGGGAGATGGTGAGGTGGGTCAGAGTGCTTGCTGTGGAAGCTTGAGAATCTGAGTTCAAATCTCTCTGTGTAAAACGCTGGGTGTGGCTGTGCATGTGCCTGTCATGCTAGTACTGTGTCGGGCAGAAACAAGCACTGCTGAGGCTTGGTGCTGGCTACCGGGCAGAGACCAAGCACTGCTGAGGCTTGGTGCTGGCTACCAGTCTTGCTTCAGGTTCAGAGAGAGACTCAAAGGACTGAGGTAGAGTGTGATGGAACTGGACACACTGTGTCCTCCTCTGGCCTCCTTGTGTGTACATATGCCACACCCACATGTTCATGTACAACACACATGTACCATTTACATCTTGCACATACCAAAAATAACACACACACAGACACACACACACACACACACACACACACAAACACACACACACACCTTACTTCCTATACTGTTCAGCATCTCCCCACTCTTTCATAGCCATGAAAGGAGTGAAGAGTTGGGTGTGGTGGCAGATGTCAGAGGTGAAGCATTGCAGATGCTCAGGCAGAAAGATTGTAAGTCTGCGGCTGGTGAGATGGCTCAGATGCTAACACTGCGTGCTGTGCAAGCCTTGACTTAGGTTTGATTCCTGCGATTCACAGTGTGGAAGATGAGACTGACTTTGTTTTGTTTGGTTGGTTTTTTGAGACTAGGTTTCTCTGTGTAGCTCTGGCTGTCCTGGAACTTGCTCAGTAGAACAGGCTGGCCTTGAACTCTCAGAAATCTGCCTGTCTCTGCCTCTCAAGTGCTGGGATTAAAGGTGTGTGCCACTATGCTTGGCTGACAATGAACTCTTTTAAAAGTTAAGTTGTCCTCCTAAATCAACACACACACACACGCACACACACACACACACACATACACACACACACACACACACCACAGCCCCTCTGCTCTAGAGACAGCCTTGTGGCCACCTGGAAGATGATTGGGTGCCAAAGCTGTGGTCCCTTCTTGGAGCCCTGCCTGCTGACCACCTGCTCATTGGTTGGGCCCATCCTGGGCTTGAGCAGCAGTTTCCCTCCAGCTCTTACACTGGAGAGCAGTGTGCATTACCCCGCCTCAGCGTGGATGGCTGTGTTTGGCTCTGTGTCTGGTTCCTAGTGTCAGATGCATCCCCTGAGTTTGCACTGTGGTGTGCCCTCCTTTCCAGGTACCCCATGAATGGTGAAGCAGTCCCACTGCTCTTCTCTCCACTTCTGCTTCCTTGTGGTTTTCTGGGGTTGCTTATCCTTGCCTGATAAAAGAGTGACAGCTGGCTTTATCTGAGTCTTTCTTCATCTTCTGATTGTCACTGTAAAGCCCAGAGGTGTGATTGACCTTAGATGAAGTCAAGGCTTTGGTCATTCAGAGTCTTGGAGCCAGAACCTATCCTGTCTAATCATGTGAGAAAGATGCCCTTTCTCCTTGTTTACGAGGAGCCAGGTCCTTAGAGTTAGGATTGCTTAGTTTTGTACAGTGCTTTACCTGACTCAGTTGCACCCCTTCAAATCTCTTTAGGAGAACTGCTGTCAGTGGGTTGTTTCCCCGGTACGTTCTGGAGGACTGCTGTTATTCAGGGGTATCAGTCCTGTGTAGGGGCTCATCAGATGATGAGAGAACAAACTCCATTTTGTCACATTAGCTACGTTCTGGTTCAAGTGACAGATAGCCCTTTACTAAAGGACACTTTGGTCCTAGAGATCCAGCATTTGAGCTGTGGCTGACACTAATTGAGTCAACTTACATGCACATTTTACATGTAATTTTGGTATGTGTGTGTGTGTTCATGCATGTACGTGTGTCTGTGCAGGCCAGAGGTCAGGTCAGGTGTCTTCTTCAATTGCTTTGTGTCTTATTTTTTGAGAAAGAATCCTTCACTGAAGCAGGAGCTCACTGTTTGGCTTAGAATGGCTGACCAGAAGGCCACAGGATCCTCCTGTCTTTGATTTCCCAGACCTGGGATTACGTGTGCACCATTGTACAGGGTGTTAAGTCAGTGTCTTATTGTGGAGCCCACCTAGCCTGAACTTTATATAGAGACCAGGTTAGCTTTGACTCACAACGATCTACCTACATCCACCTTCTAAGTGCTAGGGTTAAAGGCCTGTACCACCACCACGCCCAGCTGCAACTGGATTTTTTACATGTGATCTGAACTCAAGTATTCCTATTGTTCATCAAGCACTTTACCCACTGATCTGATCCCATGCAAGGTATGAATTTTTGGCATTGCCAATGAAAGCCAAGACTTGTTAGAAAATGCCAAAGGCTGCTGGACAGTGGTGGCACATGCCTTTAATCCCAGCACTTGGGAGGCAGAGGCAGGCAGGTTTCTGAGTTCGAGGCTAGCTTGGTCTACAGAGTGAGTTCCAGGACAGCCAGGGCTATACAGAGAAACCTTGTCTCGAAAAAAACCAAAACAAACAAACAAACAAACAAACAAACAAAAAAGCAAAAAAAGAAAAGAAAAGAAAAAAAATGCCAAAAGCTGGTTCTGTTAGTCAGCTACAAAGAGGATTTCCAGACAGCTCACTTTAGCATACCCTTCCTGGCTCTCTTCTTGCTGGCATTACCCTTGGGTGCTCTGGCATGCTTCTGGAACTTCCCCATGTTTCAAAACATCACTATAGATTTCAAAATTAAATTATAGGCGCTGCTTGCATTAAGAGGCAGGTGAGCTGTACTTTAAATAGACCACATTAATTCTGGAGTGGAGCCCTGCTGGGATAATTCTTATCATCAGTGGCTGACAGTGCTGACAGGCTTGGAGAGGATCCTTTTGCAAACTGGAAAGGTGAAAACAGGCTTTACAGTAAAGTGTTGCTGTATTCAAGGTCAGAGGGAGGTCACTGCAGCTTTTTGAAGAGAATGTAAGAGTTACTTGAAGGGTACTGTGTCCCTCAGAGCCCCCTGCCTTACCAGCGGAGGACACTGTGCTCCCCAGAGTCCCTGCCTTACCAGCAGAGGGTACTGTGCCCCCCAGAGCCCCCATGATGGTGTTTGAATGTAACTTTTCTTGGACATGAACAAATCTCTTGCAGAGAAGATAGGGAAGTGATAACAGGGCAAAAATGACTCTACGTAAATCCATTTTGATGACGTAGTGAGTTTTTTGGGGTTACTCACAGAAACATGGCTGGCTCAGGGGAAGCTGTGTCATAGAAAGCTACCCTAAGCCGGGTGGTGGTGGCACACGCCTTTAATCCCAGCACTTAGGAGGCAGAGGCAGGCGGATTTCTCAGTTCGAGGCTAACCTGGTCTACAGAGTAAGTTCCAGGACAGCCAGGGCTACACAGAGAAACCCTGTCTCGAAAAACGAAAAGAAAAAGAAAAAGAAAAAGAAAAAGAAACCCACCCCCGAATGGGTGATAGCTCAGCAAAGCTGCATCCCTGCTTACTGCGCAATGTTCAGGCAGTCCACCAGAGTCTCCTCTCCTCAGCAGGTGCTTGCTGCCTTTAGCACTTTGGATGGGGCCCTGTGAATCTTGTAACGTTCATGAGCTTCCTAATCCTTGTAAGTCTTCAAAATCTCTCTCCTTTCTGGACAGGATGGTTTGACTTGTAGGAAAGAGCAGAGAGGCAGAGAAGGGAGGGTCTACAGTCTCTTCTGCATGATTGTATAGTCCCAAGAGTTTGCCGTATGAGGGCTGAGAGTGAACTGCACTTTGTCTTTCTTCCTGAGAAATTTGTTCGGAAACATGAAGCCGTGGCAACAGTTCAGCCATGGGCTCTGGTTACCAAGCCTGACAACCTGAGTTCAGTTTCTGGACCCCACATGCTGGAAGGAGAAAACTTACTCCTGCAAGTTGTTCTCTGCTGTTTGCACATATGTGGTGGACATACACACACAAAATAAAAGTTAAAAGACCTAGAAGGGTGGCTGGGTCCCCAAATACCTACACAGTCACGTATACACATTTCAGTGCTACTGGTACAGAAAGGGGAAGAGAAGGCTGTGTGGTTCTCCTCCTATCCTCTGAGCCCCGGGTACAGCTTCTCTCTTGTCAGGCTGCCCTTTGTTGTGCTCATGTGGGCCTGTGCTCTTTTCTCCAGGCGACCCATATTCCCAGTCTACCTATTCTGTACTCATGGGATAGGGATCTGAGGGTTAGCATGATTCTGTGCCTACCTGAGGTTACCTAACTGACTGATCTCATCCCCTGTTTGTCCTGTGTGCTGGATTGAAGACCCCTTAAAGATGAGTCCTTATTATCTCTCCTGGTTTGGCACCATTCAGGGCTCACTAGAATGACACAGCGAGCCTAAGTTGGTTAAATTGGAGTAGTAGAGTGAGCCTCTTAATCTGAGTGTAGCTTTTGGAGCTGTGCAAATTTTCATTCTTCTGGAAAAAAACCTCAATGACTTTAATGTTCTCAGAAGGGTCTGTGAACCTGTTTGGCTCCTGGACTAAAAGCTGCATCTCAGGGCTAGAGGGATGGCTCAGTGGATAAGCGCACTGGCTGCTCCTCCAGAGGACCTGGGTTTGATTCCCAGTACCCAGCTCACAATTGTCTGTAACTACAGTTCTAGAGGATTTGGCACCTTTTCACAGACATATATCAAAGCACATAATACGTTGGGCAGTGGTGGTGCATGCCTTTAATCCCAGCACTTGGGAGGCAGAGGTGGGTAGATTTCTGAGTTCGAGGCCAGCCTGGTCTACAGAGTGAGTTCCAGGACAGCCAGTGCTATACAGAGAAGCCCTGTCTTAAACCCTCCCCCTCCCAAAAAGCACATAATAATAGCAATAATGATATGATGATGATTAAAAAAATAACAAAAAAGAAAGCTGGGTTTGTCAGCAGAGACATGGCTCTGCCCCAGTTAGAAATCAAACAGTTGTAAGAATGCTTGTTTTGAAGGTGGGAGAGGCAGAAGAATATGATTTGAGTGGCTTGTGTTTGGCACCACACTCCTGCTCACCTGTACTGCTTATTAACACTTACATTAACTAGGCAGAACTTGTCCTGACTTTGCTTTTGAAGAGGCAGCCTTGGTTTGAGTGAGGTCAATTATGAAATGTTTAGGCAATGGATGGTGCACAGTTAATACTCAAGAGCCAATGGCTGTCATTGCAGTATCGACCATAGCATGAAGAAGTGTCCAGGAGCCAATGCTGTGAAGAAAGATGATCACAAAATGAGGTACACCCTAGGATTTCAACTCCCCAGTACTTTGAGTTTGTGGATAAGAAAGGTAGACCTGAAGAGATGCCAGTAAGAATGGCTGTCTGTCTATGGCTCAACACAACCTTATTTAGCCTTCCCATGGCCTTAAATTTGTTCTTGTCTTTATACCAAGTAGTTGACCATTGAGGAAGCTCTCCTAAGGATCCAGAAAGGAAGGTTCATGTTCAAGGTTGTTCTTTTTTGTGTGAGAGGAAGCAGCAAATTCTTTGTAATCAAGATAGAGCAAAATTATATCCTACCTGGAAGCCTCTAGAAATCACATTCAACGTTCAGAAGACTGAATGAATAAGTAATAAATAATACAAAATTGTTCCAAGGACTTTCAAATCTGGGAAATGTTCATGATTTAGGAAAAACTGAATCAAGATCCAGAATTGTATGTATCTATGTATGCATTTCTGTATACAAATATAATAATATCTATCTAATGTAGTTTTGTTGCTGAGGTAGGATGGGGTCTTGCTATGTTACTCAGGCTAACTTTGACCTTGCTTGCCTCAGCTGCCTGATTAGCCAGGGCTGTAGGTACATGACATCATGTGTGGCTTAGAGATCTCTGCTCGTAGTCCTGGGAGCTGCAGCTTCTAGGTCAGATTCACTGGGCTATCACGTAAGGGTGACAATGGCAGGCTGGTTCCTGCTGATACTACAGGATAGCAGCTGCTCTCACCTCTCCCAGCTCAGGCTGCTGGCGTTCTTTGGAAGTGGCCACATCATTCTAATCTTTGCTTCCCTAGTCACATGACCTCTGCTGTGGGTCAGTTTCTCTGCCTTCTTAAGAGGACACATGCTGTGTCCACAGGAATTGACATCATCAAAGTTGTCAAGATTTCTTCACTGTGTCAGGCTACATTCACAGCTTTCAGGGATGAGGCTGTGGTTATGCTCGGGAACACAATTTAGCTGTCAAAAATGTTGATTTTCATTTTGGTACAAGAAAAAAAGACTGGCTGGAAAGTTTTGAAAATGTTAACTAAGAATGGTGGTCTATGGGTGGGGTTGAGGCCCCGTTTTGATTATGACTTTGTTCTGCGTAGTCTGTGCTAAGGAAGTAATGCTACTCACACCCCATAAAGTTACCACGTGACCATTGCTGTGAAGGCAGCAGCAGACAGCAGGCTCCATGACACACTGCTCCTTCTCTCTCCAGAGCCCGTGTTCTGGGTCTACGTGAAGGAGGTCCTCAACAAGCATGAGCTGCAACGCTTCTACTCCCTGCACCACATCACCGCGGATGTTGGCCGAGGCCGGGCCTGGCTGCGTTGCGCCCTAAATGAACACTCCCTTGAGCGCTACCTGCACATGCTGCTGGCTGACCGTGCCAGGCTCAGGTACCCAGCAGGGTGGCCCTAGTCTCCCAGCTAGGGGACAAGGGGCTTCTCCGTTGCAGCTCTGCTAGCCACTCCCTTGGTAGGAGGACAGATGCCACAAGGACTAGAAGGGACCCCGTGTGGCACCTATAGCCAGCACTCCATCAGTCCTTGCTGTGGTCAAGGCTTGGGTACAGACAGCTATTGCCTCAGGACACAGACTGCCCCTTACTCTGTGGAGCTTTAATTTGGGATTTTTTTTTTTTTTTGCTTCTTTTTATTTTAATTGGATATTTTCTTTATTTACCTTTCAAATGTTATCCCCTTTCCTGGTTTCCCCCTTTCTGGAAACCCCCTATCCCATTCTTCCTCCCCCTGCTTCTATGAGGGTGTTCCTCCACCTACCACCCCACTCCCACCTCCCCACTCTCCATTCCCCTACCCTGGGGCATCTATCGAGTCTTCATAGGACCAAGGACCTCTCCTCCCATTGATGCCTGACAAGGCTGTCCTCTGCTACATATGCAGCTAGAGCCATGTGTACTCCTTGGTTGATGGCTTAGACCCTGGGGGCTCTGGGGAGGGTCTGGTTGGTTGATATTGTTGTTCTTTCTATGGGGTTGCAAGCCCCTTCAACTCCTTCAGTCCTTTCTCTTACTCCTCTATTGGGGACCCCACACTCAGTCCAACAGTTGGCTGTGAAATTTGGGATTCTTTTGTCTACTCAATCCCAAACTGACCAAAAGATGTGGAAACTTAGTTTATTCTTTTGTTTATTTTGAGACAAGTTCTGACATGTAGCCCAGGCTAGCCTGGAATGGGTGGCCTGTCTCTCTAGTGCTGGGATTAAAGGTCTGTGTGACCAGGCTTGACCAGAATATGGGACCTCAGGGAAGGAAGTGCTTTGTTTTTATTAAATGCTTTTTTTTATTATCATGTGCTTTTTTTTTTTTTTTTTGCATAAAGTTTACTCAGGACAGCTTGTGTTGTAGTAAGCAATAATTGAGATGCCTCATGGGCCTGAGTTGGCCATTTTTTTTTCTTCATGTTGTTACCTGCCTGTAGACTAGACAGTTTATGTCACCTGATGACCCAAGGAGTTATGATCAATCCTCTCTGGGGCCTTGAGTAACTTCCATGTTAGCAGGGCCTAGACTTGACACTCAGATTCTGTTAATGCAATAAGATGGCTTCTCAGCACTGTGACAGACCCATGATTTCAGTCTTGCCAGTTTTCTACAGGCTCAGGTGTCCATTT
Organism: Mastomys coucha; assembly: GCF_008632895.1. Lineage (NCBI taxonomy): Eukaryota > Metazoa > Chordata > Mammalia > Rodentia > Muridae > Mastomys > Mastomys coucha. The sequence goes on from NW_022196894.1 coordinate 7,945,043, forward strand.
TTGCTTCTGTAGTGCCCCCTACACCCCATTCCCCCAACAACTTCTTCTCGGCTTTACTTTTTCCTTCACTGGAAATCTGACTCAGGTACTCATGCATGCTGGACAGAGGCTCCATCCTGTGCTCCCATTGTCCAGTGATGTAATTCTGCCAGTGATTCTGTGGGTGCTCTGGGATTGCTCTTAAAAACACCCGGCTCACTGAGATGGATCTTGCTGGCCACACAGACATGTAACTCTGAGTTCAGCTCCCTGATCCCATGAATCCTATGGTGGAAGGAAAGAGAACTGACTCCTGAAAAGTTTCTGTGGACCCTTACATGTATGCCCAATTCACACTCATCCTGCATACATATACATATACAATAATAAAAATAAAATTAAAATATTAAAGAAGAAGACAGTTGAAACCAACAGTAACTACAATCCACATAAAAAGAGCTAGCACAGTGATGCATGCCCCAGTGCTGAGAAGGCAGAGACACATGGATACCTGGGGAGTCACTGGCCACATAGCCTAGCCTGCTTGGTGATCTCTAGACCAATGAGAGGCCCTGTCTCTAAGAAGGTGGATGGATCCTGTGGAGTTACACTGGAGGTTGTTCTATGGCCCTATATACCAGCATATTCATGGACACATACTCACCCACCCTCACACTCTTACACGCATATACACTCTTACATGCACACACCCTCTCACATATACACATACACACTCTCACACATATACATTCTTTCACATACTTACATACGCTTACCCTCTCACACACATATATTCACATACTCTCTTACACACATCATTCTCCCTGCGAGACTTTCTCTCTCACACATACTCACACATACTCTTGTACACATAACACTCTCTCATACATACGCTTTCTCTCATACACACTCTGTCTCTGTCTCACACATATTCACAAGCTTTTACACACACATTCTCTCTCTTATACATACTCTCTTACAAACATTCTCTTTCACATACACTCTTTCTCACACACACTCTTACACATACACATAACACTCTCTTATATATGTATTCTCACACACACACTCACACACACAGATACACACTCATACACTGTCACATACATACTCTTTCACAATCCTCTCTCTCACACACACTCTCTTATACATACATTCTCTTTCACATATACACACTCTCTTACACACACACTTTCTCTATCACATATACTTACACACTCACACATAATTTCTTACATATATACTTTCTCTCTCACACACACACTCTCCTACACATAGTCATACATATACTGTCACACACATACACACTCTCTCACACAATACACATTCTTTCTACACACACACACACACTCTCTTTCATACACACTTTCTCTTTCTCTCTCACACATACTCATACACACACTCTCATAAACACTCACACACACATTCTCACACTCTCTCATACACACACACACTTTCTGTCTCACATACTCTCTTTCTCTCTTACACACACAATAAACACACACTCGCCGTCACACACATACTTCAGATTGATTTACAAGTACAAGAGGTAGTTCCGGTTCTCAGCTGATCCCAGTTTGCTGTGGAATTGAGTGTGATGAAAATGCTGGCCTGACGAGGCTTGTTATCTTCCTTGCCATGCTCCCTCTCCTCTTGTCTTCAGTCATATCCGCATCTACATTTCTCCATCTCTTGTTGAACTGCAGGCCTCTAAGCACTGAACTGACATTATTAAAGCTGCACTTACAATTTTGTTACCTGGCATCGAAGAGTCTGGTGGTTTATTGCCTAACAGAGTCATATAAAGTGCTTAGAAATTAGACTTGGGAGACAGACCTGCTTTTCGGTCCTGCTGTACTGCTGATTGTCTAAATTGCCTTAGGTACCTGCAGGCTTCCCTGACCATCCCCAGCTGCTACTGAAATTCTCAGGAGCCCTTTACTCTCCCAGCTTTTTCCATGACTGACTTGGAGTGTGGGTTTATAGCCCAGCTGTTATTGTAAGTGGATGACCCATTGATGGAGCCCTGAAGCTCTGTAATTGCTTCTGAAATTATCTTTTCTTGCATTAGCCAATCAGGTGAGCCCTGTTGTGAGCCTGGACTTCCTTTTTATCTCGGGGTACCTTGTTGAATGAAGTCCATCCCTCTGTCTTCTTCAACTTTGCTTCTTTATAAACACATCTGCACGTGTCTATTTTAGTCCTCTACAATTGGGTCTCAGGGGACCGAGAAGGAAGTCAGGGTCTGTGCATTCAGACCTTTGTTTCTAGTGAGAAGCTTCAAAGTAGAGAGAGGCCAAATTTCTTCTGGGTGACAGACTAGGCCTGGTGTTTGTCAGGGAGCCAGATAATGGCATCTTTGGCCAGTGAATGGATGCTGAGAACTTCCTTGCTCTAAGAGCTGCCCCTTTTCTTTTTGCTTTTGTAGCACATTCTATGAAGATTGGTCTTTTGTGATGGATGAAGAACGGTCCAGCATGCTCCCTACCATGGCAGCTGGTAAGCCTGGCTGAGGCCAAGGGTAATGAGTCCTGAGAAGCTTGGTGAGCAGAGAGCTTCTGGGAGCAGATGCTGTGATGCCATGTGTCCTCTTCCTGTTGTGCTACTTTTTCTGTTCAGCCAGTTTATGTAGCCTTTGACAGTGTGCAGAGGGTGCACATGGTTGGAGACTGTGGCTTGGGGCCTGGCAGGTGAACTGTTAAGTCGAGGGTTGGCTGACTGCCTTGGCATGGTTTTGCTGCATGTCGGCTGAATTCTGCCTGCTATGTTACCCCTTCTCTCCTCCTCTGTGAGCTTTGTAGGAACCTTTTTAGGGCTTTTGGAGAGCCACTGTTAGCTTTGTAGGAACCTTTTTAGGGCTTTTGGAGAGCCACAAAAGATAAAAGGCTGTGTGTGTGGCTTATCAGTGTGAAGCAAGGCCCTGGATTGCTGCTGGGACTGTGGCTTGAGAAATCACATTATACTCTTTCTGATAAAACCTGACACTGAGCTGCATTGAGGGCCATGTTAGGCTCATCTGGGGATGGGAGAGTCAGGCTTTGGCTGTGGTTTTCTTTATAGACTGTAGATTGCCAGTGTCAGTCTTGGCTACAGTAACTGTAATGACTTGTTTGGTGCACATGGGAAAGTCTTCAACACTCACAATCCTGAGAGGTTTACTGTTGTCGCAATTGCACAAAGAAACTAGAACTCAGGGCGATGACAAGCTGCTTAACCAAGGTCTCAGAGCTGCTAAGTGTCTTTCTGTGCCTCAGCCCAGGCAAGCCCCACTCTAGAACTCTCCTCGGTGACTCTGTTGGCTGTCGTCCTGACTCTGTTTACGTGAATTTCTATCTACCAGTGCAGGTTCGGATGGTTTTATAGATGCTAAAGATAAGTACTTGTCCTCTTGTGCCCTTTGTAGACTGTCTTTCTGCTGGAGGTGTGACTACATGACAACAAGTACTGCAATGTCCCCTCCCCACTTTTTTGACAGGTCTGAACTCCATACTCTTTGCAATTAACATTGACAACAAGGATTTGAATGGGCAGAGCAAATTTGCTCCCACTGTCTCTGACCTCTTAAAGGAATCAACACAGAATGTGACATCTTTGCTGAAGGAGTCCACACAGGGCATGAGCAGCCTTCTCAGGGAGATCACAGCATCCTCTGCTGTCTCCATTCTCATCAAGCCAGAACAGGAGACTGACCCTCTGCCTGTCATATCCAAGAATGTCCATGTTGGTAAGCCAGAAGGGGCCCTGGAGGGGGCACAGTAGAGCCACTGAAAAGGAAATGAGAGTGGAGCTGAGAGGAACCCCTGATGCTGTCACTCCTCAGGAAGCAAAATAAGTGGGTGTTTGTTTTTTTTTTTGTTGTTGTCTTTCACTGTGAATGGGACCCACAGGAAGGGTAGAGGGGCCTGCCCGGATGCCAGGTAGGTCATCCTCCACCATTTTTCTCCTTTCTTTCCTTTCCTGTGTTTCTATGATCAGTAGTGAGCTGAGGCCCTGCTAGCATCTTGTTAGTCTTCTTGGGGTTGGGCAGGGGTGATATTTTAAAACAAAAAGGCACAAGCAGCTTATTGTTCTTGTGGTGTACTGAATGCCAGCACAGGGTGCTGCAGAGAGGATGCTGTGGGCTTGCCTATGCTGGGAGGATGCTCTTTAGGCAGTGACCTAAGAGAATAGGGTAGCTCTGAGCACAAGGGGAAAGTGGGTCAACTGAGATGTTTACCTCAAGTTGACACCCTTAGAGCATTTGGAATTGTTAGCGAGTTGCTATTAGGAGAAACCAAAACTTGGGAGTTAAATACCAACCCCTGTCATTCCAAATCCATTAAGGCAGTAATCATGGCCATCCCTTTGAAAACAATTTTAAAAAGTGTTTATCTTAAGTTTTTTTACTTTTTATTTTTGAGACAAGGTCTTATCCTATCGTTAGTGTGGCTTTGAACTGACTCCAAAGCCCAGGCTGGTCTTGAACTTGGATCTTTCTAGCTCCTGAGCAGTAGGATCACTACCTGACCCAGCAGTCCTACTTTTGGAATTCTATTTTATCTCTGTTTCTGTCTGTCTGTCATCTTTGTGTATGTATGTTTATTTGTACAGTGTGTGTGTGTGCACGCGTGCATGTGCTTGTATGTGGGTGCAAAGTCAGTGTGGGCCATCTTCCTCTTTGGCTGTACCCTTTGTTTTGTTTTGAGACAGAATCTTTGTCTGAACCTGGAGCTCGTTGATTGACTAGACTGGCAGGCTATTGAGCTCTAAGGATTTGTCTGTGTTGCCTGTGTTTGCCTTTCCAGGGCTAGAGTTACAGGTGTACCCCTCCATGCCCAGCTTCCTCCAGGACTGGGTCCAACACTCGTCCTTCTGCATGTGCAGCCAGTGCTTTACCTACAGAGCACCCCTCACCCCAGCATGGCAACTTAGCCACACAACCCTGAAGAGATTCACACTCCCTTCCCCAGTAGCCACCAACTGCCCCTCCAGTCCCCTCCTCCACACTGTGGATGTAAACACTGACAGGACAACCACATCAAGTCCAGCAGGCATAGTTGTATAGCACCCTCCCTGCCTTCTGGCTCTTACATCATTTCTGCTTTGCAGTCTGTGCTGTCTTCTGAGCCTTGGGGCTGAGGTTGAGGGTGGGGTTGAGGTTGGTCTAGGTGGCTGAGCACTTGAAGCATTCTCCGCACTGTGATCAATTACATTAAATGCTGCTCAGCATAAAAAGGAAGTTCTCTAAACATCATTAACTTTTGGGTATAAACATAAATACTAGAGGAATATTTGACAATTTAAGCTTTAGCAAAATAACGGTAGTAGGTTCGTTTGGTCTCTAGTGCCTCTGACCTCACTAGCATTTGCTGCTTTTCTAGAGGACCTGAGTGTAGTTCCTAGCACCCACAACTGCCTAAGGCATCTGATGCCCTCGTTTAAGTTCTGTTCCTGTGTGTGTGTGCGCGTGTGTATGCATGTGTGTATATGTGTACGCATGCGCATGCACACATACCCCTACCTTTAAAGAGTTAAAAAAAAAAAAAAAACTAAAAAATATCCAGCCATAGTGGCCAACATAAAACAAACTCAATGGTATTTTTTTTTAAAATCTTATAATGTCATTTGCTTATATATTATGTTCTTTATTTTTTTGCCTTTATGGGTTTTCTGTGTATGTCTCCGTATCTGTATGTGTTTCTTGTTCTTATTCTTTGGCTGTTCTTTTCCTATTTGTTTGTTTTGTCCTATTCTGATTAGTTTTATTTTCTTTTATTATTAGATGCCTGTTTGCTTTCTGATAGAGAAAGAAAGGGTGTGGATTTGAGTGGGTGGGGAGGATCTGGGGGGAGCCAGGGACATTATAACCAGGGTATATTGTATGGGAAAAAAATCTCTTTAGAAAAACCTCAAACCCACAGAATCTGATTTAGTTTTGGTTCATTCTTGGTGTTACAATACGCTTTGCTTACAACTGCCTCACTCTAATGCCACGGAATCTGACACCCCTTTTAACTGTTGTTGGTGTATATATAGATGTACTCATGACACACACACCCCTACCTTTAAAATGAGTTTAAAACAAACAAAAGCCTCCCATGGGAGTGAAGCTCTGTCTTTTATCACAGCTTTTCTTTTGCTAGATACCCGATGTAAAAGGGAGCGGAGAAGGAGGAAGAAGGTGACCAACATTGTCTCTTTTGATGATGATGAGGAAGAGCAGGGCACTGGGGACACTTTGAAAAAGATGCCTGGGACTGCCGAAAGCTCGGAGGAGAACTCTGACCGATCCTCCGTCAACATCATGGCAGCCTTTGAAGGCCCCTTTGGGCCAAATTCCAATGGGAGCCAGAGCAGCAACTCATGGAAAATTGATTCTGCATCTTTGAATGGGGAGTTGGGCTACCAGAAGCTTGACGTGAAGAGCATTGATGACGATGTGGATGAGAATGAGGAGGATGTGTACAGGAACCCGTTAGGAAGAGGACACACAGGCCACGCAGAGTCACCAGACAGGTGAGTTTTGCTTGAGCTCTTGGTGAGGTAATTAGATGATGTTATATGTTGAGGAAGCTGTTTTCTATGGAAGTGAGTGGAATGAGTGAGTTTTGGGGTTGGGGACATGGCGTAATTAGCCATGTCTTGACCTTGCTGTGCAAGCCGTATAAGCTGTGCATACCTGACAACGACCTGAGTTCAGATTCCCACCATCCCAGCTACATGCAGCAGAGCATGCACCTGTTATCCCAGCACTGCAGGGGGGAGATGGGAGGCCAGTACCACTGCATGCTTGAAGTCAGGTAGAGCAAGAAAGATCCTGCTCAAATGTGGTAGAAGGACATCCTGGACACATGAGCTTGAATCTGGCCTTCACACATGTACCAAGGCATGTGTGCATCATCCACAGGTGCACAGGCTAATGTGGGTGTATGACTATGTACACATCATATACATAAAAATAGTGCAAGGGTTGTATTTCTTTGGGAGCATTTTTCATTCTTTAGATCTTCTTGACTTTGCTGTGATGAGAATTAAGGAAGTGGAGTTTATTTAAATGGATTTAATACAAAATTAGCATCAGAATGTGTATTTGTAATTTTGTTTGAACATAAGGCTTTGGCTTTCCCAAGCTGGGTTTTCCTGTGTCTAAGCTGTCACAAGCTCACGAGGAAAGTGGCCTTGGCCTGGAGAGGTACCATTGATTAGATATGGAGAGCCTAAGACATTAGTTCTCAACCTTCCTAACACGGTGGCCCTTTAATAGAGCTCCTCATGCTGTGGTGACCCCAACCATAAACTTACTTTCATTAAGACTTCATAAATGTAGTTCTGCTCTTGATATGAACCATAATGTAAGTATCTGTGTTTGCTGATGGTCTCAGATGACCTCTGTGAAAGTGTTCTTTAACCCCCAGAGGTCGAGATCCACACAGGTTGAGAACCTCTGGCCTGAGAAGAGATAACTGTTTTGTGTAACAAAGACAACCTAAGAACTACAGCAGGGTTAGCGATGTGGCTCCATCAGGAGAGTGCTTGACTGGCATGCTCAGAGTTCTGGTTTGTGCTCTAGTACTGCATAAGCTGGGTGTGGTGATGCATATCTGTCATCAGCACTGGGGCAGGGATGCGGGCAGGAAGAGCAGAAGTTTAAGATCAGCATCCTGGCTCACACGAGACTATCTCAAAAAGAAAAGTAAGGAATGCTGAGAACAGCATCAGTGACCTTCAGTCAGTGACCTTTAGGTTAGTGGATATCACTTCTGTCTGGTTTGCAGAGGAAAGAACCAAGCCGCACAATGTCTGGGGCTTGGACACACACAACAGCACACTGAGTGGTGTCACACAGGCAAGATGCCACTGCTGTGGCTGTTCTTCATGGTTCTGTTTACTCCCACTCTTTACAGCCACACTAGCCAGTTAAGTACCGTTTCTTTTTAGCTCTAGTACACGGTGCTAATCATGGCTAACTTCCCAGTTCTTCCTGATAAAGTGTGGTATGAACAGGTGTGAAAATGTCCTTCTATGGGCCTGAGATGCCATGGTGCCCTTAACATCCACAGGAGGCTTCCAGTGCTGTGCTTCTCATGTTCATGTTTGCATAATATTAAGTTTTTTATTTCTTTGGAGATTACACCTGTTTAAAGTTTTGGGGGCTGGAGAGAGTACTCAGCAGTTAATCAGACTCACTGCTCTTGCAGAGGACCCATGCTTGATTCCCAGTCCCCACATGGTGAGCTACAGCTATCTCTACAACTACTTCCAGGGGATCTGATACTCTCTTTCTTCTGGTCTTTGTGGGCGTCAGGCACCATGCATGTGACACAAATATACACATGCAGGTAAAATATCCATACACATAAAATAAATAAATAAGTGTAAAGTATAACAAGGTTTGGTTGTCATTCACACATGTGCACCGGCCATCTGCCTGCGCTCATCTCTGATGCTCCCCATGCTGCAAGCTTCAGAGGAAAGAAAATTGCAGAGTTGAGATTTGGCAAAGAGGTTGGTCATGCGGGAGTTGGGTCCACATACACTGCTTCCCAGAACTTACTATTTTTCATGTTATTACATAATTCAGTTGATTTATATAAAGTTCACCTTCACCGAACCATGAGATTCCCAGGTTAAATTCTTGTTTCTGGAATCTAGGAGAGTATTCAGGTTGAGATCAGTGTTTGGGTGGATTCACTAATGACAGGGCTTTCCTGTTAGCCAGGATCTGACAAGAGCAGAGGAGTCTGAGGGAGGCAGGAAGAGCTTCCTTCATGTCTGACAGCGTGAAATGAGGTACTATGTTCTTCTGTCCATGGACTTGGACTCACAGGGCTCAGAAACACAGAACTAAGGCTCCTAGATTTTAGCTCACACACGGGAGGGAGCCTGTAGGACACTCAGCATAAAGTCTCATGAAGCAAGGCCTCATGGAATCCTCCTCAGGGTCTGCAGAACCCTCTCTTGCTAAATGGTTCTGTTACTGTGGAGTACTTATACTGTTTGCTTTTGTTGTTTTGAGGTAGGCTCTCTGGATGTAGCTTAGGCTGGCCTTAGATACATCATCCTGCCTCTAAACTGCCGTTGTATAAGGCTATTTTCTATTTCCAAATATTTGTTCAAGTCATTTCTCAGCAGCAGTATTCATGCCCATAGGCTGTGACTGGTTTGAGCCTGGGAGCAAAGTCTAGCCCTCTTGCTTTAATCACAGTCCTGCGGAATAACTAGTGCTGTGTGTCCCTTCACCACTCCAGTCTGCCTAGACGTCGCAGTCCCTTTGTGTTTGTCTGTCTGTTTGTTTGTTTTGAAGCAGGGTATCATTGTAGCCCAGGCTGGCCTGGGCTGTGATTCTGGTGTGTATCTATGCCTGTCTTGTTGTGAATTTTCTTTTTCCTGATTTGGGGATTTGACACACGGGATTGTGGAGTGCGGTGAGTTTAACTCTGCATGCAGGTAGCCTGGTGGGAAGTCTCAGTTCCAGTCTAGAGGCAGTTTGCTGGCAGAACTCCATCTTCCTCTGGAGAGATTGGTGGTTTTGTATAGCAGCCTCTGTTGTTTCGCTGAGTCCATCTAGTCCAGCAGGACAACCTTTATTTTCTTTCTTCCTTTCTTTCTCTTTCTTTCTTCCTTTTTTTTTTTTTT
>NW_022196894.1:7954968-7964928 GCF_008632895.1 Mastomys coucha
AATTGAACTCAGGACCTCTGGAAGAGCAGTCAGTGCTCTTAACCTCTGAGCCATCTCTCCAGCCCCAGTAGGACAATCTTTTTAACTAAAACTCTACTGATGCAAATATTAATTTTAATACCTTCACAGCGACTTCTAGCATAGTGTTTGACTAAATATCTGACAAAGTTTCCCAACCAAGTTGGCACAAACAATCATTAAAACTGCCTTTAGTTCTTAGCGCCCTTGGTATGCCGCTGTATTCTGTGATTCTCATCATTCTGTAGATGATGAGTTGTGTGAGTCAATGCCTGAAACCCAGGCAGATCTCTCTTCTTACCCCTGGTGCCTGTGGTGTGCAGCCTGGAGGAGGAGGCCACCTTGTAAGAAAGGGTGGCTTCTGGCATTGTGATGTGTAAAAGGCACAAAGCAGTGTTGGGTGGCCTTGGGAGCTGGCCTCCCTGGACCATGGACAACCTCTCACCAGTGTACAGGGACATGTTGATTGGAGAGTCTGCAGAACAGCCTGGGGAGGAGCTGAGCAGTGATGAGTGGCTCATTGAGTAAGACTTGGCTTCTGGGTTAAGCTCATCTCACAGGAGAGGTCCAGAGTCTGTACACAGCGGTCGTGTTGGGGAGTGTTGCCAGGGCTTGCCATTGCTTCTGGCAAAATCTGATGCTTGCTTGTTTTTAAGATGGTCTGGTGGCCCAAGTTTGGGCTTTCTCTGTTTGTTGATAATTTAACCATTTCTTTGTGCCGGATCCCTCTTTATCCAGTGTCTATCCAAGCATTGACTTTGCCTTTTGTTTTTCTTCGAGATAGACAATAGTCTTATTATGAAAAGGAGTGTTTCATTTCTCTTGTTTGCATACTGACACCAGTAAAGAAATGAGATTGGAGGGTGTTGGGCTAACTCAGAGTTACAAGCATGAGCTATGGCCATCTCCTAGTGTCTAAGCCTCATACCGCCTAGGAGTGTTTAAGAGTGCCCTGAGCTGTGGCTGAGGCCTGTCTAGCTATTTCGTGCAAGGGCCAGGCTGGCCCCAATTCAGGCCTGAGAAGACACCTGCACGGGCAGGCATGAAGGCTGTGCATGGGGACTGCTGATAGCCCTGGGTGTGTGTGTGGGGGGGGTGTAGGTGGGGGTGAACGTTAGTTAACAACCTGGGTGGAGAATCTGCCCTGAGGACATTGTATCAAGTCAGGAAGAGCTGAGCTGCAAGATTTCCAAAATCTGTTCAGAGAAGCAGAACACCTGGTCTGACCTTAATGCACACCAGGCTTAAACCTGCCATGGAGTTTGTCCTGTACTCAGAGCATAGAATCCTAACACTGTTTTGTTCTTAGAACTAGTTTTGTGTAATTAATTAATTAATTAATTAATTACTTTTTTTGGGTGGTGGGGAGAGGCCATTGAGCAATTCTTGTCTGTCTGTTTTTGCAGTATTTGGGATTGAACTCAGTTTCTGTGGCCCTGGCTTTCCTGGAAAGGACAGGCTGAGTAGACCAGGCTGGTCTTAAATTCTCTGCTCTTGCCTTTGAGTGCTGGGAATAAAGGAGTGGTGCTCACTGTGAACATCTTCAGTGATGAGTGTGCTTGTCTCGGAGTATGGAGATGGACTTGAACAGTGATACTGAGTGGGACATGTAGGAAGTTTTAATGTACTTTCACTGCAACCTTGTAAGTAAGGAGACATGGCCGGCACCATAGATCGGATCTTACCTGTTGCTGGGGTGATCTAGTGGCCCACATTCAGGTATCCTCTGCTGGTACTTTAACCATCTCCCTTGGTTCAGTATCTACTATGAACGTTGGCCGCCTAGGAACCCTCACCCAGCTGTGAATGTTGGCCGCCTAGGAACCCTCACCCAGTTGTGCTTAGACTTTATTTTCAACATTGTCTAGATTTTGAAACAAGTATTTCGTTTTAATGATAAACAATATTTTCTGTTATTTTTAAGCCAATCTTAAATCTTTTTTATATTATTAGTGTGTATGTGTGTGTATGTATGTATTTGTAAAGATAGTTTTCTCTTTTCGTCATATGGGTTCTAGGAGTCAAACGTTGTCATCAGGCTTGACAGCAAGCACCTTTATCTGCTGAGCCATTTTGTTGGCCCTTTAAAGGCAATCCGGGCGTCAGCTGAGACAGTGACCTTGGACTCACCCTTCATGGCTCTGGCTTTACTTTGACATAGGCTGCTAGGATATGGCAAGAATTGTCTTTGAAACAAGAAGAAAAGTCCATATGCCCAGAGAGGTAATGGCACGTTTGGAGCTAGGATTTGTTGATTCCACCAAGTGAGAATAAGGCCAAGTTTGAAGCCAGCTTTATTAAATACTGGCCAGGACAGTGGACACTGGCCAGGTCCATTCCTGGGATTCCCATAGAATGGCCATGAATTATGTTAGTCTGGTGCTCCCGAAGGCAAAACCCAAATGGCTGTGCGTTTCTCACCTTCGTCAAGTTGTGAGAAAGCATACATCCTGATGTACTTACTGCCTATGTAACTCCTCCTACAGGATCTATATGTATATGTAACTCCTATACAGGATCAATCATATCCTGTATAGTTGGGGCAAACAACCTTGTTTATAAAAGTGAAAAGTATGGCTTGTCTTCTTACATGAACAACGGCCCCCAGCATTCCAGGAAGTTGTCTGTCCTTGGGCAAGTGGGGCTTGAGGTTTTGTTTTATAGATCTCTTAAGCACAGCAATTTAAACTTAAAATCTAATTTTAGTTCTCACAGACTGGTCAGTACTGCTTCTCTCTCTGAAAATGTGCCCTGCCTGCATGCTACTTTAAATTGCATGCCACTATATAAACTAGTAACATGACCACTCCAAGTGAAGTTAAGAAGATGGTTGTCATTGTAGGTGTGAAGGGGAGAACAGTTAGAGGCATCTGGAAGAGTCCAGAGCAGAGATAGAAAGAGGTAGACTGGACATGGCTAGCTATCTGTGAGAGGGGTGGAAGATTAAGGGATGGAGAATAGAGAAATCACATCAAGAGAAGCAGGAGCAGGAGAGAGACAGAACAGCCAGGTTATAAGAAGGATGAGGGCCTAGGGAAGGAGGCAACTAGGTTGTCAGCTTAAAATGCTGATAGGCGCAGTAGGCGTATGTTGACTGGAGACCCTTAGGTCCCTTTTGCTGAGGTAAGGAAGTGACCTTTTGGCAGAATGGGCTTTACAAGTTCCAGAGGAATTTACAAGAGCCAGGGAATTCTGGCTGACTTCCAGAAAACTTCCTATAGTCCAGGTTGAGCTGGGCCTAGACTCAATTTTGGACATGTCAGTTGGCCTACCCTTTTTGGGAGCAACTTTGCAATCACCTGCTGCATCAGAGTGTGAGGAAAGTTGTTCTAATAGCCTAGTGGCACAACTATCCTTACCTAAAACTTGGGGCAAGGGGTTCATTGGCCAGGGCAAGGCAGGTGCTGTCCCTCTTTCACCTCTGCCCTGCTGTCTAAATGTCCTTATGCTGGTCATGGAAGGAAGCAAACGATTCACTCATAGGATTCTGTAGGACCATTCCCTGGGTTTCTTGTCACGAGCAAGAAGGTAGATATTCATAGTTAGTATATCAGAAGTTATACATTATTATGTTAGGTTCGGGGTGGAAGCCAAGAAAACTCACTTCAGAGACAGAAGCTTAGAAATGAAAGCTTTATTTTCTGTGGCACAGGGAGGCGGCTGATCTTCAGGATCTGAGTCTCAACCCTGAAGGGAGACTTAGAACCTTTTTAGAGGGCAGAAACAGAGGGAGAGAGGTAGAGCAGGATGCACTGTTGCAGTGACTAATTATATGTTGACACAAGGGTTAAACAAGGAAGTTAAAGTAGGTGACTGGGCCTTATCTGGGTCACATGGTTTCAGGGTCCTTGAGCTTTGTCAGTCAGGTCCCCTCCTGGACCCTGGTCCAAAATTCAGAATGAGGAGGGAACAAAGGACCCAGCAGGCTACACATCGCCAGTGAAGTCAAGACAAGCAACACGTTTACTATTTGTGCGTTTTGATAATGGGATAACAACCACTTCCCTCTGTATATCCTTTACTGGCTAACACACAAACGTGAAACATCTGAGAAGGAGGACAGGAGTTGGTTCTGGGTCCTGGGAATGTGAACTCTGTTTTGGCCTTGCCAGCAAGATGGAACTTGTTCCTGAGGTGGACTCAGTAAACTGTCTCCTAACAATCATGCTGAGGGTCATCACACAAGATTCACACTCTAAATTTCCAACTACCTGAGCATATCTTCCCCAAGGTTGCTCATCTGTGTGACTTATCTTAGCTGAAGGTCAGGTCCAGTCTATAACTGAAGTCTCTGATTTGAGGGTCAGGACGCTGAAGGAGACTCTCCAGCCACAGGGTAGATTAAGGTGGTGTCTCTCTAGATGTGCAAAGAAGAACATTGCTCTTGGTCTCTGCTTATATACTGTGCAATGGGTATCATGGGGTTCTAGGACTGTGTCAGGTTATCTTGAGTAAGTGATGTCACTGGGTTCTGGTTATCAGGTGCAGCCTTGGGTGTAGTGGATTCCCGACTAATCTATGTTTACTTGTCTAAAAGGCATTTTTACTATGCTTAGAACACCCACCTAGTGCTAGCCCCAGATGGATTTGGTTGTTGGATTTTAAAGGCTTGTAAAGAAACATCATCTATAAGAGTGTGCCACACATTCTAAAATGTTTACAGAGAAAATGTCTTGACCTGTGCCCTAAGATAAAGGATGCAAGTAGAGGCTCATGCATGTGGGAGGCTGGGCACCATTGTGGTTTGCTGGGTGCTAGTGTTTATTGTCAACAGGTGATAGTGTTTTGAGACAGGGTCTCACTATGTAGTCCAGGTTGGCCTTGAACTCATCACAGCCCTCTTCCCTGTACCTCACAAGCAGTGGATTACAGGTGTGAGCCACCATACCTGTGGTCAGGGTCTTTCTCTCTCTGTGGTGCTGCAGATTAAACCTAGAACTTTGTACTTGTAAACACTGCACCACTGAACCATGTGGTTGTGAATCAGGGCCTTGTTATGGTGCCCAGGCTAGGCAGTCTCTTGAGTGTTAGAATTTTAGGTGTATGCTACCAGACTCTGCTAAAGTCTTTACTTTGGGCCTGGGGAGATAGATGACTTGCTGGTTAAGAGCACTAGCTGCTCTTCTAGAGGACCCAGCTTCGGTTTCCAGCACTCACCTGGCAGCTCATAGCTCCGAGGAAACAGTAAAACCACCGAACCAGACTACTCTGTGGGTAGAAAGAAAGCTTTACTAGGGATTTGAGAAAGGGTCTCACTGTGTAGTCCAGGTTGCTGTGGCCAGCTCACAGAGGACTGGGAAAGCACCACCGGCTTCCTAAGAGAAGGGCTGGGAGGGAGCCTGGAAGTTAGGGTAGGGTTCCTGTGGGTCAGGACAGCCTGAGAACTAGGAGGGGAATCTGATATATGTTGCAAGTATGTGTTAATAGGTAACTAGATTCTGCACTGCCTTCAGGGACAGAGAAGGGCAATAGAGACTCTTTCTGACTAACAGATTCTGAGGAGCTCTGTTTTTCGGGCTTTGTCTATCCACTAGCAGCCCTTGTGTTTAGTTTACCTGGTCAGAGTACAGCTTGAGCTAATCCCAGACTGTCATTTTGGGGAACTCACTTTAGACCTAACAGCAACAGTCTGTAACTCCAGTTCCAGGGGATCTGACACTTTCTGGCCTCTGTGGGTACTGTATGCATATGGTGCACAGACATACACACATGCTTTTAAAAAGTTTAAATTACATAATTTGATTTTCTCCCCCTCCTCCTTTCCTTACTTGATGTAGTAGTAGGCATGATGTTGATTTGTTGAGCTTCCTTATGTTCTCAGTTAGTGCACAGTGTAAGTGTATAAACTGTAAGAGGATCAGAAGGTCAAAGCCATTCTTAGTTCTGTACAGCATTTTCTACCAGGCTAGGATACCTTACCTCTTGTCTCAAGCAAAGAAGTAAAATACCAAAAACTACTGGTAAAACCAAAAATCTACACCCTTCATTCCCAACAGTATCAAACCAAAGCAAGACCCCAAGTTGGTGGTCAGTTGAGCTACTCAATGATTGAGGCAGTGCTTCCCAGCTCCATCCTGCCAAGTGCTGGGATCATAGGTGTACTGTAGCTGTCGTTGGCTAGTTTGTGGGTTAATTTTTCTTCCACCTTTCTCTACGCCATTTCTCCTATCCCTTCAACCTCCTCACACTAGATAGGAGACAAAGAAGGACAGAGAGGTGTGGTGCATTAGCTACATTGCTTTGGCTCCCAACAGGTCACCCACTTGCACCCACCTACGAGCTATCTGGATTCACGAATGGAATAAACACATACACACACACACACACACACACACACACACACACACACGTCAGTTAATACCTTTGGCTAGTTCAAAGGCTGGGCACTAGTAAACCTTCCCCTGTTACCTCAGGCCCAATTGGGGAAATGACCAATGGTCAAATTCTTACATGGCTGGTTGGCTTTCTCTCCTGTAGCTCCCATCCTTCTTCTCTGAGTCATGGTGATTTTCTGTCTCTCCTCCTCTCTCCCATGGAAATCTAAGGGTTCCACCTTGTCTCCTTTTGCCCAGGCCATTGGCTGCTGACATCTTTATTGATTGATCAAAAACCAATTGGGGACAGGGACCTTCAATGTTTGGACACACAGATTCTTGATTAAATCAAAAGATTAAAACCAATCTCCAACACAGAGGAAAGGAATGAGATCCCTTAATAAAGTCAGGGATCTGAAAGGGGGCCATGTTATCTATAGTTAGACTACTTCCTGCTGATCAGGGCATTGAGTTCCTCAGGGCAAGTTTGATTTTAACAATCAAGATACCTAATTTCTTCTTGTTGTTGTTTCTTCTCTGCACACAACTACCTAACAAACTGCGATCAACAACAACCAGCGTCCAACCAACAACCCACCAACAAATGACCTCACCTCTCAGGGCCCCAACATTTATATACCTTCCGAAAAGTTCTCAGAATCCAAACATCACACAGTTGCAGAAACGATCTGCAGCTGGCAAAATCACACTTCTGCTAGATCAGGAGGCAAATGTAGTCACAGCCCCACACCTGGGATTAAAATGAAAACAAATTTTTGTAATATTTCTGTGTTTTTTTTTTTTTTTTTTTTTTCCCGAGACAGGGTTTCTCTGTGTAGCCCTGGCTGTCCTGGAACTCACTCTGTAGACCTGGCTGGCCTCAAACTCAGAAATCTGCCTCTGCCTCCCAAGTGCTGGGATTAAAGGCGTGCGCCACCACCGCCTGGCTATTTCTGTGTTTTTTAATGGAACCAAAATTTCAAAATAGTCACTGCAGTGTATACCATCATGGTTGGCTATGAACCATCCTTTGTAAAAGGGTCTTCCTCTTTGGCTTCCTGCTCTGTCCCACAATCCTCAGCTGAGCCTGGGTGACGTGATTGATGTCTGTGTCCTCTTGCAGACTATAAGCTCCAAGAGCACATGATAACCTTTTGTCTCTTTGCCCTTGTGGTGAATACAGTACCTGCTTTCAGGAGGCACTGAGCATTTGAGGGGTCCTTTCTGAGCTCTGTGGTCCTGATTTTAGCCCCATCTAGGTCCGGAGACTTGAGGAACCCAGATGCTGGAGTATGTCGGAGGCCCTGTCATGTAGCTGTATTCTTTCTCCGTAGGACACTGGATGGGAACGCCTGCCTCCCCCAGGTACATGGCTGGGCCCCACTGCAGGTGCTTCATGGAGATGCTGATGCTGACACTGATGTCCTCTTTCCTGTCAGTGGAGTGAGCTCCTATGGTGCAGCAGGTGGGTGCTTCCTGTCTTCTCCAGTAAGAGCTTCTGTTCCAAGAACCAGAGGGGGTTTTTGAGTTATCTGTACAGGTAGGAATAGGTAGGAGCTCGGAGACCTGGGGCTCAGGGCAAGGATGGCTTATGGACACTCAAAATTAAGAAGTAGCTTAAAGATTTACTCTAGAACTGGAGTGCACAGATGCTCTGGCAGAATGCCTTGAGGTAAACTGGTTGGCAAGGCCCTAGGAGGCTCACATGCTTGCTCCCAATAGTTTGTTGCTAAACTTGGCCACATCAACATTAACCTCAACTAGTGACCATTATTTTGCACCTTAGGAGATGGGAGAAGCCACCTGAACTCTGTAAAGGCCCCACCTAGCACCTGTGCTTCTCTTTCTGTGTGTGCATTCTCTTTCTGTGTGTGCTTCTCTGTGTGTGCTTCTCTTTCTGTGTGTGCCTGTTTGGTGATGGCTTTAGAGATGTGCAGCTAATCTGAGAGCATTTGTCAGTTCACCTGTAGCCTGTAGTCTTCTAACTTCATCCCCTTGGGTCTAACATTCTTACTTTCTTTGTCCTTACTTCTAGCTTCATTGACTGCTTGTTAAGTTAAGGAGTATATTAGCTTGTTTTCTCTTGCTGTAATAAACACTGTGACCAAAAGCAACTTATAAAAGAATGAGTTTATTTTGGCTTCTAGTTCCAGAGGGTTAAGAGACAATCACAGTGGGAGGCATGACAGCAGGTATTCATGACAGTCAGGGAAGGAAACTGAGAGCTCCCATCATCTACCATAAACAAGGTGCAGAGAGAACAAACTGGTAATGGTGTAAGGCTGCCCCCAGTGATGTCCTTCCTCCAGGGAGGCTGCACATCCCCATAGCCTCCCCAAACAGTACCACCACTGAGGACCAAGTGTTAATTAAATGCCTGCAGCTATGGGTGACTTATGTCACATACTGCTGTGAGCTGATGTGGTAGACTTTGGAGCCCCCTGGAAAGGCATCTTTACTCTTGACAGTCAAGATTCTGTGGGAGTATCATGTGCCCAGCCAACTATAGGGTCACATGACATTCGGAGTTCATGGTGTTCTTTGTTCAGCATTTATCTTTTCTGCTATGTACATGGTACTATGCCATGGGGGGTCTGAAGGGAAATCCCACCCGAGGCCTTCCTCTGTTTTCATAGTTTTGGTTTTTATTTTATTTTTTTAAAGATTTATTTATTTATTTTATGTATATGAGTATACTGTAGCTGTACAGATGGTTGTGAGCTTTCGTGTGGTTGTTGGAAATTGATTTTAGAACCTCTGATTGCTCTGGTCAGCCCACTCACTTGGGTCAGCCTCGTTCACTCAGTCCCTGCTCGCTCCGGCCCAAAGATTTATTTATTATTATACATAAGTACACTGTAGCAGTCTTCTGACACACCAGAAGAGGGTGTTAAACCTTATTACGGGTGGTTGTGAGCCACCATGTGGTTGCTGGGATTTGAACTCAGGACCTTTGGAAGAATACTCAGTGCTTTTACCCACTGAGCCATCTTGCCAGCTCCCTATTTTTTATTTTAATTATTTTTTTTTCTTGAGACTGGGTAGATTTAGCTGGCCTAGATCCTACTATGTAGACAAGCTAACTTCAAACTCACAGAGATCCACCTGCCTTTGCCTCCTGAGTGCTAGGATTAAAGGGGCATATCAGTAGCCTTTTAAGTCCTTTAAAACTTTGTGTATATATTTGTGTCTATATGTGGCTGTGGCATGAAGGCACATAGTATAGGTGCCCATGGTGCCAGAAAAGGGTATTGGATCCCCTGGCATTGGAGTTATAGGCAATTAATTGTGAGCCACCAGATGTGGGTGTTGTGAGCTGCATGTAAGTCCTCTGGAAGAACAGCAAGGGCTCTTAACCACTCACCGAGCCATCTTTTTAGCTCCATATTCAAAATTACATCTTTTAAATTACATTTACTTGTTTATGTATTTTGAGTATGACTGTGTGGAGATGTGTCACTGTGCATATGTGGAAGTTAGAGGACAACTTTCAGGACTTCTTTTTTTTCAGCAGGTGGATTCTGGGGGTTCACACTGGGGTCATCAGGCTTGGCAACAAATGCCTTTATATACTGAGCCATCTTGTCAGCCTAGTAGGTTTTTTTTTTTTTTTTTTTTTTTTTTTTTT
>NW_022196894.1:7965134-7966364 GCF_008632895.1 Mastomys coucha
TTTTTTTTTTTTCCGAGATAGTGTTTCACTAAGGTCAGTCACTCTTGTTACCTTTCACCTAGCTGTCTTCCTGCCCCAGCCTCTCAAGTGGCTGGGGGTTACAGTTTATGGCTTGGGGCTGTTTTTAAATTACCCTGTGAAGGAGAAATGTATAGAATGTGTCTTCTGAGTGCTTCTATAGTCCTAGTCTATCTGTTACTGCTTCTCAGCACGCCTGCACTGTCTCTGTGCTTTTCATCAATCAGAGCAGGTATGGAGAGCAGTCCAATGCCACCATTCGCATGCTCTGACCTCCCTCAGCACTTAAGGTGGTTTGCTGTTGTTCTGCTAGCTGTTAAGCAACCTCCAAGCAGTGGCAGCCTTACTCTTTCCCATTCATGCCATCCCTGCTGCGCATTCACCTGCTTCTGCTTCTCTCACTTGCTTCCCCACCTTCTGTACCCGAGGGCATCCTCAGGTTATAGCTTAGATGTAACTTTTTTTTTCTTTTTCTTTTTGAGACATGGTCTTGCTATATATCCTGGCTGGCCTGGAACTCATTATGTAGACCAGGCTAGCCTTAACTTGTGGCAGTCCTTCTGCCTCTGTCTTCTGAATTCTGGACCTAGAACACATAGCTTTCTTGACAAATACACTTTTTTAAAAATGCCTTTTTTTTTTTTTTTAACTGCTACCTTCTTGGACAAGTCAGGCTTCATGTCCTGCACCGTGTAACCCTGAAAAGCGGTCTTCATTGTTGTGATGGAGATATTGTGTATAACTAGACAGTGCCTGTCCTTTCCAGTCTGTGAGGTTCACAAGTACAAGATCATGCCTGTCTTCTTCCAGTGTTACTGAATTTGACACTGGTCAGTTCTGAGCCCTCACTCAGTTGGCACTATAAGTAACCTCCTGCTGAGTGGATGAGCAGATGGTTTCAGATGGTGGAGAGATGCTGCAGGGCGAGGATGCATGGTGTTGGGAGAGTGATACCCACACAGCACACAGGGCAGATAGAGGCAGGAGAGTCAGGAGAACCTGTTCTAGAGATTCATGGCCTCACTTCTTTCCCAAATGCTTAGTGGTAGAAAGTGTTAGACTTCACCAGTGATGAGACACTGCTGCCCTCTAGTGTCCACTACAAGCAGGAACATTTGTTTAACAAAAACCCTGATTCTGCTGTGGGCCCTAGACATTGGGAATAACTTCCCTTGTTTCAAAGCTTTTTTTTTTTTTTTTTTTTTTTTTTTT
>NW_022196894.1:7966374-8002606 GCF_008632895.1 Mastomys coucha
GTTTTTGTTTTTAAAAAGGTACATGTAGCAACTAGTGCTGAGTCTTAATGATACCTTCTAGAAAGAAATGTGTAGCAGATGAAGCCTGTGTGTGGGTATGAAGGCTTTAAAGGTAGCTCGTGGGCCAGCTGAGCACATGGTAAGGAGAAATGGAGTTGAAAATAAAGCCTCACCCTCTTTGTGTGACTTCTGCAGATGCCTCTGTGGGAAGTCTGGAGAATGGAACAGGAACAGAGGACCACATAATCCCAGAGCCTGGCCTTCGGTACAGGTCAGTATCAGGACACCAAGCCCATCAGTGGGTTGGGACACTGTTTACCTCTTTGCCTCTTATTCTCATTTGAAGATAGGTGGTACCTGTTGGAGTTGAAGACTGAGGCCTAATATCATGTTTGTGCTCAGATGTGCAGCTGTTGGGATCACCAGTGACCATTCACCCAGACAAGCTGCTTTGTGATACAGCATCTGAGCTGGGTGGCCCCTCAGTGGCAGAGCGCATGTACAATGTACAAAAAGCTCAGTGTCCCATTCTCAGCACAGAAAGGAGAGGCAACAGCTATCAAATCTCATTTGCTTGCCCTTCCCTTGCCAGAGCTCTGCAGCCTTACTGAGTGCCTCCTCCCCAGCCTTTCTAGTTAAGGTTTGTTGGTAGTTGATAATGGTGCTTATCAGCCCTAGTGTTAAGTGATGTCTAGGCCATGGAGAAAGAGGTACTAGCTGTTAAGTAATTAGTATATTTCCTGGCAGCCTGTAAGTACAGAAGGCTTTTCTCTTTCACATTAAGAAAAACAAAAAGGGAAACTAAGTTGCCAGTATTGTTCTTATTTCCTCCTCTCTCTTCACAATTTTAATTTGTTGTCTTGGAGTTAGCCATCTGTGTGCTCGACTTAGCTTCAAGGTAAGGGGGTTCTTGCTGCCCCACACCTTGCTTGGTATTATGTCACCCAGAACAGACAGATTGTGAAAATGACACACCATGAAGGGCCTGATACCACTGAGGCCAGTCTCATAAAGGATGGTGTCACTGCACCCTTCCGGGACCCTGACTCCTTTCTCCTTGTGTTTTTGAGCCTTTTCCAAATGTAACAGTGATCAGGGAATGCGAGCCCTTGCTATGGGGTCTCCCTGCTGCTTATAGCCAAGCCAGTGCTATTGTTCACATTAGAAAGGGATTGTAGATATGTGCACAGCCCAGTTACCTGCAGTCATTATGCTCTCCAAGGCTCTTTGAGCACCAGCCCTGCTTACAGGGGATGCTGGAGCCTGTTGCCGTGACACTTCTGTTGATTAATGCATAGCCTGCTTCTATGTCTGTCCTCACGTAAAGGCATCTTGTTAGAATCTACAAGAGAAGTAGCTCAGCTGTAGGAGAATGCTTACCTAGCATGCATAGAGCTCTGGGTTTGATCCCCAGAACCCTATAAAACAGGGTATGGTGTTTGGGAAGTGAAGGCAGAAGGATTAGAAGTTCAAAACCATCTTTGGCCACATAGTAAGTTCCAGACTGGAATCCATGAGAGACTATCAGAGACTCTGACTAGCTGACATTAGATAGTGAGATCCCACGCTTGTCTGGGTGAAGCTTATATATTATGCGGGGCACTTGTAGTAGGAACATGGACCTGAGGACTATTTAACTAGGAAAAGTGACAATATGAACCACAAGAATGTGACAAAATAGACCACTGAAGGATGTGTGTTCACAGCTACATGAGTTGGAACAGGAAGGCAGTGGTTCCTTGTCTGACCCCAGTTGGAAACATGCCCATTGGTGAGTGACTCTGACTTTTCCCTCCTGAGTGAGTGGCTTACAAAGGGTGTTTGAATTGTTTTTGGAATTACCAGTAAATTTCAGACATTGCTCGGGGCAGCTGCATTGTTTTCCCAGTAGATTCCTGGGGAAACGTTTTGCCTGTGAGTGTTGTGACCACTGTAGTTGTGTTTCGGGATGAGTATAACTTCCTTCTGTCTACTTTTTCCCAGTAGGGAGGCCAGTTCTCCAGGTCGAGGAAGTCCTCTCAGCAACTTGTTGCCTTCTGCCTCAGTGCCTGAGTCCATGACAGTCCGTAAGTACTCTCTGAGGCTGGTAGGTGTGCCAGCAGTGCATCTGTGCTTATCCTGTACAGGTGTGGGCTTTGCAAGCAGGCATGACGTTTACTTTTTGTGCACCCGATCATGGTATCACTGTAGGCTTTCAGATATGACCAGATTGTGATGCATGGGGCTGAGTCTGCTAATGGATGCAAGGAACCTTCTGTGCCTTGTGGTTTCTAAGCTACCGTCTGTGTGCAGCCAGCAGTAAGAGACTCTTCTGACTTTCCTTGTGACTCTGGACAAATCAGTTTTGCTGATGAGATAGTCTAATGACCAGGTGGTGCAAATCATTTCCAGCTCCAGCTCCAGGAGAAAGTGTTAGAGACACAGCAATGAGAAGTGGGTGTGAATGGCCCATATCATGTGTGCGTGCGTGTGCACATGTGAACACACACATACACACACCAGCAATTGTTTAACAAGATAGATGCTCCATTACTAGATCAGCAGGTGGGGATGGGGATGGTGCCCTGATGGGTTGGCAGAGGGGCTATGAGACTCCATGGTCATCAGAGGCCAGGGCTGTTCCTTTTCTTGGCTAGCTGTTGTATTTGCTTTCCGAGTTCTAGCCATGTCATTCCTACCCTTAAGGTAGGAGAGGGACAGAGGGCAGGCTTTCTGTTTCCATATCACATTCAGAGATCTAAACTTGGATAGTGTAAAAATTACACCCTTTTTCCTCATCAGCCTTTGAATCATGCAGAGGGAGCCTGAGCCCATAGTGGTGACGGCAGAGGGAGCCTGAGCCCATAGTGGTGATGGCAGATGGAGAGTGACATCATCCAGAGAAGTTACAGGCCCTTTAACAGCACTCCAGGATGCCATTTCTGCTTGGAAATATATTAGATATCTGAGGTGACATAGAAACTTACATATGGATCTCCTGGATCTCCACACCCGGACCTTGCTGGTTGCACATGGACACTCTCCATAGCCATGTTCCCTATGAGCTGAGGTTTCCCAAAGTCTCCTTCTTCTGTGTCCTCCCTCCCCTGTCTGCAGAGCAAGAACTGTTGCTGTGCGGGTGAGCAGATGCTGAGGTCTGTGTGAGGATGACCTGTCTGTCACCTCTCCTGGCCAGGCATGCTTCCTAGGGCCCTTCCTAGCCTCTCTCCAGTGTGGGCTATGGAGCAGGTGAATTGGTTTTCTGGGGACTGCCATGGATCTTGTCTCTTGAGCCTCCCAAGCCATTTCCATCCCTGACAAAGCCACCAACTTGGTCTGTTTCTTTTCCACGAGGACACCCTTGTGATACCTCTGAGCTGTGCCTTCAGCAGGAACTCAGCCTGTCTTGTTTTTGTTGATCTCTTTTTTAGAAATTAATCTTAGTTGTTTCTGGTCATCTTTGGCTTGAGCCTTATCAGGAATTCCCAGCCAGCCTTCTGAAGGAAAGGCCTACATTAGTGGGCTCTTTGACTCTGGACGCTTGGTAGTTATATGGGCAGTGTGGAACAGTTGTGGGTGGGTGCTGGGGTAGCCTTTGTTTTCTGGGGGTGATTCATGGAGGAAGGCTTCTTTTGTCCACTCTCCTCCTGCAAGATAAGGACCGTGATTCTTTCAGAAGTGTGGTGGATGTTACCTGCCTCCACCCACCCCGGTTTCATCTGTGAGAGGGATAGGAAGGACGGTCTGCGTAGCCCTACAGAATTAGTCTGATTATAGGACTGCCGACTGGGAAGCTTTGGCAAATGTTTCTTTTCATTGTCTCTGGCTGACCCTCAACATCTCCAGCCGGGATTCCCTGTGACTGTCCTGGTCCTTGTGTTCTCAGGACCTTGTGGCAGCAGGGCAGAGCCACCTGTTGAGTCTGTGTGCTGTGACTTGTTTGCTCTTGGTAGCTGCTGGGATGCTAGAGAAAGGTGTCTTTATCCCCTGCTGCAGTCTTCTGTGCTCAGTGGGTAGCAGCCGTTGACATGAGACCTTGGTAGGGCAGTGTAGGTAAGCACCCTTGGCCTTGGCCTACAGCTTGTATATATATTGTTCCCAGTGCTGAGGCTAGAGTGCATGCAAGGAAACACCCAATAACTAAGCCGCATGCAGTCCCAGCCTAGTCCCCAGTTCTTCACACCTCAGCTCTCATAGGTGAATGTTGTCACCAGCCTGGGAGGCAGCAGAACTCTGATGGTCTTGGCTGAGTTTGCAGGGTTTTGACATGTAAAAGGCAAGTGTCACAATCATATCTTCGTGTTGAGTGGCCAACAGTGCAGACCTCAGCACAGACAGTTAATGAGGGCCGCTGGAATATGCCCTGTGAATCCTGTGAATGCCAGTGAGTTGAGAGTAGCCACTGCATGCATGTACACACACACATATATATATACACATTGCACACTGATCATATACGTGTGCACACACACAGAAGGTAAGGCCTACAGGGGATGCTCCACATGTGGAAAGCACACTGAATGTTAGTACCTCACAGCAGGCACTTAAGGTTGTGGCTGTCTGTCTGTCTGCCTGTTGGAAAAGCCACCCAGACTGGATGTTTCCCTACTACTTAGTAGATATTTCTTTATGTTAATGTCAGCTTTACTTCATTCCTCTCAAGTTTAACAGCTGAGTGTCTGTACATTTGAATTAATGTTTTTGTTGGAATATGTGATGTGATGTGTGTTTAAGAAAGCACCCTTTTCCCCTGTTGATGGCTGTAAGCGGCAGTGCAGCACCCTCACCACCAGGGAGCACTCTGGCACTCTGCTCACTAGCTTTAAACCAAGTTCTGTGTTGGTGTTGGGCTAGCAATGGTGCTTACTCCTCTGGTGGTTTTGTGAAGGTTAAACACATACATACAAGAAACATACTCAGAAGTGTGTATATTATAGTTTGAAAAGGCAGATTGGGAAAATGTATCTCAGAGTTACGTATGTTAAGTGTTCAGTAACTTGTAGGTGAGACTGTTAGTACTGAATAATTATTCCAAACAGTGTCTAGGCCTCCAAATGGGCTGATTTTTGTTTGAATGGAGGCACCTCTATCATTACAAGCCTCTGCAGCTCCTTTTCCTGGATGTGTACCCTTAATCTTCTCTATATACTTGAACAGATATGTTTCTTAGTTAGGGTGATTTCAACCCCAAGGGAATATGTGCCCATGCTAGGAGACCCTGGATTTCCCTGCCTTTAGCAAAGCATGACTGGTTATGCCAATGACAGCAGGCTCTTTGGATGCCCAATATCCTGTGGGTGGGGCCAGGGGTACCGAAAAGAATGGACCAATTTGAAATGGTAAGACTCTAGGGACTGCTTATCACTCCTGTGGGTGTTTGCTGTCTCTTCAGCCATGTCACCCCCACTGTGAGATGTCATGGCAGTTGCAAGTGTGGAAGGCTAAGCACCTGTAGAGCAGCCTAGAATGGGTGGTCTGAGTCTGGAGCTTCAGAGACACACTGGGCACACGGCTTCCTGGCACCATTTGTCTTTCATGAGGATGTGAATATAGTGGGTGGTGTCCACCCAGTGGATACTCATTGCCGTGCCCATCACCTTTGTAACTGCTGTCTTTCTCTACTCTTGAATTAGTAAAGAGCTCTTTATTTGGGAGCTGAGAGCTGTAGTGAGCCACTCAAGCCTTTCTGCCTGTTGGTGGACAGTCTTCTGGCACCAGGGGGCGCCATAGCCTTTCCTCTGTCTTTGCTGTCTGCTCTTCCCTCCCCTTGCAAAAACCTTGGGGTTTTGGGTCTCAGTTGTGGGTGTCCAGTGCTGGTGCCATATTTGAACAGTCAGGTGGGGTGGCAGAGGTGATGTGCACATAGCTCCCTGTAAAACTATCACCATAGTGATGCCTTGCCCATGGCTTTTGGAGGGGAGGATGGGAGTCTGGTCTACTTTAGAAGGGAATATACTGTTAACTAGAAACTGTTTCTCCTTTGCTATCATTGCTCAGCCACAGATATTTACATGGCTTTTGAATCCTGACCACTGCCTTCCTTTTCTTTCCTGGGGTCAAAGTGGTTGTCAGAGAAAGAGGGGAGACAAGCAACTCGGCTTGCTCGTTCCTTTGTCACTTTTGATGTCACGCCATGACAGAGAGGGCAAAAGAAGTAGCCTTCATTGTTCACTGGCCATACTAAGCAGTCTGTTTTTCCCTTGCTGTCAGGGAAGGGATCCTCAGTCTCAGTAAGGCAGTCTGTCTCATCGCCTGGCAACACTGTTGCAAACACTGGGCAGTTTGAGAGATGAAACTAAGAAGCAGTATGGCACTTGGAAGCCAGTGGGAGGGCTGAGTATCCAGCCCAGGGCTTGGCTGTGCCTTCAGTGATGAGATTTTAGGATGAACTGGCAGAACAGTGACCATTAAACAGGTCACAGTCCAGTCTGTGCCTGGATAGTGCAGCAGAGATTGATGATGCTAGACACTTGCTTTTCCTTCTGAATCTTGTTTCCTAGATTACGGCAACTGTCAGAAATCGGAAGGTTCCAGATATGATTTAGGCACACCTCAGTTCTTCATAATTTGTTCATCCACTCTTCAGATGTTTACTAAATGTCTGTCACATAGTGGGCACTGTTCTAGGTACTGGAGGAAGGGTGAGGCTCCATCTCTACTGCTTATAAACTCTGTGCCTCAGTTTCCCCATCACTGAAATACACAGGATGAAGTTTCTATAGCTGCTGTGAGGACTATAGCACTCAGTGCCCAGCAGCATCGTTAGCTCTTGCAGTGTGGAACCTGCCTACAGAGAGGTTAAAGACTGGAAGTGAGACATGGCAGAAGGCATGGCATGAGGGGCAATTGGACAAGAAGGAAGGGGGCTATATGGGAGTGACACAGGAAGGAAGGGAGCTATATGAGAGTGACACAGGAGGGAAGGAGTCATGTGGGAGTGACACAGGAAGGAAGGGAGTCATATGAGTGACATGGCTGTTTTGTCACCAGTGGGCACTAACTGCCTTCTTGTGACTTCCAGCCATCCACCTCTCTCAGGAGTGCATCCTGAGCAGGAAATCCTAACAGAAGCCCCGAGGTTGTGCACTGTCATCCCAGCTCAGGGCCTAAATGCATGAATACCCTTGATCAGGTGCTGCAGCTGATACCACTGACACTAACGCAGACATTCCTTACTGATGCTGAGAGTGGGACAGAACTGTGCGCTGGGGTCCACAGGGTGGAAGGTAGGGTAGAAGCTGTAGGCTGGCCTCAGTCCAGAGGAGGGAAAGCTTTGTGCATGGGTGTGGTATGGATAAAGAAGCCTTTGGAGAGATGGGGATTCTTGCCAAGAAGGGTGCAGTGTAGAAGCAGCACGAGACAGGCCGTTCCCAGCTGCAGTACCATGGACACTGAGGGTGGACACCCTTGTCACTATTAGAAAGCATGGAGGAAATGCTGTTAGACAGCAGCGAGGAGGGGGGTTTGTACTGGAGGAGCAGCAGCATAGCCAGAGGACATGGAGCCCGAGTCTCACCCAACACCCTGCCCTGTCCTTCCATAATTATTTGAGAAAAAGATAAACTGTACTTAAAACACGATCTATACCTTTCTAGTTTCCTGGATGTGGCAATATAAATGTAAGTATCTAGTTTCAGATGCAGCAGGAGAAAGAATCTGAGCCATTTCCCTAGAGTCGCGGCTGTTACTGGGTCCCAGCTAGCAATGAACTTTGTTTGAAGAGAGTATCCTGTGACACTTCTGGTCCTTAGCACAGGAAAACCTAGCTCAGGGTCACTGTGGCTAGACTTTGAGCAGGCCCAGGTGGTTTAAACTGTCTCCCTTTTCTCCTTATCATCCGAGTGGCCTGACACTGTGGCTGTATCCACAACCTCTGAAGATGAGCTGTGGGCAGGCTCCATTCTCACACACTGGACTGAAAGATTATCCATTGTGGAATACCTGATGTGAGGGGCCTCCACATTTGGAAAACATGTGCTTGAATACAGTGTGCCTCATACTCTGAGTACCCGTCTCCTTCAGGACAGACGCAAGGGACAAGTAGTACTAAGGTGTATAGACTGCAGAGCATGGTGGAGACCTGCCCTGCCTTGCTGCCTCCCTGTGTCAGCCTGGACGATGCTGCACGTGGGTGGTATTGGCTCTTGACCTAACTCTGCTTGCATGTTACTAAAGCTTGTGTGTGCTTTCCTAGATGGATGCTTATGTGTAGGCTGGAGGACAGTCTCAACTCTTGTTCCTCAGTCATCCTTGTTTCAAATTTTTTAAATTTTTTTTGTGATTATAATTTAATTATGTCACTTTCTCCTTCCCATTCCTCCCTCCTATCCTTGAATCTTTCAGTTCATGGCCTCTTCGTTCATAATTGTTGTTACATGTATGCACACACACACACCCTTGAGTGAATAAGTGCAGCTGTTTAGTCTGTACTGGTACGTGCATGTGTCTCAGGGCTGGCCATTGGATGGATAAAGGACTGGTGTGCCCCTCCCTGAG
Source organism: Mastomys coucha (assembly GCF_008632895.1). Classification (NCBI taxonomy): domain Eukaryota; kingdom Metazoa; phylum Chordata; class Mammalia; order Rodentia; family Muridae; genus Mastomys; species Mastomys coucha. The sequence goes on from NW_022196894.1 coordinate 7,974,850, forward strand.
GGGGACTCTCCCACTCTCAGCATCCGGCTGGTGCCTGGAGTTCTCGGGGTGGGCTGAGGCCTCCTGGGCTTTCCGTCACCCTCATTACCATGTCTACCTCATTTTCTGAGACACAGTCTCTCATTGGCTTCTCAAGTAGCTAGATTGGTCATGAAGCGGGTCTCAGGGTTTCAAGTGTCTCTTCCTCCCCTGTACTGGGATTCAAGGACACCGTCACTATTGCCTTTGCTTTCGAGAAAGGCCAACAGCAGCTCCTCCTCAAATCCTCACTGACAGATGAACATTTAGGATAAAGTAGACCTTTGTCTCCTAGAAGCAGGGGTGACTCGGGGGAAGATGTGCTGAGTTAATGATGGAAAGCTAAGGGGATGGAGATGGCGGTGTCCATGGTTCTGAGGACAATTCCCAGAAGCCCCTGAGCACATCAGTATATCCCATCACAGTGATGAGCCATATTACTTGAAATGGAGTAAATCCCCTGGAGAAAGAATTTTGCAAATGTCTCGTGGTGTTGGTGTTTAGTCAGCGATTGAATGGAGAACTTGGGAGCCAACCTTATTGCATTGAGAGCTCAGCAGTGGGTGTCCTGTCAGCCCTGCGTAGGTGTCCATGAAGACTGATTGCTCGTTCCCTGCCATCCGTCTTCTCTGGGGACAGAGCAGATACCTCCATCAAGCAGCTGGAAGGAGGACGGAGGCTCAAAAGCGGCTGGATGATGTCTGCTGCCTTCACTAGGGACTGAGATGCTTGGCTGACCTACATTGGTTTTGCTTATCCCGGGCCAATATTGTTGCTCAGGCTGTCTTGACGAAGACACTAGCACTGGTGAAGTAAGATGGGGTTTGTGTTTGGGACCTATTCCCTGCCATTAAGATAATCTGACTCTTTGCCCTCCCTTTTTAGATACTGTATCACCTTGCCCAATCTTCACCCTCAGGATTTTTAGTGGCACCTCCCCTATCTGCTCATGTCTGTACCTGTTTGCTATTTGTCTGTTGGACTTTCCTCACATGCCTCCAGGCTCTCTGAGGGCAAGGGCTAGAGGTCAGGGGTCATGTCTGATTTCTCATATTTTAGTTCATAGATGGTCCTTGAATTAGGACAGCTCCATTGTGATATCATAGGCATTTAATAAGTGTAACTTAGCAGGGCCATAGAACAGTGGTGCTGCTGCTGCCTAGCAGAGAAAGTGAGGGGGGGGGCTAGAGAGAGAGACAGAGGGAAAGAGAGAGAGAGAGAGAGAGAGAGAGAGAGAGAGAGAGAGAGAGAGAGAAGGAGAGAAGGAGAGAGAGAGAGAGAGAGGGAGAGACAGGCAGAGAGAGAGAGAGGGAGAGAGAGAGAAGGAGAGAGAGAGAGAGACAGACAGACAGACACACAAACATACACACACTCACACAGAATATCAGAATATCATAGGCTGTAATACTACCCCAGGAAAACATCAGAATTCAGACTTGGGCCTATACTTTCTATTGGACATGTATTTACTTTTGCACCATTGTACATCAGGGAGTATCAGCACCTTGTCCAGTACCAGGCATCCTGAAAGGCCTAGGTGATTGTTGATTGAGTAAACAGGAGTCAGAGCACTGTGTGGAGGGGTAGTCTGGATGATGGGTTGGTGCAAGCTTCTGCATGGGTGTGTTGACTGACTGTGCCAGGTCTGTGCTGGTGTCTGAATTCACTGTCCTCAGGATGTCTTTGCAGGGAATTACTTGGATCTACCAGGAATTCTTCATGAGGAGTGGAGAAATTCTTCCAAGTGATTGGATTAGAATCTGGCCCAAAACTGCTGGAATCTTGAGGCCTAGAACAACCAACAGCCTTAGAAGGAGACTGAGAGATATTTTAGGAAACACTCCCTAGAAATAGTAGAAAATATTGCTAAAAAACAAAGGGAAGTAGAGATGGTCCATGTGGTGCCATAGCGGTTTCTTGTTTTTGTTTTTCAAGACAGGGTTTCTCTTCATAGCATTGGCTGTCCTGGAACTCGCTCTGTAGACCAGGCTAACCGCAAACTAAGAGATATGTCTACCCCTGCCTCCTGAGCACTGGGAGTAAAGGCATGTGGACAGTTAGACACCACTGCAGCTGAACAGTCCTTAGGTCAGGGAAAGCCTTTCTGCTGGCAGAGAGAATGTTCCAGTCTGGCACTCTGTGGGAAGTCCTGATGAGAGAGGAGACAGGGTGGGATTGAGATTGGGAACAGTCTTCTTTATCCTTGGGGCCAGGCTGCTGGACTCCATGCCCCTCCTCATTGGAAGTGGCCCACTCACTGTAGGAGATGCCATCACTGGGAAGGCAGATGAACAAGCCAAGGGAAGCAAGCCAGAAAGCAGTGATCCCCCATGGCTTCCATCCAGTTTCTTTCTCTAGATTCCTCCTTGAGCTCTTGCTTTGGCTAATGTGATGGAGGCAATTCCTGCTGTTACAGACATTGCATTCATTTTCAGCAGAAAGCAAGAGCCAGCAGGAAGTATTGGCACTTTCTCTCTATTGGGAAAATGGACTCCTCTTTCTGTCTACTTCACAGGCTTCCCTTTGTGCCTCACTGACCAGAACTCAGTCCTCTTGCCCTTCTAGCTAAAGGTAAACTGGAGAGCAAGTATTAACCTTCTATTCTGTAGGGTAGCAGGCAGCAAAGGAGAACAGAGTCCCAGTGCTACAGTGTCATGTGACACTTTACCCTGGAGTGGGCAGCACTGGCAACCTCTGGTTGAGATGCTGTCAGGTGGCTTTAAACATGAAATCCTGGTGAGTGAGAGGCCTTCCTGAGAGCCAAGGAAATAAGACGAGTATCTTGGGGGATCATGTAGGGCCTGGGAAACTGCTTCTTAGAAGCCATTAGGTTAAGGAATGGAGGGACTGTTACCTCTGACAGTAAGAAAGCAGTAGGGGATTAAATCACCAAACACTAAATTGTTCAATTTCTAATTGCATTCTTGCACCAACATGGCAGCCTCTGAATAACCTGTAGCCCTTAACTCATGAGTGCAGTTATATGCCCAGCACAGACAGAGGGGTACAAGTGGCTGGGCGTGGAACTCTCTCCTCCCCTCTCCTGAGGGGAGTCCTGAGTGTCCAACAGTCATCAGAGTGTTGGAAGAAGTGCTTGGTGCACATGCCTCCAGGCAGCATGACAAGCTGGATGTAGAGAGCTCCAAGTGGGTTCCACTGTTGCTGACAGCTGTGCTCTGAGCTGTTGGAACCCTGCTTCTGTGCCTGTGTTTGGCAGCTTTCCTATTGATGTGACACAGTACCTGACAGCAACAGTTTAAGGGGCAGCTTCCTTTGACTCATGGGCTAAGTCCACCATGGAAGAAGACGTGTGGTGGCGGGGGGCTTTGTCATGGCAGTGGGAACGTGTGCATGTCTCGCTCACATCCTGGTGATTAGGAAGCAGAGAGCTGGGGTGGAAGCCAGGAAGTTAACAGTTTCAAGGTCCACCCATAGTGATTCATCTCTGCCAGCAAGACCGTAGTCATGAAGATTTCACCTCCCGCACCACTCGGGTTCCAAGTGTCGAGACACATCAGCCTGTGGGGGACCTTTTACCTCCAAACCACAACAGTGAACCCTGCTTGCCTCCACTGTGAGTCCACGAAGCTGCCTCTTCATCTCTTTCATACTGCCCAGGATTGAGGGAGTGGAGGAGCAACCTGGATCCTATAGAGCTTCTCTTCTCCTACCCCATTAGGTCACCTCCATAACTTTGGAGGCACACAGTAGGCTCCTCGTTCTCTTTTCCTCATCAACTCATCTCCTTAACTTTTTTTTCTAGCCCAAACTTTTATTCTATATCTTATTACTGAATTGAGAGCATTAATATTTTGAGTTATTATTGAAAAGTGTATACTAATTTCTGTCATTTTTATCTTTTTCTTCGTGTTTTTACAGACCTCTTTTAGTTAAATGTCCTGAAATTGTTTACTTATTCCCTGTGCCTTCTTGGATGTGTTTGACTTTCTCTTCATTTCTAAGTATTCATTTCCCTACCATCCGTAGCGCTGGTTTAGTATAAACGTTAATTCCTGGGGTTTGCTTTACCTCCTTTGCTCCCAAATAATGACGGGGCATTTCTATGCCCATGCTAGACCCTTTTAGCTCCTGAATAAATGATCATAATACATTCATTAACAAGGTGCAAGTAATTGGCCAGATACTCATCTATTTTAACTCTACTATGCTAGCTTGGTACTTCCCAGCTATATGGTCCTTTACCTGTAATTGGAGTTTTGCTCAGGTTCACTCTGCTGCTTGTGTGTCCTCATGGTGACTCCTCCTGGTTCCTCCACCTAGTCTCTCCACACCTTCTTCTCTTCTTCTTCTTCTTCCTCCTCCTCCTCTTGTCCCCTCTTCTCTTTGGGACCTCCTGACTGAGATCAGAAGTCCCACACTATTCTCTTCTGGCCAATTAACAGCTGAACCAACTCTTTATTAACCAATCAGAAGTGATAGAAAACCGTTTTTACATAACAGTGCATCTCCTTAACTTTTAAGGCACACAGTAGACTCCTCATTTTCCTTTCCCATCAAAACACGCCCTTAACTTTGGATGCACACAGAAGATCCCTCCATCCTCCTGTTCCAGAATCCAGGGCTCAGAGTAGGCAAGTTGTGGCCTGATGGCTGCACGGGGTGTGCAGTTACTGGGTCTATATGCCATTGCCTGCACGGGGTGTACTGTTACTGGGTCTATAACCCATTGCCTAATGGCTGCGCGGGAAGGGGGTGTGTGTGTGCAGTTACTGGGTCTATATGCCATTGCCTGCACGGGGTGTACTGTTACTGGGTCTATAACCCATTGCCTAACGGCTGCGCAGGAAGTGTGTGTGTGTGCAGTTACTGGGTCTATAACCCATTGCCTAACGGCTGCGCGGGATGTGCAGTTACTGGGTCTATATGCCATCCATATTTAAGGTGGAACTTGTGTGCTACTGAAGAGTTCTGTGGGTTTCTGCTGAAGTTTCACAGACTGGGATTCGTCTGGGCCCTCCCAATAGCCGGGTGTTTCTAATTAATTGCAGATTATGTATGAATCTGTTTGAGAGTTGCCAGTATATCTGATACTACAGCCTGAGGGTGGGTGGAAGCTGTGCAACGTGGCATCCTAATTATCCGTGAGGATTTTTCATGCAATTAATCTTCTCTGCCATGGGTTAATGCCACCATTCCACCATGCATGAAGCTCATCACAACAGATGCTGGCAGTGCAGCCCTGGCAGACTGGCAGCTGTGGTCGAGTCAGGGCTGTGTGTTTTCTAGTCATACTGAGCCAGTTGTCCAGATGAAGGTAGGAGCAGATGGAGGATATGCTTGAACATCATTCTGCAGTTTTTTCTGCTTCTGGGGAGTCATTGCATTTCAGAGCTGGGAGGCTGCTTGGTGGGTCAGTTGGTTGGGTACAAAAGCCCAAAGCAGATTGCATTTAGAATCTGCTTCTCCATTCCCCATCTGCCACTTGTGGTCAATCTTCTTACCTCCATTTCTCCTTTGTCACAGACCACGCTGATGTCAGTGCCAACTCCATGTGATATATGTGGCATATGATGTGTGACTTGTTTGGTTGCAAGTGACAGACCAACCTAAGTAAAATAAGGGGCAACACTTTTGGCACATTTATATTTAGACCACTGGACTTTTGGGTTTGACTGGACCCTCAGTCTTCCCCTTGAGGCTATGCTGAGTGGAAGAGTGAAGCTGCATAGAACACATCCATGACCTGTGACCTAGGGGACACTCCACCTCACATGTGACCTAGGGGACTCCACCTCACATCTAAGGCTTGAGAATGTTGATTTAGTGGAGCCACTAGAGAGCCTGGCTCCTTCTTTCTGAAATGCAACTGTAGTACTGGGCATGTACATATGCTTGTACACATACCAACCATACCTGGGACTGTGAGCTCCTCTGTCAAATGGCCTGTGGTCACATCCTAGTCCAATGTCACAATTGCTTGTGGCCTTGGGCACATCACTTTTTACCTTCCAGCTTTCTTAACCTGTAGAGGGGTTCATCCCAATCTTATTTTGAGAGGTGATTTGGAGGATTTCACAAAGTAATTTGCATTCAGTGTCCCCAGTACCTGCACATGGCACACACCCTGTTGGCAGTTAGTAAAGGAACTTGTGTTTTTTCTGTCTGCAGAAGGTACATCACCACTACCAGGAAATAAGGACTTTACTGGATTTTTGTTTTTTTTTTTCCACTCAGCTAGTCCAGCCCTCATTTTCAAGGTTATCTTGTTGCAAAGTTGCTCTGTGCAGAGGTGTACCTTTCTCCACCTCCTCTCCTTCGTCCACTCCCAGCTTTTGCTTCTGCTGGGCAGCTTACTACTGTAGCTCAGATGTTGATGCTGTGATTCTGGTGAGCATGTCTGAGCATGACTTGGAAGGTTAAGGATCCTTGTCTGAGTGTAGTTGGACTATGTTGTAGTCAGCTTTTCCTCAGGAGGGTTGTTAGGGAGATAGTTAAGCCAGGAATGTGCCTGAATGTGGAACCTGAATCCAGATACCTAGAACCCATAGAAAAGCCAGGCATCATGACACACACCTGTAATTCCCATAATAGGGAGGCAGAGGCAGGCAGATCCCTGAAGCTCACTGGCTAGCCAGCCTAGCTGTATCAGGAAGCTCCAGTGGCTTAGGGAGGTGGATCTTCCACCTGAAGCCATGGCCATATCCATCTGGAACTTTGAGGAGAAGACTCCAGCTCTGGGGATAGCTGCTGCGAAGTCTTGATTGGCCACATTTTAGCACGATGTCAAGGAGTGGATGTGGGTTTATATTGGAGAGGTCATAGGTAAACATGGCATTGTTGGCTATTATATTTGAAGACCAATCTGTAATATCGTTTTTTTTTCTTTTTTTCCTTTTATTGGATATTTTATTTACATTTAAAATGTTATCCCCTTTCCTGGTTTCCCCTCCGGAAACCTCCATCTGCTCCCCTCCCCCTGCTTCTATGAGGGTGCTCCCCAACCCACCCACCCACTCCTGCCTCTCTGCCCTGGCATTCCCCTATAGTGGGGCATCGAGCCTTCCCAAGACCAAGGGCCTCTCCTTCCATTGATGCCTGACAAGGCCATCTTATACTACATATGTGGCTGGATCCAGGGGTCCCTCCATGTGTACTCTTTGGTTGATGGTTTAATCCCTGGGAACTCTGGGGATGGGGGGGTCTGGTTGGTTGATACTGTTGTTCTTCCTATGGGTCACAAACCCCTTCAGCTCCTTCAGTCCCTTCTCCAACTCCTCCATCAGGGACCCTATGCTCAGTCCAATAGTTGGCTGTGAGCATCCGCATCTGTATTTGTCAGGCTCTGGCAGGGCCTCTCAGGAGACAGCCATATCAGGCTCCTGTCAGCAAGTACTTCTTGGCATCTGCTGTAGTGTCTGGGTTTGGTGTCTTTATGTGGGATGGATCCCCAGGTGGAGCAATCTCTGGGTGGTCTTTCCTTCAGTCTCTGCTCCACTCTTTGTCTCTGTATCTCCTCCCATGAGTATTTTGTTTGCCTTTCTAAGAAGGACCGAAGCAGCCACACTTTGGTCTCCCTTCTTCTTAAGCTTCATGTGGTTTGTGAATTGTATTTTGGATATTCTGAGCTTTTGGGCTAATATCCATTTATCAGTGAGTGCATACCATGTGTATTCTTTTGTGATTGGGTTACTTCACTCAGGATGATATTTTCTAGTTCCATCCATTTGCCTACGAATTTCATGAAGTCATTGTTTTTAATAGCTGAGTAGCACTCCATTGTGTAAATGTACCACATCTTCTGTGTCCATTCCTCTGTTGAGGGACATCTGGGTTGTTTCCAGCTTCTGGCTATTATAACTAAGGCTGCTATGAACATAGTGGAACATGTGTCCTTATTACATGTTGGAGCACCTTCTGGGTATATGTCCAGGAGTGCTATAGCTGTGTCCTCTGGTAGTACTATGTTCAATTTTCTCAGGAATCACCAGATTGATTTCCAGAGTGGTTGTACCAGCTTGCAATCCTACCAGCAATGGAAAAGTGTTCTTCTTTCTTCACAACTTCACCAGCATCTGCTGTCACCTGAGTTTTTGATCTTAGTCATTCTGACTGGTGTGAAGTAAAATCTCAGTGTTGTTTTGATTTGCATTTCCCTGATGACTAAGGAAGTTAAAATTTCTTTAGGTGCTTCTTGCCCATTTGATATTCCTCAGTTGAGAATTCTTTGTTTAGCTCTGTACCCCATTTTTAGTAGAGTTATTTGGTTCTCTGGAGTCTAACTTCTTGAGTTCTTTGTATATATTGGCTGTTAGCCCTCTATCAGATGTAGGATTGGTAAAGATCTTTTCCCAATTTGTTGGTTGCCGTTGTGTCCTATTCACAGTGTCCTTTGCCTTACAGAAGCTTTGCAATTTTATGAGGTCACATTTGTCTATTGTTGATCTTAGAGCATAAGCCATTGGTGTTCTGTTCAGGAAATTTTCCCCTGTGCCCATGTGTTTAAGGCTCTTCCCCACTTTCTCTTCTGTTAGCTTCAGTGTAACATCTGATTTTTATTTGAATGTTTGGACCATGTATAATGAGACTGCTATTTGAATGAAATACTAGCTGTTGAATTAAAAACATGGTAAAGAAACCGTTAATTTGTGATTATTGTTTCTGAGGTTTCATTCAGTTCATGGTTGGTTGACTGTAGTTTTTGGGCCTGTGGCCAGACACAGTGTTGCAGTGGGAGCTTGAAGTGCAGGAAACTGTACTTAACCTGTAGGTGAGAATCTGGGGAACAAGGTCAGAGGGAGGAAGGCATCAGGGTGCCAGTATCCCTTCAAGGCATGTGCCTTAGTTACCAAACTTGTGTCCTCCAGACCTCACCTCCCAGAGGGTCCAGAACCTTCTAGCAGTTGGACTCTGGACCAAGCCATCAACACTTAAGACTTTGGGGTCAATTAAGGTCCAGACCATAACAGGGTACGCATGTCAACATTGGAAACTTCTACCAGAGGAAGTGCAGTAATTTGTCAGGACCAAGGACAGGGGCCTCCTCCATCTGAGTACCCTCTGTGGTGAGCAAGGTCTTTCACTTCCTTCTGTGACCCTGACCTACTTATCGTTGAGCCTCAGTCTGTTTTTCTGAAAAGTGAAAACAGTCCCAGTGTATGTCTTTGAGGATCGTTGGGAGGACTGACTGAAGTAATGTCTGTTGGCTACTCTGACCCACTGTAGGAACTTATGAATATAGGTGACAGCTCTCACTACAACTATGATCTGTATTGAGCCCTCCTCTTCTGGGTTGGCTACACATTGGCCTCTGATGAGGAACATTAAACAACAACAGCAAAACAACAACAACAACAACAGTGATGGTCCCTGGCAAGAGCTCTGCAGAGCAGCGGAATGTGCTACCTGCCTGACTGGAGAACTACCGCACGGCCAGTCTGAGTGTGCCACTCTCTACTTTGTCTCTCTGTGCTGTCCCAGGGCTGGAGGAGTGAGGTCTGACGGAGGGCTATCCTTTCCTTCTCCTGGGTGCTGTCCCAGGGAAGCTGCCCTGCCAAAAATACAAAGCAAAGCAAAACAAAATTATACCACCTTCCTTCAATAAGTGGCCTCTCAATACTGTTGTTTCTATTGTCTCTAAGCATTCTTTAAAGTATCCTGGTTTTAGTGTGGTAAATTATTCTGAAAAGCTGAACTGTCCTTTTAAAAAACTTTAGGTAGTAAAATAAAAGACTTTTTTTTTGAAAAAGAAAAATATTTTATTTAATTTTCTTAATTTATATGATTATTTCTTGATTTTTTGATACTGAGACTATGTGTATATGCATGTATGTGCATATATGAATAAAATACATACATATAAAATATTAAGTGGCAGAAACATCCCTCAGCCTGGGTTTCTGACTCATAGTTCCCAGTGCCCAGGTGCTACCTTCTCTAGCCTTTTCTGAGTTGGACAGGACAAGATATCAGGACTCCCTGTGGTCCATGGTATTCCTGGGGGAGTTGCCCCAGGATACCTAGTTGCTCCATTCTCTGTCTTCTTTAAGTTTTGCTGCTTCTGTAGCTGACATAGGCCCCTCCCAGTTCTATATGTTTGGCAGCCCTGGTGCAGAAAGGACAGGCGTATATCTTCCCATTACATTGATATTGCTGAGTTGGTGAGGGGCCAGGAACAGCTTTGGAGCAGGGAGTTTTACAGTGGTGGTCCACAACCCGGCCATCCAAAGGCCTGCGTGGTAAGACCATTGGCTAACAGCAGCTCAGACTCAGCTTTGAGGTAAGAGCAGGTTCTAGCTGCTCAGAGCCATCAGAAGTGGGGGCAACCTAACCTAAGCCCACTGAGGACAGTGGGTCTTTCTTTGTGCCCACATCCCTCTGAGGACCTCATGCTTGTCTATCTTTTCCCAGGTGGCCCTGTCTTACACAGAATTTGAGGGAGCTGACCTGGTGATTAGAGAGATGAAAACCAAGCCTAAGTACAAACTCATAGTCCAGAGAGTGGTGGGGAGCAGAGCAGTTAAGGAGAAGGAGCAGTGACTATCTGGGCAACAGGCTACCTGGTGGCAGAAAGGGACAGGCAATTTATTGAATTCTTAGGGAATTTTTGGGCTGTGATGATTTGTGTGTGTGTGTGTGTGTGTGTGTGTGTAGGTGTGCACACACCATCGTGACCTGTAGAGGCTAGAAGATAATCATGAGTTCTAGTCCTTGCCATCTTCCTTATATGAGGCAGCCTCTCTTTCATTGGCCACTGAATACCAGGCTAGTTCTGGGACTCTGCAGTCTTTGCCTCCTGTCTTGCCACAGGAAGGCTGGGTTACGGCTGCTAGTTGCTTCATTTCATCTAGCTTTACACGGATTCTGGGAATCTGCACTCGAGGAGTCCTGATGTCTATTCCTCAGCCATATTTGAAAAAAGTAAACCGATTCCTTTAGTTTAAGGGGGATTTTCCCATTAAGATACAACTCAGTGGCCACCTTGTTCCTGGAGACACCACAATAGGAGCCTATAGTGGCAGGATTTTCCTTTGCCAAAACAAACTAAGCGACAGGCACAATCTATACATGTTAACAAGGGAAGGAAGAACAGGACAGAAAGAGACTTCTGTGGCTCAGGGGTTTGAGGGCCAGTGCTCTCCTCTTCATAAGCACATCTTAATCATTTCTTTATTTATTTTTATTTTATGTACATTATTGTTTTGGCTGCATGAACATCTGTATGAGGGTGTTGGATCCCCTGGAACAGGTGTTATGGAGCGTTTTCAACTGCCATGTGGGTGCTGGGAATTGAACCTGGGTCCTCTGGAAGAGCAGCCCGTGCTCTCAACCACTGACCTGTCTCTCCAGCACCCTATCATAATTTTCAGGGCATCTGCCTTAAAGACTTGTGCTTTATGTTGCTGGAAACAAATACTGTATGTGAGTATATACTGGGAATTGGGAAGCACTTGTCTGTAAGAATATAGAAGTGACTGACAGAGGTGATGACGGTGTGGAGCCTTCTCAGGAAGTTGGAAGTTGGCTTTCTTCTGTGCCTAACATTTTCCTTATGTTTTCCTTCCTATTGCCATGGATTTCTCAAGCTCTTATGCATTCTGATTACACAGAAACAATTGTTTTCAAACTAGATGGGGCCAGGAGTTCATCAGACCTCTGGTTTTCTAGAGGCAGACAGAAGGCAGTTGGAAGAATTGCTGGATCCTTCCAACTGCTGGGTGGGACAATGGGATGGAGTGAGACCACTCAGTAACCATGTGTGTCAAGGGATAGGCTTGACTAGAGAGCCTACCTTGGGGGCCTGTATGCCCTCCCTTTACTTAGATGTATGGCTTGGGACCAGCCCCTACCCTTGTGTGGCCTCTGTCTCCTCCTTTGTGATGTGCATATGAGTGTCTACTCTACTACCTGCTTCTCCCTCAGAAGAGATTGTCTGGAGTCTTGTGCTTTGCTGGGTACACAGAATGCAGCCTCATATGTGGTGTTTCCTGGCTTCTCAGCCCTAGCAACTGGCTTGATATACTTTCCCCCCCTCCTCCTTACTGAAGTAGAAGCTCTTGGTGGGGTTCAGAGAGGGAAGGTTGCAAGAGGAAGAAACAGCAGAAAAAGGTAGAATGGGCCTGAGATTGATTTCAAGTTATATTTTGAAGCTTAGTATAGTTTATCATTTCTCTGGTAGATAAGGAAAAGGAGTGGGCAGGAAGACAAAGATATAAAAAAACAGGATTTTAAGTTCAAAATGATGATGTAGGTTAAGTATATACACATAGAAGAACATTTTTATTTCTGTATACATGATTTTGTGAGCTTTCTCTTTAAATATAACCAAGTATGGGCCTTGGGGAGTATTTGTAAAAGCTCTTGAAAGTCTGTGGAAAAGATGTTTTATAAAGCCAGAATTACCATACAGATAGGAGTATACATGTGAATGTGTGTGTGTGTGTGTGTGTGTGTGTGTGTGTGTGTGTGAGAGAGAGAGAGAGAGAGACAGACAGAGAAAGAGAAAGTGTGTATGTGTGTGTGTGTGAAAGAGAAAGAGAGAGAGAGAGAGAGAGAGAGAGAGAGAGAGAGAGAGAGAGAGAGAGAGAGATCATAGATTTGTAACTGTGTATGCATGCACACCTACCACCATCCAGAAGTGCTGTCTAAAGAGGGATCTAAGACCAGTTAGCCTCAGGGTTATCCCCTCCCTTCGCACCACAATTTACTCAGTAACTATGGACTCCTTTGTGTGAGGAGGCCATTGGCTCTGGGCTGTGGGTCTCTGGTCACCCACCGTTGGGCCCCTGTGTGTTGAGGTGGGTTCTTGCTCTTCTAAGCCTTGTGAAATCATACTGAGGGTTCCCATGGCCATTTTGGGTGGGGGAGTGGATATGGATTTGTTGGCTCACCCACTTTAGGTTGTAGCAGTGACATGTAGGCTCATCTCACCACTTCCTGCTGCCCCACCTCCTTCACTGTTGAACACATCACACTCTACAGACTCATGATGGCAAACTCTGTACTTTGGCCTGAATGCTTGTCAGTGGGGCAGGAAATTACAGCTTTGAGCCCTGTGTTTAGTGCTCTTGGATGAGGCCTTGAGCTTGTTATTAAAAGCAATTGACTTAGTTCTGTCCAGCCCGTTTGACACTCAGTTCCTGGAGCTGAGGGTGGGTTTAGCAGTGGGCCACAGTGAGCCATTTACTCCTGTGTTAATTCACTTCTTCACCTGACCCTTGATCCATTCAGTAGTTCTCAGTGTGTGCTGCGTCAGGTGCTGCTCCAGGCATCCTAGGATGGCTTTTATTGAACAGCTATAGCCACCAGACAGTAGATGTGTGCATATGTGAGAGACCTTAGAGGACCAAGGTCCAGCTGATGGAGGGAGGGCACAGACCCTTTCCAGTTCAGAAGATAAAGGCAGAGATCCATTGGGACTTGCAGGACTCTGGCAGCTGAGGCGGCCATGCATGTATGCTTTCCCTGGCTCCTGTAGCTGCATGCATGGTTGCCCTGGCTCCTGTAGCTTCATGGATGGTTTCCCTGGCTCCTGTAGCTGCATGCATGGTTGTCCTGGCTCCTGTAGCTGCATGGATGGTTGTCTTGGCTCCTGTAGCTGCATGGATGGTTGTCCTGGCTCCTGTAGCTGCATGCATGGTTGCCCTGTCTTCAGTAGCTTCATGTATATATGGTTGCCCTGTTTCCTGTAGTTGCATGGCCTCTTTAAGTCAGCCTACACCTTTTGCTCCTGTTCCCCTAAGGTAGCTGCCATGGCTTCCTTGTCTGTCAGCAGGCCCTGCCACTGCTCAAGACAATCAACACAGATGTTCTGCAGTTTTGATTGTCTGTGGCTTTCTCCAGTGTGAGGCTGCAGGGCTTTGTCACATGTATGACACTTTACCTTTTCTCTGGAATCCTAATGAGTCCTCTGTTTGGTGGGCTTTATGTGCCAGTGTTTGGATTTGTCCTGTTTAGGCCTCTGTACCTGGTGACTAAAGAAGCATAGCAAGAATCCAGCATTTAATTTCTCTTTTAAGGATGTCAGTGCTAGCTTAGCCTTTGGGCAAATGAGCTTTTAGTTCTAGGACCTTGCTGACTGACTTTAGAACTAAGTTTCCACCTACCTTTATCTCTCTAGTCAGAGACAATGGCCCATTGATTTTGTGAAAATTCTAGATGATTGGCTCAATTGGAGTCAGCCATCACCAGTGTCCTCCTGGTGTAGATGGGCTGGAGGCCTGAGGCAGCAGAGGCTGGAACTGGACTGGAAATAAGCTGGGGCAGGTCTGTGATCTTTAGATCTGCCACAGACCTGAGAGAGCAGAGGTGAACCAGTGGAGGGCACCTTGAGAGGAAGCGCGAAGGGCAGCTCTGAGTTGGGGTTCAGATAGGCTTTTCAGGAGTATGTGCTAAAACAGAGGAAGGTGAGAAGGATAACAGAAGAAGGGAAAGATCAGGCTAATCTCAAACTCTAGAGCTCTGCCTCTCCCTCCCTAGTGCAGGGTTTAAAGAAGAGGGTCACCACAACTAGCCCAGCTCTTTTTCTAGTCCCTTGTCTGGATGTAACCAGAGACAGGGCCGCATGCATAACTACAGATAGTTCCCTTTATCTCTTGTTTAAGGCAGAGGCAGGGTTGAAGTGGACAGTGTGGGGGGTGGGGGCAACACATGCTGTCATGTTGTGAAAGCAATTGTGGACAGTATGCAACTGGGTGAGTGTGGGGGTGGAGGGGCAGGGCCCCCATGAAAAGGTCTTAGACCACTGCCCTGCCCCATCCTAAGAGGTTAGTGTCTTAGCCAAGGTTCTCCCACTGAGCAAGCAGAGAAGCAAAGCGGCTTTCTTCTGGGGGTCAGGATCTGAGGCTTGGGAGTCCAGCGTGGCACCTACATTACCTGCTTGTACTTGACAAGCTTGTTCTCTTCGCCTTACTCGGCTTCCATATCAGGAGAACGGAAGGAGTGTTTGCTCATGTATTTATAGTTTTGCTTGCTTCATTTCCCATATTTAAGTGCTGTTCTGCCTGGGACTTATTTCAGCTCATAGCAGAAGTCTTGTTTTTTGCTTCCAAAATGGTTCCTTGCCTTGGCAGCATTTGTGGACAAAGCCACCCTTTGTGCAGTGATTGGAAAATGCTTTTTATCCCAGATCGATTTCTGATGGTTGAGGCTGGCATCTTCCTGTGTCTGACTGGATTTGCTGCTCACTCTTCAGTAGCCAAGCAAAGACTGCTTTTGAGAGACGGCCATGGCCATTCAGCCTCCAGGAGGCATGGCCTGGCATGGCCGAGCTCACAGAACCTGGTGGTCAGGGCCCTGCTCTGTATTTTCCTGGAGATTTTGCCTCAATAAAGAGGCAGGAATCATAGTGTTAGGGACTATCAAATAAAGAGCTGTGCCATGCTGGAGAGAAAAATACACAGGAGAGAGAACCTCTGCTCACACTTGAGATTGAGGGCTGGGGAAAGTCACATGGAAGCCATACTCCCTCACTGCCTCCTGGAAGGCACAAGAGCAGCAGAGCAGCAAGGATGAGCTTCACATTAATGTCTGTCACAGTGGCCGGCCATGTTCTTCCCGCCATCACCACTGTTCTGTTGTGGAAGCCTACGGAAGGCAGGAGGGGTGCTGACAGTCCTTTACTCTGGGATGGATATTTAAAAATCCACCACTAGTGTGTCACGTTGTCTGTACTTGTGACTT
Source organism: Mastomys coucha (assembly GCF_008632895.1). Lineage (NCBI taxonomy): Eukaryota > Metazoa > Chordata > Mammalia > Rodentia > Muridae > Mastomys > Mastomys coucha. Next base: position 7,990,507 of record NW_022196894.1, read on the forward strand.
TTGTCTATCACTTTGATGTTTGTGCAAATGCAGGGTCTCTCCAGGAGGCTGGAAACAGCGTGTGGAGCAGGCATGGTCATGCCAGGATGACGGGGCTGGGTTGCATTAGCCTCAGCTGCTCTGCTGCTGCTCCATGGTGCTGTCTGCACAGCCAGCTTCAGCCAGGCTCCCTGCGGTTACTGGAGGTGGCTGCCACGGGCTGAGTATTCCATGCAGTGACTGGGGGTGGCTGCCACGGGCTGAGTATTCTGTGCAGTTACTGGGGGTGGCTGCCATGGGCTGAGTATTCTGTGTGGTTACTGGGGGTGGCTACCACGGGCTGAGTATTCTGTGTGGTTACTGGGGGTGGCTGCCGTGGGCTGAGTATTTCGTGCAGTTACTGGGGGTGGCTGCCACGGGCTGAGTATTCTGTGTGGTTACTGGGGGTGGCTGCCACGGGCTGAATATTCTGTGTGGTTACTGGGGGTGGCTGCCACGGGCTGAGTATTCCATGCAGTGACTGGGAGTGGCTGCTGTGGGCTGAGTATTCTGTGTGGTTACTGGGGGTGGCTGCCACGGGCTGAGTATTCTGTGTGGTTACTGGGGGTGGCTGCCACGGGCTGAGTATTCCGTGCGGTTTCTGGGATGTAGTTCTTTAAAACTCACTCATGGAATATAACATTCAGCTGCAGACTGGAATGTCAGGATCCAGATTCCTCCTTTCTGGCTCTAGGAAGCCAGAATTCAGATGTTTGATTCATCTCTTCTAGGTGGTCCATCAGTGGTGGCCTGGTTGCCCACATTGCCCGTGGATGGTGTTTGACCCTTAGAGGATCTCTTATCTGGTCTGCCGCTCTACAGCTGAGAACATTTTCAAGTTTCCTTTTAACATCCAAGGTTGAGGAACACAGGAGCTTAGTATAGCTCACAACTCCTGCAGAGGGGCCCAGCATAAATGACTGGCACTGTGTTTCCACCTTCTATCCCCTTGGGTTGAAGAAGGGGAAGGGATAGTGAGAGCCATCAGTAGTGCCTGTTAAATGTCATTGTGTCCTAGGCAACTCTTTGCATATTAGTTTATTTAATCCTTACAGTATTTCTGTGAGATAGTGACTGGGTCTGGCTGGTTCTTGTTGAGAGAGGGTCATATGCAGCCAAGAATGGCCTTGAACTCTCGATCCTTGCTGTTTCTACTTCCCAAACACTGGGGTTACTGGTATGTGCCACCATGTCTTATGAAACAGAGATTGTTAAGATCCTATTTTATCCTTAAGGTTCTCAAAGAAGGTCACTAAACCCTAGAGACCTTAGAAGGTCAGGCGGGGAGCTGGGATTTGAGGGGAGTACCTGACTGCAGAGACTAAGTCCTCTAAGTGCTGAAGCTCAGTGGCTGCCTGTGCTCGAGATCAGCCACCCTGTAGGAAGTGAAGCACAACTCTAGCCTGTAGTTTACAAACGCAGAAACTGTCAAGGTTACCTGTGACATGTGGCTGCTGGACCCAGAGCCTGTTGTTAGCAATGTGCTGTGGATTTTCTTCTGTTTCTGGAATGGAAGCTACTAGAAGCTGTATCTGAACTTCCTCTTGCTCATCACATCTGTTCACCAGGATGATTCAGACCATCATCGGTGGTAGAGATTTGAGGTACTGGGTATTCTGAAGGGACTGTCAGAATCTGTTTCCTGCTCTGTGTTATTGATTGCCCTGGGCAGGAGGCTGAGACCAGAAACAAGGCTGGCTGGGCAAGAGCTTTGTAGGTTCATAGAGAGTGCTGTTATTGTCATTGGATTTCTATGTGTATGTATTATTTATTCATTTATAGTTAGCATATAATGTAATGAGTATCATTTGCATAATTATATATCATTATCCCTCCTCGTCCCCAGCTCCCTTTGCTGCTCTCCTTCTCCAGTAGAAACAACCCCTCTGCTGCGTGCATTCATCACCTTCTCACCCTGCTTACACACACACACACTCAGATCTAGATTCCACATATGAGAGAAAACGTGCCATTCATCACTTGGAGTTTTGCTGATGGTTTTAGAAGTATGGATGTTAGATCAGAATGACCTCCCTGACCACTCATCTTTCTGTAATCAAAAATAAATAAATAAATAAATAAATAAATAAATAAACAAACAAACAAACCACCTTGGTTAAACATGCATTGAAAATGGATCCCAGGAACTGAGATGTGCAGATCTGTTTATTCTATTTTTCTCTTTTTGTTTGTTTTCTTATTTTTCTTTTTTTTGAGACAGGGTTTCTCTATGTAGCCCTGGCTGTCCTGGAACTTAGTCTGTAGACAAGGCTGGCTTCGAACTTAGAAATCCGCCTGCCTCTGTCTCCCAAGTGCTGGATTAAAGGCGTGTGCCACCACCGCCTGGCTGTTTATTCTATTTTTAACATGCTGATTGCACATAGGGAAGACCAAGGTCTCTTAGTTTGGGTTTTATTGCTGTGAAGAGACACTGTGACCACAGCAAGTCTTGTAAAGGGAAACATTTAATGTGGCTGGCTTACAGTTTCAGAGGTTTAGTCCATTATCCTCATAGTGGGAAGCATGGCAGTGTGCAGGCAGACATGGTGCTAGAGGAGCTGAGAGTTCTACATCTTGATCCGAAGGCTACAGGAGGAGACTGTAACTCTGGCCATAGCTTGAGCTTATATATGTGACCTCAGAGCCTACCTACCTACAGGGTGACATAATTTCTCCAATAAGGTCACACCTATTGTAACAAGGCCACACCTCCCAATAGTGCCACTCCCTATGAGCCAAGCACTTAAACACATGAGTCCATGGGGGCCATTCCTGTTCAGACCATCACACAAGGTGACTCACAGTCTCATGCCAGCAGCTGCTGCAGGGCAAGGGCAGTCAGGGAGGCATCTCAAAAGAGGCACAGCCTTAGCAGGGCCTAGGCAGCTGAGTTGAGGTTTTTGTAGAGTGTAAGTTGGAGACCCTGTTCAGGAAATCTGGATAACATCTGTGTGTAATAACTTCCATCTTCAAGAAAAGTCTGGCCACAAGTTATGTGATAGGAGTGCAGTCAGGGTCATCTGGAGACCCCAGGAGGCCGCAGAGCCAGACATGCTGATATGCTGTCGCTGCCGTGGCTGAGCTGGGGAGGGGGTTGAACACAGATGCTCAGGATATGGCTCATGTTGATGAGCTCTCCCTCTGGGAGAGGCGGAGCAGCATGGAGGGACCCAGGGCTTGTCAGTGTAACAACATCTGACCTAACTACTCCAGGCCACTTTGTGTTGTGTACACTGGTGCTGGAAGTGCCCCTGTCATCTATTGCACTCTGGTCCTTCCTTAGGACCACACGAGCAGTTCATGAGTGTCAGCCAGCTTTGTTGCTGCAGAGAAGAGAGGAGTAGACAAGGTTGCTGGCGAACAGTGTGGGATCTCTAGTTGGAGACTTTGTGCCTTCCAGCCCCAGATGGTGACTGACCATCTCTTCACTTTGCTCATGTGTGGTTCAGGCTTAGCCAAGACTTCCAGTGGGAAAGAAAGCCTAGAGGAAAATTTAGAATCCACAAAGGTCCTGGGGTGGAGGAGTAGCCAAGCCTGTGCCCACAGTGCCCACAGCACTGACCTGGCTTGCCTGAAGACGAAGCCCAGAATGCTTTACCCTGCCTCTGTTGGTAGAACAGTGAGTCTGATTAATTCTATTTTCCTTCATGGCCACAATGGCATAGGGATAAATTACTTGCTTTGTTTTTCCTTTATAGATTTATTAATTAGAATAGCATTCTAAGTGCCAGCAGCAGTTTGAGTTCCTTCTGTGCTCCCTGCTGCAGCCTGTGAGAGGCATTGCCTGCACACACCCGTCTCACTCTGGTCTGGTGCTGTGGGAGTGAGAAGGGCTCTGCTCCCTGCTGTATGAAGGAAGGTGACACAGAGACAGGATTCTGGAGTGAGGCTAGGACCAGGGCCAGATCACATGGGCTTGTGATAGTCATTGTTCCTCCCATTAGGAGCCTTCCTTGGAAAGCCTCTTCTTCCTCAGGTCAGGTGGGAGCCTGGCTCTTTGTTTGGGAAGCTACATGAACCTAGTATGCTCTTGGTCGATGAATGAGGGAATAAACATATGAGCCCTGGGCCGTTGTGTTTCTAGGCAGATGTGACTGGTGGTCAGTGGCTCAGCCCTGCCAGTTTTCTGCCCTAGGCCTTATCCTAAGTCTCCTCTGTTTCTCAGGGAAGCTCGACTAGGCTACAGATTAGCATCCTTCCTCTTGTTCCTCAGCCTCACCCTCTTCCTGTTATCTCTAATTCTTATTAATAACTTTTATGGAAAGGCATTCTCTAGCTACTTTTTGTATTGTGAAACAGTTTTAAATTGAGGACGTTTGGTAGGATCATCAGTGCCTCTGGTCCTGGCGCTAGTAAACTACAAAGCTGGCTACTGAGCCCTTGAGCACTCCTGTTGTGACCTCATGTAATTAGGTCTGGACATGGTGTATATTCTTGGACATAGTCATAGACCCTATTAGATGTGTGATTTGGGCCCTGTGCTTCCTAGCAGCCACTATAAGGGGAAATCAAGGAAACAGATGAAATAATGCTGACATCTCCAGCTCTTGAGATGCAGCTGGAATCTGGCCATGCATTCAGTATGAGCATAGCACCAATGGAGAAGCTTGACGGAGGCAGGACATGTGGGTGCGTATTGCCATTGCCTAACTTGAATGCTTTTCTGTGTGGAAAGGGTCAGTAGAGTGGCTTCCTCAAATATTTGTGCAGTGTACACTGTGTATTGAGCATTATCCTATGTCAGCTGTATGCTAACCTTAGAAGGCAATGTAGAGAGCCAGATGTTTACTAATGATGGACTGTCTTTATGCAAGCATGGAGTTCAGTACTGCCTGATCTGCTGTCTGGGCTGATGAACAGCTGTATGAGGCAATAAATCACTGTTCACAACAGATGTTGTCCAGGAACAGACTTGGGCAAGAACTCAAAGATTGCAAGCTGAGTGTGTTCCCAAGTAATTCACCCTTCCTCCCAACATAATATTAGTTTGCATCTCACATTGCCCTTCTGTTTGTGTGGTGGATGAAGGTGACAGTTGAGCCCATTGGGTCTCTGAGGCTATAAAAGTATTCTCACTAGGGAACAGGAAATTTGCCTAGACACACCATATGCAATGGCATGTACTGTGGATAAGCTTGGCAGGGATCATTTGTTCATAAATGTTGCCTTTGCTTTCTTCCTTCAGATGAACTGCGCCAAGCCATCGTGGCCATGATGAACAGAAAGGATGAATTGGAAGAAGAGAACGGGTACTGTGATATCACAGCTGTCACTGTGATAGAATGAATGGAGACAGTGGTGCCTTGCTGCCATAGATGTGACTGACAAGTTCTTACCTTACTATTGCTTTAAATTCCTCTGTGTTTGTGTGTGTGTGTGTACATGTGCATCTGTGTGTGTAGGCCAGAAGAGGGGACTGGATGCCATGAAGCAAATGTTGAGTTGCCTGACATGGATGCTGGGGACTTAACAGATTTCTTACTTTTCTTGAATGGAGCATTTCAGTAGACTTGCTGTGGCTTGCATATAAGCAAGGGGGATAGACAACCAGAAACAGTTTGTTACCTTCCAACAAGAAGGGTGTGGAAGAGGAGCTTCCAGTGACAGCCCTCACTGATATGTCTCACACACACACACACACACACACACACACACTCCAGTGGTTTTTCATATATTCTCAGTTATATGCAGCCATTGCCATGGTCAGTCTTAGAATAGTTTTATCATCTCAAGAACATATGGCACACCACTTCTGTCTACCTCCCTGCCCATAAAATGTCCTTGAAGTGACCTTTAACTGAGGATTTGTAGTCTGTGTTCCAGTCCCACTCAAAGTAGGGATACTTGGGGCAACATGACATTTGGATTTTTTTAATTTGGCCAAAACCCAGTGGTCCACTCCAAGAGGAAAAGTGTTTTCTTAATTTTTTCTTCCTTCCCTGTTGAAATCTATACTGGACACTACCAGTTGCCACCATGCAACTTCATGATCTGAAGTTGACCCTTCTCCCCTCCAGAGTCTGTGCTGAGGCCGAGGTGGCCAGTGGCAGGCTTGTCAGAGGTTATTCACAAAATCCTGGGGGCACAGTAGGCTGACTGACTCAGGGAGGTGGGAGGAGGGCTCACCTGTGTGTTCAGGTCACTGCCTATCCTTTACTAGTGACAGCAGCCTCAGCTCTCTCTGAGACTTTATTTCAGGTCTAGCTGACAAGCTGCTTGTTGTTCTTCATGGAGACATACGAAGGCAAAGAAGCATAATTTCTAAAACAGAAGAGGCTCTTATTAAGAGGGGTGTAGATGGTGCCATTTCCACCTAACACAAACTCCCACCAAAAGACTTCTTGCCATGCAAGGTTTATTTCCTTGCACTGGCTGGAACAATTCTCTTGGAAGAAGCCATGGATTTGTGACAGCAACTGTATGTTGATTTCCTCTTCCCAGACAGAATCCCCCATGTTGTTTCTGTCAAGGAGTGGCATGCTTCAGCAAGAGATTCTTTCCCAAGCTCTTGGAGAGCTCGGTGGTAATGGGGCACTATGGGGCTTGGCATATCTGATACATCCTGATGTTCATAGCAGACACTGTCTCGGTGTGGCCTGTAAATAAACCACAGTTGGTTTTCTAGAAATAGCCATACAGGTGCAGTGAAGCAGAACCATACTTGATTTACCTTAGGGTGGTAACTTGTGATCCTTCCTAAAACTGCTACTCTTGCTACTAAAAAGTATAGAAATATAAGGTAATGCTGTGCTACCATGTTCTCCATAGGATGCTGTACAGGCTAGCTTAGCCTGTGCTGTGCTAGTGTGTACTCCTTAGAATGCCATACATGCTGGCTTTCACAGTAGTTGAAATGGACTATGGGTCCTGGTGTACTTACTCTATGGGCAGCAGTGGAAGCAGGAAGAGACATCTGTCATGGAATACAAGCAAGTGCTTTTCTTCTGCAGAGTGTTATGAAAACTTTCATCTGTAAGGTCTCTTACCCACTGAGGTGTGTCAGAACTTCTGTTTAACATGCTACACCTTTGACTGGAGTGTCTTTAGGAGCACCTCCTTGGCTTTTGGTACCTCCTTGTTTCCCTTGATCGCAACCATCACAGGAACAGGGACCCAGAGTCTTACCACAGGTGCCTGCCCAGGGCTCAAGCTTTTGGCTTTTGTTTGCTGTCTGCTAACATCAGCTTAGCTAAGGTATAAGTGCATTGAGTTTGTGCAGAGCCTGTGGGCAGTGATGAGCCGTGGTCTGGGTCAGAACTATTATACAGGTGGGCTGGATGCATAGCCTCTGAACTGTGGGGCCCTCTTTTGCAGGTCACTGCGGAGTCTCCTTGATGGTGAGATGGAGCACTCAGCAGCGCTCCGGCAAGAGGTGGACGCCCTGAGGAGGAAGGTGACAGAACAGCAGGAGCGCCATGCCACAAAGGTCCAGGCGCTGGCCAGGTAGTTGAGGCAGGGTGGGGAGGCAAGCATGTGAGCCTGTTCCACACTCATCTTCTTTCCCATTTGTCTTTGAGAAAAGGTCTTGCTGTGTATGGAGCCCAGGCAGGCCTCACACTTGGCATCCTCCTGCCTTGGTCTCCAAGTGCAGAGATTACAGCATGTAATCCACCACAGCTCACTCATACTTCTAACAAAACAGAAAGGGAGTACTAAAGGAAGCTACATTTGTGCATTTTCACCTGATGCACTTGTTTGAATGAGGACACACATGCATGTGTATAAGAGTTGGGAGGTTAACTGATGGGCGTTCTCCTTTTCCTGCCACTCAGTTTGCTCCCTGCTGTCTTAACCACAGGCAATTCCTGGATTGTCTGTGTTCATGAGGCAGATTTATGTACATATGAGTTTTCCTCCCCTCTTCTGTACAGGACTCACACTTCATCCCAGGCAGGTCTGTATGGGCGTGCCCATGGTTGCCATCCTCTTTGTAGTAGCTCCTGCTGGGCTCTGGTCTGACTGTATTAGGATTGGGCTAACCAGCTGGCCAGTAGTGGACAGGAAGGAGCTTTGTCTTCTGTGATACTCCCCAGTGCGTAACCTGAGTGTCTGCCACTGGGTTTCCACCTGAGTGTGTTTGTAGGAAGTGGTCCTGGATTTGCTGGTCAAAGTGCAGGCTGTGCCCTTCACAGGTACCGAGCTGTGTGGGTCCCACAGCATTGTGGTAAACGGTGCTGCTCCCAGCTATTCTCGTAGGAGCAAGGTTTTGGGTCTTATAATATCAAAGGAGAAAAATTAGGCTGGTGGGTCATTTTTCAAGAGCATTTCTATAATTACAAGTATCATTAACTTATTTTAAAAGGCAGTAATTATTTTTTCTGTGATGTCATTTATATCTTATTAAATAAAACATGATGAATTAAAATTCCTACCTCCTATGAGAGCACCCATTTTTTTTTCTTGAGTGCGTTCTCCTGTGGACATGGTTTATCCCCTGCATGTGTGACTTACTCCCCATCATTTCTCATCTGGCCTCCCCCGCCACCTCTTACTGTAAGGCAGCTTTAGGTTAGCCATTTGTGTAGACCTGTATGTGGTATTTCATTGAATTAATGTAGCATATTAAATTGACCACACTAATGGTCAGTTTAGCATTTGAGCTATTTCCAGTTTTTCCCATTTTAGGTGATTTGAGCAGCTTCTAGGCTGTGTTAGTGAGTTGTCTCACTACTGTGACAAAACATCTGACAGATGCCACTTAGGGAAGGACATCACCACAGCAGACAGGAAGCAGAGGGCTCACATTGGTACTAGAAGTGGGCACCATCTTCAAGACCCACTTCTTTTTCCTAGACTGTATTCTAAAGGTTCCATAACCACGCCACACCTCCCATACCTGGGGACCCAGTATTAAACACATGATCCTGTGGGGGACATTTCATACTAAAACACTAACATTAGTGGTTCTTTGACAGTGCTTTTGAATAAAGCCAGGGAAGGGGTATGCCCAGAGGCTTGCTAGATGGTGTGGTGTGAGTGTCTTATGCGCCTGTAATTCAGCACAGTCCTGTGACCTCTTCTCTACATTCCATTCCTTGACTTCTCCTCTTTGCATCCTAGCACGTTAGCTCCAGGAAGTGGACCTCAACCTGTGGGCCATGACCCCTTTGGTGGGGTGTTCTAACTACCCTTCCACAGGGGTCGACTAAGACCATCAGAAAGCACAGATGTTTACATTATGATTCATAGCCGTGGTAAAATTACAGTTATGAAGTAGCAATAAAAATAATTTAATGGTGGGGGGTCACCACATCATGAGGAACTGTAACAAAGGGTCGCAGCATTAAGGCTGAGAAGCGCTGCTCTAGGGTGGCAGAGCCATGCCAGTGGCAGGCAGAAGTAGAGTAATTAGTTCCTGCTGTGTATTTCCTCACTGGTCTTCCATCTCGCCCGACCTCACTGGAGCTCCGTGGTGTATACTGGCTCTAACGATTTAAGTCTTTAGACACACTGACTTTGAACATCAGTAACAGGGTAGGGCTATGGTCCCTTTATTTTGTTGGTTTGTGTTAGGAGTCAGCTTAGCCTCAAGCCCTGGCTGCATTCCTGGAAATTGTGTTTCTGGGTGACTTGCTCAGCTTCTACCTACAAGGTGCTTCCTCAGCTGTGTGGAAGAGGATGGTCTTATCCACTGATGTGGACAGAGAAGGAAGGCTGTTGGAGTCTTGACACACTTGACAAGGTGCTGTGCATGTTTTATATTAAGTGCTTTTTTAGCTGTGGTAATCCTAAAGAAAAATTTATCCTACACATGGGAAAGAGAGGCTACAGTTTTATAATGTGAAGCCTTCCCAGTTATGCAAGAACTGTTTCAGGTACTTGGAAGTTGGCAGTGTGCAGGTGGAAGATCATCTGTAAAACAGACAAATTCTTCAAAAAGAGAAAGTGGGAGAAATCCCCCTGAGCAGCTGGCCATGGTAGAAGGGCAGTGTGGCACAGTTACACTGCAGTAGTGACGATCTTAGGCTGAGGCGCATATACATGCTGGGCCCCCCTCTCCTAACCCCTGACCCCACTCTCCAGCTCAGGTGGCAAGATCTATAATGCAGGTGGCTTAGTGGTTAGGGTACAGGTTCTGGCATTGGACCTAGGGGCCAGAGTGTGGTTTTGTTCCTAGGTAGTTAGGTGACCTTAGGTGAGTTCCTAAGCTCTTTAAATTCCTTTATTTGTAAAACGGGGAAAAAAAAAAAACTCTAATGACTTAATACGTGGATAAAAAGAGACCATGAGAGACCATTTTTGCTGGTTCAGTAAATACACTTTGTACAAAGATAATACATGTTAACTACCATCACTTTTTATTAATTAGGTTACTGAAACCTTGTCTAATCAAAGGTGCATTCTAATAACAACAAGATGAAAGGATGAAAAGCTAGGCTATATCAGGCTCAGAAGAGCGCAGTCTGCTCTAAGTACCCAGTAAGAGTGCATGCGCGTGTGCATGTGCATGCCCGTGTGCATGCGTTTTGCCAGCCTTGGGTGCATGGCGGTCAAACAGAAGCACACTGAGCAGATTTAGCATTTGCTTATTCCTTTTGTTCAAAATTAATGACTTTCAGCATCTGCTATGGTTCAACAAAGACGGAGGGCATGTAACTTGTGCAGAGCTTTCTTGGCCCAGCTGCCACTCACTCCTGATGGGCAGTATTATAATCAGGTGCAGTTAAAGCTGTGTAAGTCACATCTCTAAATAATTCATTGACTTCCAGCTGAGAGACAGATGTTAGAGAAGAGAAGATTATGTTTACATGAGAAGTCCCTTTGAAGGAAGTGTTTTAGTCTCTGGTCTTGCAGAACACCACAGAAATAACTGCCTCATAGTTAGAGAAGCCAGGAAGGCTAGGGTTGAGGGCTGTCCCTTCAGGCCCTCTGGCATGTCAGACTGCAGTGGGAGCCATCACATCGCAGAGAATGGGAGGAAAGAGGCAGAGGACCTGCTCCTGTAACAGCCATGTTTACTACTAAGCCCTGCATGAGGGCACAGCCCAGAACCTGATCAGTTCTTTTAAAAAATTATTTAAGCTCTGCTTTGCCTGCTTGCCTTGTGGGACTGAGCAACTGCTAGATCCTTGGACTTCCATTCACAGCTGCTGCTGACCATTGTTACAGACTGAGGAGGCGGGACCAGCCAGGAAGCACAGGCCTCAGAATTGGCAGGGCAGCCAGTGCACGATCCTTTTTACCTCCTTTTCACCTAGGAGGAGGTTCTGCAGATCCACAGCCCTCTCTGCCACTTCCCTGCAAGTAGAGGGCCTGTCTCCAGGGTTTGTTCTGACTCCAGGACTCAGGAGGGACAAGTGATCCACAGCCCACTGCACACAGGTCTTACCTGAGGAGAGCTAATCTCCCAGAAGTGCTGACACAGGCTTACAGACCCACAGGAGGAACAAGCTCCAGCCAGAGACAGCAAGAACATCTAACACCAGAAATCAACAGATGGCAAAAGGCAAATGCAAGAATCTTACCAACAGAAACCAAGACTACTTGGCTTCATCAGAACCTAGTACTCCCACCACAGCAAGTCCTGGATATCCCAAAACACCAGAAAAGCAAGATTTGGATCTAAAATCATATCTCAGGATGGTGATAGAGGAATTTAAGAAGAGCATGAATAACTCCCTTAAAGAAATACAGGAGAACATAGGTAACCAAGTTCAAACACTTAAAGAGGAATCACAAAAATTCCTTAAAGAATTACAGGAGAACACAAGTAAACAAGTAGAAGTCCTTAAAGAGGAAATACAAAAAGAATTACAGGAAAGTACAACAAAACAGGTGAAGGAACTGAACAAAACCATCCAGGACCTAAAAATGGAAGTAGAAACAGTTAAGAAATCAGAAAGAGAGACAACTCTGGAGATAGAAATCCTAGGAAAGAAGTCAAGAAGCATAGATGCAAGCATCACCAACAGAATACAAGAGATAGAAGAGAGAATCTCAGGGGCAGAAGACACCATAAAACCATTGACACAACAGTCAAAGAAAACTCAAAATGCAAAAAGCTCCTAACCCCAAAAAAATCCAGGAAATCCAGGACACAATGAGAAGACCAAACCTAAGGATAATAGGTATAGAAGAGAGT
>NW_022196894.1:8003940-8023210 GCF_008632895.1 Mastomys coucha
TTGACCATATAATTGGTCACAGATCAGGCCTCAACAGATACAAGAAGATTGAAATAATTCCTTACATCATATCAGATCACCATGGACTAAGGCTGCTGCTCAATAACAGCATAAACAATAGAATGCTGACACACATGTGGAAGCTCAATAACACTCTACTCAATGACAACTTGGTCAAGGAAGAACTAAAGAAAGAAATTAAAGACTTTCTAGAGTTTAATGAAAATGAAGCCACAACATACCCAAACTTATGGTACACAATGAAAGCAGTTCTAAGAGGAAAACTCATAGCTTTAAGTGCTTACAAAAAGAAACTGGAGAGAGCACACACCAGCAATTTGACAGCACATCTAAAAGCTCTGGAACAAAAAGAAGCAAATTCACCCAAGAGGAGTCAAAGGCAGGAAATAATCAAACTCAGGGCTGAAATCAACCAAATAGAAACAAAAAGAACTATACAAAGAATCAACCAAACCAGGAGCTGGTTCTTTGAGAAAAATCAACAAAATAAATAAACCCTTAGCCAGACTAACTAGAGGGCACAGAGACAGTACCCTAATGAACAAGATCAGAAATGAAAAGGGAGACGTAACAACAGACACCGAGGAAATCTAAAAAATAATAAGATTCCACTACAAAAGTCTATACTCAAGAAAACTGGAAAACCTGGATGAAATGGACAATTTTCTAGACAGATACCAGGTATCAAAGTTAAATCAAGATCAGATCTAAACAGTCCCATATCTGCTAATGAAATAGAAACAGTCATTAATAGTCTCCCAACCAAAAGAGCCCAGGGTTTAGTGCAGAGTTTTATCAAACCTTCAAAGAAGACCTAATACCAATACTCCTCAAACTATTCCACAAAATAGAAATGGAAGAAACTCTACCCAATTTGTTCTACAAAGCCACAATTACTCTTATACCTAAACCACACAAAGACCTAACAAAGAAAACTTCAGACCAATTTCCCTTATGAATATCAATGCAAAAATACTCAATAAAATTCTCAAAAACCGAATCCAAGAACACATCAAAACAATCATCCATCATGATCAAGTAGGATTCATCCCATGGATGCAGGAATGGTTCAGTATACATAAATCCATCAACGTAATTCACTATAAAAACAAACTCAAAGAAAAAAACCATATGATCATCTCATTAGATGCTGAGAAAGCATTTGACAAAATCCAACATCCCTTCATGATAAAGTCTTGGAAAGACCAGGAATTCAAGGCCCATACTTAAACATAGTAAAAGCAATATACAGAAAACAAGTAGCCAACATCAAACTAAATGGAGAGAAACTAGAAGCAATCCCACTAAAATCAGGGACTAGACAAGGCTGCTCACTCTCTCCCTATCTATTCAATATTGTACTTGAAGTCCTAGCCAGAGCAATTGGACAACAAAATGAGATCAAAGGGATACAAATTGGTAAGGAAGAAGTCAAATTATCACTATTTGCATGATATGATAGTATACTTAAGTGAACCCCAAAATTCCACCAGAGAGCTCCTAAACCTGACAAACAACTTCAGCAAAGTAGCTGGATATAAAATTAACTCAAGCAAATCAGTGGCCTTCCTCTATACAAAGGATAAACAGGCTGAGAAAAAAATTAGGGAAACAACACCCTTCACAATAGTCACAAATAATATAAAATACCTTGGTGTAACTCTAACTAAGCAAGTAAAAGATCTGTTTGACAAAAACTTCAAGTCTCTGAAGAAGGAAATTGAAGAAGATCTCAGAAGATGGAAAGATCTCCCATGCTTGTGGGTTGGCAGGATTAATATAGTAAAAATGACCATCTTGCTGAAAGCAATCTACAGATTCAATGCAATCCCCATTAAAATTCCAACTCAATTTTTCACAGACTTAGAAAGAGCAATTTGCAAATTCATCTGGAATAACAAAAATCCCAGGATAGCAAAAACTATTTTCAACAATAAAGGATCCTCTGGTGGAGTAACCATTCCAGACCTTAAGCTGTACTACAGAGCAATTGTGATAAAAACTGCATGGTATTGGTACAGTGACAGGCAGGTAGATCAATGGAATAGAATTGAAGACCCAGAAATGAACCCACAAACCTATGGCCACTTGATCTTTGACAAAGGAGCTAAAACCATCCAGTGGAAAAAAGACAGCATTTTCAACAAATGGTGCTGGCTCAACTGGCGGTTAGCCTGTAGAAGAATGCAAATCAATCCATTCCTATCTCCTTGTACAAAGCTCAAGTCCAAGTGGATCAAGGACCTCCGTATCAAACCAGATACACTGAAACTAATAGAAAAGAAAGTGGGGAAGAGCCTCGAGCCCATAGGCACAGGGGAAAATTTCCTGAAAGAACACCAATAGCTTATGCTTTAAGATCAAGAATGGACAAATGTGACTTCATAAAATTGCAAAGCTTTTGAAAGGCAAAAGACACTGTCAATAGAACAAAACAGCAACTGACAGATTGGGAAAAGATCTTTACCAACCCTATATCTGATAGAGGGCTAATATTCAATATATACAAAGAACTCAAGAAGTTAGACTCCAGAGAAACAATAACCCTATTAAAAATGGCATACAGAGCTAAACAAAGAATTCTCAACTGACAAACACCGAATGGCTGAGAAGCACCTAAAGAAATGTTCAACATCCTTAGATATCAGGGAAATGCAAATCAAAACAACCCTGAGATTCTACCTCACACCAGTCAGAATGGCTAGGATAAAAAACTCAGGTGACAGCAGATGCTGGAGAGGTTGTGGAGAAAGAGGAACATTTCTTCATTGCTGGTGGAATTGCAAGCTGGTATACCTACTTTGGAAATCAGTTTGGCGTTTCCTCTGGAAATTGAACATAGTACTACCAGAGGTCCCAGCTATACCACTCTTGGGCATATACCCAGAAGATGCTCCAACATGTAATAACATGCTCCACTATGTTCATAGAAGCCTTATTTATAATAGCCAGAAACTAGAAACAACCCAGATGTCTCTCAACAGAGGAATGAATACAGAAAATGTGGTACATCTACACAATGGAGTACTACTCAGCTATTAAAAACAATGAATTTATGAAATTCTTGGGGAAATGGATGGGCCTGGAGAATATCATCCTGAGGGAGATAACTCAATTACAAAAGAACACACATGGCATGCACTCTCTGATAAGTGGATATTAGCCCAGAAGATCAGAATACACAAAGTACAAACCACAAACCACAAGAAACTCAAGAAGGAAGACCAAAATGTGGATACTTTGTTCCTTCTTAAAAGGGGAAACAAAATACCCATGGAAGGAGTTGTAGAGACTAACTATGGAGCTGAGACTGAAGGAAGGACAATTCAGAGACTCCTTCACCTGGGAATCCTTCCCATATTCAGTCATCAAATCCAGACACTATTGTGGATGCTGGCAAGTGCTGGCTGACAGGAGCCTGATATAGTTGCCTCTGGAGAGGCTCTGACAGTACCTGACTAATACAGAAGTAGAGGCTCACAGCCATCCGTTGGACTGTGTACAGGGTCCCCAGTGAAGGAGCTAGAGAAAGGACCCAAGAAGCTGAAGGGTTTGCAGCTTCTTAGCACGAACAACAATATGAACTATCTAGTACTCTCAGAGGTCCCAGGGACTTAAACTCGAACCAAGGAGTACACATGGTGGGACTGATGGCTCTGGTAGCATGTGTATAGTAGAGGATGGCCAAGTCGGTCATCAGTGGGAGGAGAGGCCCTTGGCCCTGTGAAGGTTCTGTGCCCCAGTGTAGGGAAATGTCAGAGCCAGTTATTGGGAGAAGGTGAGGTGGTGAGCAGGGGGAGGGGCGAGGGAGTAGGGGATTGTTTTAGTTTTTGGTTTTGTTTTTTTCTTCTTTTCTTTTCTTTTTCTTTTATTCTTTTGGAGGGGATACTGGGAAAGGAGATATTGTAAATACAGAAAGAAAACATATAATAAAAAAGTTATTCAAATTTTTCTATGTCCGAATATTTTGCTTTTTTGTATGTCTGTGCACTAAGTGTATTTCTAGCGCCTGTGGAGGTCAGAAGGTGGCACTGGATCCCTAGAACTGGAGTTCCTAAAAGTTGTAAGCCTCTACATGGGTACTAGGGCCTGAATTTGGGTCTTTTGGAAATGCTGTAAGCATCCTTAGCTGCTGTGCCATCTCTCCAGCCCCTGACCAGGTCCTAATGGCCACCTCTCAGCACTGCTGCCGCACCAGGGACTGAGTCTTCCACACCGGAACTTATAGTATTTCAAGATTGTTGGGTTACTTCTGGGGCCTGGGGACAGTTTCTGTCTCTTCATGCTAGCTGTCTCTTGTATGACAAATCATTTCCCAATTTGGTCTCCTGAAACAGCAAGTGTTTAGAATTTTCCATGATTTCTGTGAGCGAGGTATGTGAGAATGGATGGGGTCTGTCAGGATGTAGAGGTTGAGTTGCTGGCCAGAGCTGGTATACTCAAAGGCTTGACTCAGACTAGGGGCTGGTATCTTCCGTGTGTCTGTCTGTCAATAAGAGGCCTAGGGTCCTTAATGTGAAGGCTTCTGTAGATTGTTCAGTTTGGCTCCCATAGAGAAAGAACATGTTCCAGGTGGAGGTCTCGAGGTATTCTGTCACCTTGGAGAGCATGCTTTGTTCTATGGATACATAGAACAGCTCCAGCAGTATGGGAAGCAATGATATTAGGGGATGACCACCAGTATCCAGGGTCAGAGGAGACCATTTCAAAGGCTGCCTGTCACCATCACCAGGTTTCAGCTTCCTCCTGAGGCTGCAGGGACTTTGAGAGAAATAGAGCCAATAGGATGTCTGTACCTTTCGAGAAAACCACATGGTTTTCTGAGGTCCTGAGGTACTGATTTCATATGACTTTACCTAACCTGGTCTACAAGTGGGAGCCTGGGAAATCCAGTGATGTGGTCTGAAGGCCTAGGTCCAGGTTGACAGCTAGGAGCCTCAGGGCAGGAGAGGACCACCCCTGGCTCCAGCAGTCAGGCAGAGAGAACATTGACCTTCCCTGGTTCTAAATTTTGTATTGTCTGTGAAGGCTCAAGCTCTGCCTTTTTCTGTTAGTCATCAGAGAACTGTAGACTCTGCTCTCTGGGACAAGGACATAGGGGATACTCTTTCTTGACATGTATCTGCCAAGCACTTAGTCCAGTGGGCTGACCCTCTCTTTTGGCTTTGGCATTTATCTATCAAAAGATACATATTTTTAAAGCCAGGTATAATGGTGTGTGCCATTAATCCCAGCATTCAGGAGGCAGAAGCAGGTGGATCAGAGTTTAAGGCCAGCTTGGTCTATAGATCAAGTTCCAGAACATCCAGGTGAAGTGGAAACTTAAGGGTTCCTTGGAAAGTCAGTTGTATTGCTAAGGCAAACACATGAAGGAAGGTTTCATTGAAGTGGACACGGGTGAAAAGCTAAGGCAGACTCATGAGGGAAGGTTCAGCTGAAGCAGACACAGGAGAAAGGATGTTCTGCTAAAGTAAGCATGTTAAAGGACATGTGATGAAAGATTCTTCACTAACAACATGCATGTATTGGTCTGCTTTACATTATGTAGTTGAGCTCCATTTGTCCAGACTCCATAGAGAGAAATACACCAAAAAACTTTTGGTGGTATGCTGTGCTGCAGCTTCTTGCTGCTTCCACAGACTCAGACTGATTGGCAGAGTGATTTTTGAGACAGATGCATGTGCTGAGGCAAGACCCATGGACTACACATGATGTTGGAGGGCATAAAAAGAACTCACTTGTTAGTCTCACTTTGCTGAACTTCATTTCATCGAGAGAGGCACAGCTGAGAACTTTTCCTCGTGTTCCTGTTGGCCCTAGTGCCTCCTGCTGACTTGTGCCAAGGCTGGGCCTGGCTGTCTCTGCTAGGTAGTGCCTCTGCTGCTGATTTGTGTTTGTTATTCCAGCTCTGCCAAATTGTACTGCTGGTGTATCTGTGAAGTGTTTGTGAGTGGATCGAGCTGCTGCTGCCAACCTATGAACTGAACTGCTGGTTTCTAGACAACACAGATGGGAGTTCCTCCAAAGAACTTTTCTAAACAGGTCCACAACTTTGCCCCTTCCCACCCCATATCCTTCTTTTCCACTACCTCTTGTGAATGGTGAGCTATAAGGAGGTTAAAGTGTTTAAGAACCATCATTAAAAATAGGAACTTTCCCAGGCACCAGCTCAGGCTTAACATATCTAATTTAGTCAAGGTAATGCCATCTCCTTCCCAGCATGATTGTTGTTTCAGAAATGACACGTGGTCTAGTTTTGCCATGGAGACAGGGCTGGGTCTTTAGAACTTTGGTGGGATCTCATCTCTTGTCTGTTGGATGGCTTGCTCCTCTGGGTAACTTTCAATTGGGGTGTGAAGCCTAGAGCTCCGTTGGCCATTGTGTTCTCATGAGGGAAGACAGGATAGGGTGAGGGTATGTGCCACGCCCACTCGTCTACTCCAGTAAAGTCTGCAATATCAGGGTTAAAAGCCTGATCATGGACAAGAGGCATTGTGGCTTCAAAGGGAGTTTGTGCCTCCTGGGTATTCAGTCAGTCGTTGGCATCTCCTAACTGAATCATGTTCCAGATTAATCTTTCCAATCATCAACATGCCTTCTTATTCAGGCATAAAGGTACCCCAAGAAATGATTTGTAAATGGCTAAAACTTAAGATTGGGTGTTGTTCCCTGGCCAGCACAGTGTTCCAGTATATCCTAATTTATTTTTAAGCTGTCCTTAGCTTGGAATTTCTTTCAAGGAATCTGCCTTATCAGATAGGATATTCTCAGAGTTAGCAACAGAGGTCAGGTACCATTGCTTACTGTTAACATAGTTAGAATTCTCAGGGCAGTCCCACAGAAGACAGAACTGTTTTACATACCAGAGAGTAATAGAAGGGCTTCCCTCACTTAAGGGCATTAGCAGGAACTGCTAGATTGGAACTAACTGGTCCTTGCCTCCAGCAGACCCAGAGAATTAGCATGGGGATACCAAAATAGCCTCAGCGGGGAGGGCACCACTGCTCTTCCACTTCACACCTGGATACCTGATCTTACCGACCTTGATGTGACTGTTACCTGCCTACTTTTGTCATTTGCCCTGTTTTCTGTATACTATATAAGCCTGGTTTTCACTTTGTGCACGAATTTAGATGGTCTAGGACTTAGACTTAGATTCATTCATTCACATTCAAGCTTCATGCAGTCCGCAGCATCCCCTGCCCCTGGGCCCAGAGTGCTTGGGCATGGGGGATGTGGGGAGGGTGCAGCGCCTGTCCAGAAGAGGTGGCTGCTTTAGACCCAGTGTGTTTCAGGTGGCCTCAGATGTACCTCAACTGCTGAGCTGCCAGATTTCTCATTTCTCTTTTGCAATGACTGTAAAAGTCTGATGCCATTTTAAAGAAATACATTCTGATCCTGCACTTCCATGTGTCGTTTCTGCCATCATTTCTTCGCCTACGCCTTGTCGACCTGACTAGGACCCCATTTCTCCCACGGGTTGAGGGAAGTCCAGACTGGCCGGCCAGCCTGTGGCAGGTATGCAGGCACTAGGAATGAGGAGAGGTGGGCAAGAGAGGTGAATCTCAGGATACACTGGGTGCTGGGTCAGCCTACTCTTGAAGACCTCTCTGGACCTTCTCGAGTGTGGGCTGATGAATCCCCACTGCTCTTGAGACAAACTGGAGTTGGGTATTCTGTTTCTTGTCACTTTAAGAACATTCATCAGCAGAAGATTGTGCCCAGCATCTCCTGACCTACCCAGAAAAGGCTCTCCTTGGTGCTCATGCTCAGGCACCAGCATTGTACAACAGTTACTAATGGCAGTGATGGCAGTGTACTGCCACCAAGGCCTCAAAGTTAGACCAGAGGCTTCCTGGGGGAGGGGTATGCTCTTGTGCTCACCTGGTCTCTCTTGCCCCTGACGTAATGCTTGGCTCAAATAGGTCTCAGTGAAGTTGGTTTGGTGAGGGAGGGAAGTGTTGTGGGACTGGTGGTGGTGTCATCTGACCCAAGTATCTCTGAGGAATGCTCGCTGGGCTCTTCTGTAGTCATAGCTCAGTTCTAGGGAGCTCTTGGACTATTCTGCTCACCTTTTGGAAATCCCTCAACCTTCTACTTAAGCTTTGGCTAGTGACAGCCATTATTCATGGATGACAGAAGCCCACTTAGAGGCCTCTGAAGAAGGGCAGTGGAGTGGCCATGGAACTCCTGCTGTGAAGGACACATGTCTCTCCACATCTCTTCCCCCTTTTTCTTGAAATTGGCTTTATTATCAGGTTTGATCTTCTCTCATGGTGACTAGAGGGTCTGTAACAGACCATGGCTATGCTGTGCCCAGCCACTTCACCTCATCCCCCCAGCAGCAGGCATCTCTTGCTTTCAGGCCTGGCTCACACGCTCCCTGTATCCAGGAGATGACATCCTTTCCTTTCTGAACTGCAGGAGTGAGTGTGGGGCTGGAGAGAAGCTCTCTTGATGGGCAGCAGTGATTGTAGACTTCCCATGGTGGTTCCTCCCCATCCCATTTAGGTTCTTTAGATGTTCCTTTAGATGTATTATTCAGTGGCGTTGGGCTGACAGCCCTCAGTGGAATCTGACAGGAGTGTGAGCACATTGTGCTACCTCCTCTCGCCGCTTTCTGTGGTTTATGTCTCATAAACTGTGACCTCTAGTGACCTTGTTAGTCATCTATTTTGCTATCTTTGGACTTCATGCTAGCAAATTTGCTGTTCCTTTTTTGTAAACATTCTTGGTGACACTCCTAATGTCCATAGCTAATATAACATACATATAACACAAGTGATTTAGGAAGCTAGCTTATAGTTTATATGAAAGAGAAATGAGCAAGAAGCCAATTATAATAGAAGTAGACTCTGTTCTACATTGGCTAGGATAGTGCTAGGAAAGAGTGAACCACAACTTATAAAAACCTCCTGATCCACAGGCTTGCACTTAGAGAGGGAGGACCACAGTGGTTGTTTATTACAAATATAGAGTGACAATGCAGAGTGCAGCAGACCCCAGAGGAGAAGTGGGGCCTTCAGCACCTGTGAGAGGAGACCCCAGTCTTGTACAGGTGGCTCCAGTAGGCCGACCCAGCACTGTGTGCCGCCTCAGCCTCTCAGAAGGGGTGAAGCCTTCAGCCTACTCTACATTTTGGCCTGATTGTGATGCCAGGCATGTCTACTTATGCTACACCTGAAGGGTGCAGCACTGTCATCAAGAGACCCCCCTGCCTCAGCCCTTTCCCTTGTCCTTTTTCTCAGGACCATCAGCAGAAGCACTGCAGAATGTCTGTTTAGTCACCCTCTTGGCCTGATTCCCCACATGATCTGCTGAGCACCTATTGTGTGTCCAGTCACCCTTCCCTCTGCCTCCCCTCATTCAGGCTACTGTACGCTTTACTTGTTTGCTATGATGAGCTGAGAGTCCTGCCTTTGCTCCATGCTCAGCAGCAGTCTCAGGTCCTTAACTTGCAGCTGAGAGCAGGGTAATCCACGTATATGTTGGGGCTTTTGTGTTAGGCCCAGGGGAAGATGACTCAGTGGAAACTGCTCACCTGCAGTCTGGTGCTGCTGGAGTTCTTCCAGGCTCTGTAGTTTACCTTGTTCATTTGGTGACTCTTCAAAGAGCAGCTGTTTGGTGTTAAGCTTTATTGGTTAGAAATAAACAGAGCATGGCTGAGTGAACCTAGGTGCTTAAATTAAAGAGGGGTGGGGTGGGTGGCGTGGGGTGGGGCGGGGTGGGTGGCGCGGGGTGGGGTGTATAGACACAGATGTTAACCATTTGGCTACGTGTTTCTGTGTTCCAGCCATACTTAGGTGTAAGTGTGGCATGATGTAGGGCAGGGGTAGGATTAGTTTTGCCTCAGTTTACTTTCGTCTTTGGGTTTGTTTTGTTTTTTGTTTTTGGCAGAAGCTTGGTAGATAGCACAGGTTGTTCTTGATGTTCTTGAACTTAGTGTATAGCCTAGGCTGGCCTTGAACTCAGAGTCCCATTGCCTCAGCCTTGAAAGTATTAGGTTTACAAGTGTATGCTACCATTGTCAGCTCTAACTGAGGCTGGAGGAGAGAGGTGCCTCAGGCACCCGTTTAAGGAAATACTTATTCACACAGGAGCTTCTGTTCCCAGTGGATGTGGGATTGCAGATGGCCACTTTATGCCTAATGCTTCTCCTCTGGAAAGCCAGGATGAAACAGTTTCACCCTTGTAGATTTTTTGCAAGAACTAATGCTGATATGTGCCAGCCAGAGGCCCCTGCAGGTATCCTTAGCCAGAGCTGGCACCATGAAAGTAATTTATTCCCACACCTCGAGGCTACAGTCACTTTTTGGAGGTCATCTGGCTTGGTGTTGCTCAGACATAACTAATACTCTAATAAAGAATTCTCTGGGTCGAAGAGCTAAACATGCTGCTTAGCCCTGGCTGCACATTTCAGTCACCAGGGGAAGCTTATAGAACTGTTAGGTCCAGGCCACCTTCCAGATTAATTAAGTCAGGCTCTCCAGAGGTGAGGCCAGACTGCACAGGTCATTCCAGACTGTAGCCAAGATTGACAGCTGGTGCCCAGATGTTCATGTCCTGCCAGGTACCTGGCTGATGTGGGCACTTCTGAGGTTCACCAGGGATGCTGAGACAGCTGGTGACCTCTAGGGGACATTCACTGGTCCCCATTCTAGGAAGGTGAAGGTGTTTGGTATTTTTATTTCAAAACCAAATGGAGAGTCAATTTGTTATTGTTAGTTTCTTTTGGAAGTGTTGACTTTTTTTCGTTTTGCATAAGATTTTATTTTCAAATAAACTATAAGCAACTTGAGGGATGGCTTTTTGTTTGTTTACTGGTCTGTGTGTGAACTTGAGCCTATGCCTGCTCATGCTTTGCTCCGTCAACACTGGATTGCATGCTCACAGGTTCAAATTGCACATGTGTATTCTGTGATGGAGTTCTTTTTAAGGCAGGTTCTTACTATCTGGGCTAGTCTGGTCTTTGATTCTGAACCTCCTGCCTTAGCTTCCATGTGCTGTCAGTCTCATCTAGAGCAGAATTCTGTCATCTCTGGCTAGTTGACACTTCTTTTTTTATTATTATTATTATTATTAGATATTTTTATTATTTACATGTAAATTTCTCCTTTCCCAGTTTCCCCTCCAAAAAACAAACAAACAAACAAAAACAACAAGAACAAACCCCTGTTGCCTCCCCCCTTCCCATGCCTGCCACCCCTCTCTCTCTCAGTTATTGGCCCTGGCATTCCCCTGCACTGGGGCACAGAACTTTCACAGGGCCGAGGTCCTCTCCTCCTATTGATGATTGAATTTGCAATCCTCTACTATACACATGCTGCCAGAACAATCAGACCCCTCCATGTGCAGTCCTTGGTTGGTGGTTGAGACCCTGGGAGCTCTGAGGGTGCTAGTTAGTTCATATTGTTTTTCGTCCTAAGGGGTGCAAACCCCTCAGCTCCATAGGTCCTTTCTCTAACTCCTTCACTGGGGAAAGTTTTTATCTCTGTGTTTTAAAAAATTACCTTGCAATTGTAAAGCTGTAGAACAACCGCAAATGGGAGGAGTCGCAAGTCCCGCAGACTCAGCACAATCATTCTTAGTCCATTAAGTTCATTTTCTAAGCTTAGTTTTTACCACCTTAGTTGTGCGTTGCAATTTATGTGTCATGTGTTTTATATTTTCTTCTGTTTCTATGCAGATTTCAGATCATGTTTAAGTAGCCCTCGTTCCAGCATATGAAGGCAAATGTGACTGATAGTCCTCATGTGTGAGGACAGGAGGTTTCCTAAAGACACCCACTTGGGGATGTCTCTGCTACTGCTTTAGTTTTCATTTGGAGGGCTGGCAAGATGGCTCAGGTGAAGGAGCTCCTTGTTGAGCCAGGTAAACTGAGCTTAATCCCTGTATCTCACATGATGGGAAGGGAGAATGAACTCCCACATATTGTCCTCTGACTGCTATACATGCGCCATGGCACACGTCTTCACACACACACACACACACACACACACACACACACACACACAGATTATTGTTGATGAGGCATTTTATACCTGTTGCCTTTAGGTTCATACTCACTTCACAGAATCTGATCCCGTAGTGTACAGCAGCTTTGAAGGAAGCCAGCCTTGTTTCTCAGACTCAGCGCCAGGACTGTGCACAGGGTACTGTGTCTGGACACACCCTTGTTTATCACGATGTTACTTTACTTCTTCCTGGGTTCTTAGAGTGTATCACAAACATACGGCCGCTTTCATAAAGCCGTTACTTTATTAATTTTTTTCCAAAAATCTTTCCTTCAGCTTGATTCCTAGAGTACAATTGCTGTGGTAGAAGGTCTGAGTATTTCTGAAGGCTCATGATTTGTGCTATAGTTTGGATGGAGTTTTCCCTCTCAGGGTCATACATAGGAAATAGGATCTCAGTTTGGTAGTGTTGGAAGAGGATGTGGAACCTTGGAGGCCTGCTGGGAGGTCCCTGCCTCACTGAGCTGCCCATGAAGAGGTTAAGGTAGTTTTGTAGAGACTCCCTCCCGGCTCCCTCTCTTCTGATACTTGTAGCAGGAAGCTACCCCTGAAATGTTGACTTGCTTTAAGATATGATTTCCTAACCAGGCAATGCACATCTGTAATCCTAGTACCAGGAGGCTCAGGCAGGAAGATTGCAAACTCTAGGCCAGCCTGGGCTATATGGTAAGTTTGATCAAACAGGGGCTATGTGGCAAGATCCTCTCTAAAAACAACAAAACCAAAAAGCAAGTTGAACGGTTGAAAGCACTTGCTGTGTCACTTCAGTGCTGTGCCACCTCAGTGCTGTGCCACCTCAGTGCTGTGCCACCTCAGTGCTGTGCCACCTCAGCTCTGTTGCAGCAGTGCAAAGCAATAGAGTCTTATTGTAACCATACTCTCAGAGCAGGCTGTGAGTGAACCTAGTTCACTGTGATTGCTAAAGTTGTGTGGCATGTCACAGTGTTTGCAGTACTTTCTAGCCATGTGAGTGCTGAGTCTATGAGAGAATAGATGACCACTGTAGCTAAGATCCTTGTGTCACAGTGTCACACTTCTGTCCCTCTGTTTCTTTTCTGTGTGTAATCTCGGGAGTGGGATGCCATAGTCAAGGCATATGGTTGTAGTGGAACAAACTATATGCCTTTCTTAGCTCACTAAGTAGGACATACTCACTACTGCTACTACTCACAAGCAGCTACTGCCTGGTTGGCCTCTGCTTGACTCCTGCTCTTGTGTCTCAGAAGGTGGAGTTTGGTGAGATTCCCTCTGAGGAAGGAAGGTGGAGAAGCCAAACACTTGAACATTGCCTCTTGACCTGAAAATGTGCAAGTTTCTTTTCAAACAAAAGAAGCAGTGAGGCTCTCATAGGTGAGGATCAGTGTGGGTTTTCTAGAAATGATGGAACATAGCATGGCAGAAGGAGGGCTGGAAGGCCTTAGGCATTGCCCAAACCATCTCAGGCAGTAGAGAAAGCCATGTGATGTTTGTTTGCTGATTCTAAATTGTTCTCTTAGACTCAGGCTTTGCTGAGGAACTGGAATTCTGGGGGTTGGGGGGATGAGCAGGAAGTTGTTTTTGTGTGAGTGTCTGCCTTTGGAAGCACATGTTCATGTTATATATGTGAACATCAGACCTGTTAGTACCTAGTATAGATGTTCCTCACAAAAGCTGCAGCACTGTCTAGGCAGTTCATCAAGATATGAGGAGCCTGCAGCTGTTCCAGGAAGAGTGGAAGAGTTGTATCTGAAATGTCTCCATACAAAAGTGCAGAAGCAGGAGGAGATAAAATCACCGGAACCAGGAGATGTGAGCCAGCCCTCATTAACAGGTTATGCTTGTTATGCATGAAGGGAGGGAAACTTGGTCACTGTTCATTAGTGTTTCATTGGGATGCCTTTCCTATTGGGAAGTAGGGAAGATCTAGAGGACAGAATTAAATTTACAGAGCAGTGTGGAGGGATAGCAGAGAGCCCTAAAAAGGTGACCCACTGGGAGAGATGTTGCTGATACGGAAACAGTGAGAAGGAGGAGCTGGAGGCCCTTGCTACTGACCACTGGGCGCTTCCTCCGCCCTGAGAGGAGGTAACGTATGCAACCTGCTTATTCACAGAAAGTAACTTTTCAAACCTTTCCGGTACAGTTTGGCTCACAAGGCGGCAATTTCTATGTCACTGACATGAAGCCTAGGTCTTAAATATAGTCAGCATGTGAGTGCCCTGCAGGCAGTGACAGTGGCAGTATGACATCACTGCCAAGCCGCTTCTTGTTATTTTAGAGCCAGAGTGAGCAACAGGAAGCTTGGTAGAGGGGAGATATTTTTGGCCACAGCAGCCATGTGGTTTAAAGAGAGATAACTGTCAGGTCTAGTGGCTCTGGAACTTTGCAGCCTTTGTGTGCTGCAAAGTTTGCTTGCAGAGGCTCACACATGGTAAACTTGTCCTCAAAGGGTGCAGTCTGTGATGCAGATGGGCCTTTCTTCAGATGCTCTTTCTTTAGAAGATGCAAACCTAACCTTACTGAATGCTCAGATCCAAGGCCAAAATCAACTCAGAGGTCCCAGAAGATTGCCTGCTTGGCTTTCAAAATCCCAATGAACCACTTGGAAATGACAAGGTGTGTGTGTGTGTGTGTGTGTGTGTGTGTGTGTGTGTGTGTGTGTGAGTGTTTCTAGATGGCCCAGCAGGTAGGTTCACCTGCTAAGGAAATGCTAAGGAATAACTTGGTGTTTGAGGTGCCCTCTTCTCTCTTGTGGGCTCTGTAACTTTCTAGTTCCCAGAGCACTGTGGCAGCATCAGCTGGCAGAGGGCTCCAGCACTTCCTGCTGTTTGTAACTTACACACTTTTAAGTTCACCTCATACTGCAAATGGACCATAGCATTCTAGTTCTTAGAAGACCTCCACATGTGCTCTATGGCACAGGCATGTACACACACACACACACACACACACACACACACACACTCTATACATAAAATAAGTGTAATTAAAAAAAAAACTCACACAGGGCTGGGCATGTAGTGAATGTCTGTAATCCTAGTGCTTAGGAGACTGAGGTAGGAAGATTCTGAATTCAAGGCCAGCCTGGGCTATAGATGAGACTCTGTCTCAGAAAACCAAGAACCGTGAAGAGTGCTTGCTGCTGTGGGAAGCAGTGGTCTGCAGTGTGGAGAAGCTTGGCCCCGGAACCCAGCCTCCTTGGTTTCTTATGATAGGAACAAGGAGTTCTTTCACATGCACTGAGCACTCAGACACTCTCAGGAGGGAGTTTCCTCTTCCAGGTTGTCTGGGAAGGACCTCTCCCATACCCATGGTTTTCCTCACTGTTTCTTTGTCTTTTCAAACTCCACAGAGCAGTGCCTCCTCCCTGTGTTTTTTATGCTGCTCTTTTTGTTTTGTGTGGCATTTTTCATCTTGTATGTTTCTGCCTTTGTGTTCACACCTTAACCTGGTCAGGGGCTTTGTCTCATTTGGTCACTGATGAGTCTACTCAGGCAGGATGCCTCTCAGGCGCTGGGATGCAGGAGGAGTTTGTGGAATGAGTTAACATCTGAATATCTGTCCCTTGTATGTTGTTCTACTGTTTCTGGCTTACATTTCAGGTCATTTCACAGTCTAGGATAGCTGCTGAATTCCCTGATATTGCATCTGTCTTCAGACCAAAGGAAGGCAGAATTAGAGGTGGGAGATATGTCTCAGAGGTGGCAATTTAGCTCAGGGAAAAATGCTAAACATGAATGAGGCTCTAGGCTCAAATCTCAACCCAGCAAAAGTTCCTCCTCCTCCTCCTTATTTTAAAAAACATTTACTTTTATTTTCTGTGTATTTGCCTGAATGTACTTGTGTGCACCATGTGAGGTAGAAGAGGGCATCGATGCTTTGGAACTGGAGCTCCAGATAGTTGTGAATCACCATGTGGATGCTGGGAATCAAACCTGAGCAAGAGCAGCCAGCGGTCTTAACCACTGACCCATCTCTCTAGCACCAAGTTCTTTGTGTTAAATTTAAAAAGCATTGTGTATGCATGCATGTGTGTATACACACACCTGTGTATGTGCATGCATGTATGTGTGTGCATACAGGCACATGTATGTGTGTGCACGTGTGTATGTGAGAACACATATGGAGGCCCAAAACCATCTTTCTGGAGTCAGTTCTCTCCTCCCACCATGTGATCCTGGATAGCAGTCATGGTTACATATGCCTGGTGACCCATTTCATTGACCCATGTCGTCTTTTTTGAGAAGGTGACAATTCTGCAGGTCTTCCCTTCTCAGAGGCCTGAGACTGACTGATGGGGTTACTGGTTTGTGAGTAGAGAATGCCAGTCTAAATGAGAAGGAGATTTTGATGGATAGTGATCTGTACCCTCTGCCAGGCACATAGTGACCGCTCATGCGAAAAGTTCACTTGTTAGGGACTTGGCTGTGATGTAGTACTGGGAATGGCACTGTGAGTTCTGCGTGTAAGATTGTCATCACAATGGCTGTCAGGGACTCTCAGTCAGCTTTGCCTTAAGTATTTGCTCACTTTGTGACCTTGGACTAGTGAGCTTGCCTCTGTTTATTTATGTGTCAAGACAGGGTCTTGTATACTCCAGGGGAATGTGTGATCTTGTGGCTTCAGCCTCCCAAGTACTGAGATTACAAGTGTGCAGCACCATGCCCATCCTTGAGGCTTTAAATGTACAAAAATAGCTACAGTAGTTAGAAGGAGCATCACCCATGGTTGGCAGTAAAGTGCGGCCCTGCAGGCCAGGAGGCTGGTGATTGAGGCCCAGTTGGTAAGTAGGTGAGATGTCTTCACCACCACCTTCACTCAGGAGGGCTTCTAGGTACAAGGGCATTCTTCTAGAAGGCCAACAGGAGCATTCCAGATAGATAGCACAGCCGTGAGAAGGATAGAGGCACAAAAGAGGCCATCCCGAAGCCACAGGCAGCTTCTATGACTGTAGCACAGAATGCCAGGGTACACCTGGGGAGTGAGGAAAAGGGCCACAGGTCCTAGTGAAGAGTTGGGTGTGTGTTAGTCAGCTGTGACAGGCACTGGAGAAAAGGAAGAAGGGAAATCTGCCATGGCTCCTGGTTTCAGTTTTGTCCATGGGGATGGCCCCAATCCTTTGGGTTCTGAGATGGGTGTCCAAAAACAGAGAGACAGCAGAAGGCTAGGCACAAGGTATAATCTTTAGGGCCATGTTCTCAGTAGCCTGGCTTCTTTACCAAGCCCTTGTCCCCTGGTTTCCACCCATGCCCCGGAGTGCCATTAGATTATAGCTTTATATAAGAATCAGTCAGAGCCTTCATGCTCTTCAGAAAAGCCCAGACATCACACCAGGAATGAAGCCTTCAGCAATGAGTTTTATGGGGACTTTCTTATCTACACCGTGGTAGGATCTGGGTTTGTGGGCAATGGGAATAGTAAAGGCCTTCAAGGATGCATAACAGTGTTCTGGTCTGACCTGAGCACAGGCCTCCCTCTATCCATTCGTTGTCCTGAATGGAAGGAAGATAGTCTAAGGGCAGAAGTGGAGGTGGTGCAGGAGGGCTAGTGACTCCCACAGGAGAGTCCTAGCTTTCAGCAGGATTGAAGCATTCCAGAGGGTAGGGGAGAGCCAACAGGTTAACCCTGCTTTGGGTTGTGTGGCTTTTAGATTAGGCTCTGTCTTCCCAAAAGATCTGTTGTCTATGTTAAATGGGGATGATCAAGATGTGAATGAATTATTTGTACAGGGCCAGATCCTGCCCAGGTCTGTACTGGTGCCAGCGTGTATCCTTAGGAGTCTCGAGACTTTGCTACCTAGGGCTATGAAGTGTCAGGTCTTAGCACAGGAGTCAGTGCTATAACTTTAGAAGCACAGCCCCTGTGGCATGGTATTATGGCCAAAATGGTGGCTAATGAGTGAAGTTTTGCTTGGTGAGCACATCTTCTGCCTTAGTTGTTCCTTTGTAATTGCTAAGGTCACAGTGTCAGAAGGCCCTAGGCTGTGAAGAAGTAGCTGTTCCTGGCTCAAGGGCTGGGCCTCAGCCTGTGGTTTGGGTTAATTTGTGTAAATTGAGGCTAATTTGTCTCGACTCCTTTATCTACAGGAGGAATTACCTACCACATAAGAGAAGATGATGGAAAGGTTGGATAGAGCATGTGGCAGGGCAGACTGCCTCCCTCCTTGCTAATGGGCATAGGTTTTGGCTTCTAGAGGAGCATGACCCAGGCCAAGATGACTTTTTTGGTTACCTAGCTACTTTCTTTCTTTCTTTCTTTCCTTCTTTCTTTCTTTCTTTCTTTCTTTCTTTTTAATTTTTTTATAAAAAATAACTTTTATTGCATTATGAGAAAAGTTACATGATTTCAATTTATCTGAATTTGTTAATATTTAAAAACATATTTTAATTAAATAGAATTGAATCACATTCTTGTTTCCCTTTTGTACCCCAGCTCCTCCCAGAGATCCTCCCTTCAATACCCACAATATCTTTTTTGTCATATTCCTTAAAATTTATAAAATATTACAACAATAAAAATAAGTTATAAAAGTTGTTTGATATAAAACAACAGTCAATTTAACAGTCTCATGTAAATGCTCATCTACAGCAATAGTGAAAATACGTTTTTCTCAATATAAATTTTAAATAACTCCAAGCATATTAACTGTATACTTAAAAATAATATATCACTACCAGTATTTTCTTAAAAGAACATGAATAAATAAAGTCTTTTTGTTTGTTTTGTATTTAGTAGAGTTTAAAATCTTGGCTCTTACTGTGGTACAAGCCCAAAATAAGAGCAATTTTTAGACATTAGATTTCATTGTCATAAGATTGTACTTCAATGACCCTCATATCCCCAAAGGATTTTACCCCCATCATAGCTAAGCTGAGAGTTGACAGTTCTGCTGCACCAAGGAGTGAATTGTAGGCACGATTTTTGGATACAGACTTCCTGCTATGGTCAAAGCTAATTGACTTGAGTGAGTGACTTTATTCTCAGCCCACAGAGAACAGGTTACAGTCATTTAAGAAATGGTGTAGGTATTAAGATGGTCTATCCATAAAGTCATTCACCAGCTGTTTCAATGAACAATGGTTCTGCTTGGAGGATGGCACAGACATTAGGTGAGGGTAAGAATTTGGTTCATTAGCTGTGATAATTTGGAAAAGCATTCATCTCAGAAAAGAGTAACTTATAAAGTCGTCTTCTTAAAACTTGATACAAGAGTTACAAATGTCAAGCAAAGCATTCAGTTTCACTTTGTTGTTCTC
>NW_022196894.1:8024576-8035137 GCF_008632895.1 Mastomys coucha
TGTGGAACTGGCTGCAGAGCTTGTGCCCAAGGTCTGCTCAGAACACTAACCCAGACAGACTGGAAGGATTGACTCACAGGGCTGGTGGAGTTCCTGTGTGCCTGGTCCCGCTGGTCCCAGTGGTCCCAGTTACTCCCAGTGTTGGGACAGATGTTGGTTCCTGCTCACCTCTGATCCTGGGTGTGTCAGAGCCTGGGAGTAGAGCTTCCTCTGGGTGTTGTGGGACTGGCTGCAGAGCTTGCACCCAAGGTCTGCTCTGGATCCCATCCCAGACAGACCGGAAGGCTTTTTTATTTTTATTTTTCTTAAATACTTGGAGAGTACTGGATGCTGGGTATTGAGACTGGGACCTGTACGTGGTAGGTAAGCTCTCTTCTAAGGAGCTGTATCCCTAACCCCCAGAATTTAATAGTTCTCCCTACTGCTTGACCTTTCTCAAGCACATTCGGATGGGTTGGCTTACCAAGTCTCTGTGGCTCTGTCTGCCGTATCTGCTTTTACCTAGGTTGTCATTGCTCTGGTTTTGCCTATTTTTTGTTTGGTTTTGTTTTTGGCTGGAGAACCACATTAGTTATTTTCGCATTGCTTTGGCCAAATCCCTGACAGAGAGCTAAAGGCAGAAAGGCTTATTTGGGTTTTAGAGAATTGTGGTTGTGTGGCAAGAGAGGAGTGGCAAACAAGTTCTGTCTGCACAGCAGAAGCCTGTGGCAGCTGGCCAAGAAGCAGAGAACAACTGGGCTCAAACTTTCAGAGGCCTGTCCCTAATTCCCTTCCAGCATCCTGGTTCTTCCTCTTAA
The DNA here is from genome assembly GCF_008632895.1 of Mastomys coucha. NCBI lineage: Eukaryota > Metazoa > Chordata > Mammalia > Rodentia > Muridae > Mastomys > Mastomys coucha. The sequence goes on from NW_022196894.1 coordinate 8,025,374, forward strand.
AGATTCCATAGCCTCCTGAAAACAGCACTACCAGCTGGGAATAAACGTTCAGAACATGAGCTTTTGAGGGACTCTGCAGATTCAAACCATAACAAGAACCTAAAGAACAACCTAAATATATTGCCTTTAAATTATCGGTGACACATGAATTTGAGACATGGTTTCATTAAATAGCTCTGGTTGACCTGAAACTTACTATGTAGACCCAATTGTCCTTGAACTCACAGCGATGTGGCTGCCTCTGCCTGCCGAGTACGGGGATTAAAGGTGTGCACCGACAAACCTTGCTGAATGAGAAATGTTTTATTATACTTACTTTTTTGCAGGTGTACATGTCATAAGTGTATATTTGGTATATCCATTTATGGTGGCTGGTACATGCATGTGTGGTCCACATATGTGTGATGCATGTATATGTGGTGCATACATGTATGGTGGCACATGCATGTGTGACATGTAAATAGAGATCAAAGGATAACTTCTTGGAGTCAGTTTTTTTCTTCTACCTTGTGCATCCCCAGGCTCTGGTGACAAGTATTCTAACCTATTGAGCCATCCTGCTAGTTACATATGAAAACTAGTAAGGATTTAAGGAAGACCCTAGTGAGCAGGGTGGAAATGGAGGCCAATGATACAATGCTTTCTCAGAATATTTAAGGCTCTGAATTCAATTCCTACTACTATTAAAACAGAAGCAAACAGAAAAAAATCTGTGTAATCATATTCCATGCTACTATATCGTCAGTAGTAAAGTTAGCAAGCATCTCGTGATACTGACTGTGTTTGAAGTTTCACAGTGAGTCTGCTTGAGTTGGTTCTGATGTTGCCCTTTAAACGTAAATCAGCCCATAGCACTTCAATCCTTTCCCTGACCTGTACACCTGACCTATTCCTGCCTGCTTCCTGCTCACTGTCTGTACCATTTCTTCTGCCTGTAACTGGTACCCACAGACCTCTGAGCGAAGAATATTCTTAGCCCTCAAAGCACCCTGTGCCTTCTTCCCCATTTGCTTTCTCTTCCTACATTCCTTTTGAATTTTGTGGTATTGTCTCCTCTTGTACAATCCTCTATTCTCCCTGACCATAGACTTCCTTCCTCTCTTTGATGTCAATTGTGCTTGGCCACTGCTATGTCCCCAGTGCCTAGTGTGTCTGTCCTAGATCCTCAGCCATTGTTGGTTGGGCAGTTGTTTGTGTCCACCCTTGTCTCCGTAATCTCAACACAGCAGTTTAGACTTAGATGCACTGCAGATAGCAGTGTGGTAGATTCTCCTTCTTTTGCTGATGTCATGTGTGCATCACCGTGCCCCTCACTCTGACCAAGAGCTCATTTACAACCCAGGAAGGAGGGTACGCAGATACAGTCATGCCAAGGCTTTCCTCTGCTGCCGTGGAGAAGAAAGTGGACACCTTTCCTAGCTATGCAGCCATGTGTCCATGTCTTCCTTTCTCTGAATTTTGGTGGCCAATAGGGCTTCTCTTAGGCTTTTCCTAGAGTGTGTTCTCCATAGAGAGTCTGACCTGTACCAGTCACAACTTTGTTGATCGCTGCAATAAGCTGAGGTGAATGTAGCTCACACATAGTACAGCTCCAGTGATTCATAACAGACAATATTTACTTTAGACTTAATTTGTTTATTTTTTAAATTATGTGTGTATATACATGAGTATAGTTGCTTATGGAGGCCAGAAGAGAATGTTGGACCCCCTGAAGGTGGAGTGAGGGGTGAACATGAGTGGCCTAATGTGAGTATTGGGAACTGAACTTGGGCCCTCTGCAAGGGTTTGATGCTCTGTTAAATGTTGAGCTGCCCCTCCAGCTCCTAAGATTTACTTTAATAGTGGTGTGTATGTCTCTATGTGTGTGTGCACATTTGTTAATTTTTCATGTCTTCTGTGCCCCAAATTCTTCTGTCTTCTGTATGTCACTTGCTTAGCCCCACAGCTGCAGTGAGCCAGGGCTGCAGTTTCCTCAGCTTCTGGGAGGTGACAGGCTAAATTAGGAATAAGGTTGTGCACCTAGCAGTGGTTCTGTGTGGGTGTGCCTGCCTGCTGATTGTCCGGGCAGTCCCTGAAGAGCAGGAGTGCTCTTCGTTGCCACCAGCCTGCCTTTGGTGATCTGTGACTGCCACAGAATGTCTTGGTGGTCATACCCCTTACTGTGGCCTTTTCCTTCCTTTTCTTGGGGCTGTTTGCAGTCAAGGACAATGACTTTGAAAGAGGCTGCTCCTGGTTATTTGGAGCTTTTGGGCTAATATCCACTTATTAGAGAGTGCATACCATGTGTATTCTTTTGTGATTGGGTTACTTCACTCAGGATAATATTTTCTAGTTCTACCCATTTCCCTAAGAATTTCATGAATTCATCATTTTTAATAGCTGAGTAGTACTACATTGTGTAAATGTTCCACATTTTCTGTATCCATTCCTCTGTTGAGGGGCATCTGGGTTGTTTCCAGCTTCTGGCTATTATAAATAAGGCTGCTATGAACATAGTGGAACATGTGTCCTTATTACATATTGGAGCATCTTCTAGGTATATGTCCAGGGGTGGTATAGCTTGGTCCTCAGGTAGTACTATGTCTAATTTTCTGAGGAACCGCCAAACTGATTTCCAGAGTTGTTGTACCAGCTTGCAATCCCACCAGCAATGGAGGAGTGTTCCTCTTTCTCCACATCCTCAACAGCATCTGCTATCATCTGAGGTTTTGATCTTAACCATTCTGACTGGTGTGAGGTAGAATCTCAGTGTTGTTTTGATTTACATTTCCCTGATGACTAAGGATGTTGAACATTTCTTTAGGTGCTTCTTGGCCATTCGATATTCCTCAGTTGAGAATTCTTTGTTTAGCTCTGTACCCCATTTTTAATAGAGTTATGTGGTTCTCTGGAGTCTAACTTCTTGAGTTCTTTGTATACATTGGACATTAGCCCTCTATCGGATGTAGGATTGGTAAAGATCTTTTCTAAATCTGTTGGTTGGCTTTTTGTTCTATTAACAGTGTCCTTTGCCTTATAGAAGCTTTGTAATTTTATAAGGCCCCATTTGTCGATTCTTGATCTTACAGCATAAGCCATTGGTGTTCTGTTCAGAAATTTTTCCTCTGTACCCATATGTTCAAGGCCCTTCTCCACTTTCTCCTCTATAAGTTTCAGCATTAGCTCAAAAGCTGCAAATAACCAGGATACAATTCACAGACCACATGAAGCTCAATAAAAAGGAGGACCAAAGTTTGGGTGCTTCGGTCCTTCTTAGAAGGACACAAAATACTCACAGGAGCAAATAATGGAAATAAAGTGTTGAGCAGAGATGGAAGGAAAGGCCATCCAGAGACTGTCCCACCTGGGGATTCATCCCATATACAGTTGTCAAATCCAGAAACTATTGAGGATGCCCAGAAGTGCTTGCTGACAGGAGCCTGATATAGCTGTCTCCTGAGAGGCCCTGCCAGAGCCTTACAAATACAGAGGCAATGTTTGCAGACAACCGTTGGACTGCAAACACTGGGTCCCTAATAGAGGAGTTAGAGAAAGGACTGAAGAAGTTGAAGGGGTTTGCAACCCCATAAGAAGAACAACAATATCAGCCAACCAGACCCCCCAGAACTCCCAGGGACTAAGCCATCAACAAAATAGTACACATGGCTCCAGCTGCATATGTAGCAGAGGATGGCCTTGTCAGGCATCAATGGAAGGAGAGTCTTTGGTCCTATGAAGGCTAGGTAGATTCGACAGTGTATGGGGAATTGAGGGTGGGGAGGTGGGAGTGGATGGGTGGTTAGAGGAACACCTTCATAGAAGCACGCGAGGGAGGATGTGATAAGGTATTTCCAAGAGGGAGGGAGACCAGGAAAGGGAATAACATTTGAAGTGCAAATAAAGAAAATAGCCAATAAAATGAAAGAAAGAAAGGAAGAAAGGAAGGAAGGAAGGAAGAGAGAAAGAAAGAGGCCGCTCACTTCATCTCCGGGACTGGAGCGTGTTCTTCCTGAGCCTTCTTTGTAGCTCCTCTCTGGGTTCCCTACAGCAGTGCGGCAGTCCAGAGGCTCCTTCCTGAGGGTTGCCTTTTGCTCTTAGTCTTTGCGGTGAACGTTTAAATGTAGCTTTAAAATGTTTTTAATGTGGTTTCATGTAATCAGGCAGTATGACAGGGAGACAGACAGAAGGCAATCTGTTGCCGTCTTGTCCTCCTACCTCCTCAGCTTTGACTGTTAGCCATGGCTACCTCTGGCTAAAAGCTTGAGCTGCTGGGAGAGTTCTTACTAGGGAATGTTCTAGTAAAGTGTCATGCACAATTAGATGTAAAAATATTTCTTATTTTTGCAGATTTTAACATAAATAATTGGAGGTCCCTTCCTCTGTGCTTCCCCTTTTAACAATTCAAAAAGCAACAGAATTCAGCATTTTTTTTAATAGAAAATTTGACAGTGTGCTTACTGTGTAATTGCCCACAAAGGGAGGGGAACACCTCCACGTTTACTTCTGAGGATGAAGAGAGATCCTCCAGGTCTGGGTTGCTTTGTTAGAGCCAGCTGTCCCATTCCTGATGAAATGGGAACTGGCTTCCTGATTCCTCCTAAGTCCCAAACTGAACAGAGTTGGTTCTAGCAGACTTTTCTTTACAGTTGGATTGAATATTTTTCTCCCTGCTGACGAGGGGAACAGCAGGCTTGCTCTAGTCCCTGGGTTTGGAGGGCCCCAGACATCACAGCAGAGAGGGTGTGACTGTGGATGTGCATGGTGGTGGTGGTGGGTAAGTCAGGGGCCAGAAGTGTGGACAGCACAGGAAAGTGTATTGCTTTTAAAGACCTGCCCCTTGTGGCTCTCCGCTGCTAGCTAGATTCCCCCAGTCTCCAAGTTCCCAGCATTCCTACCTTGCACCACAGGCTGGGGAAAATGTACTCAAAACAGTGAGATTGTGGAGGCCTGCAGACTCTAATCATGACAGCAGCACTTACTGTGGTTATAGCTAACTTCACGTCCTGTGTTGTCCACTTAAAAAACAAAACAAAACAAAACAAAAAACCAAAACTTCTAGCTAGTTCCTGGTCACCATTTCTTTATCCTCAGGGCATGAACCCAGAGCCTAGCATGCCCCAGGCAAGCACATGGGAACTCACGAGTGTCACTTGAGTGAGGCTTGCCTTCCTACCCCCACCCCACCTCATACACATCCACTGGTGTGTGTCTGCACTTCAGGCCCTGCCCTCAGTCTCTCCTAGTCCAGCTCCTGTTGAGCCCACTCTTCACTCTCCATTCCTGCCCTGGCTGATTGCAGCTTGTTGCACTATGCTAATCAGAAGTGAGAACTGAATCTCAGGAGTGAATGTATTTGGTTCAGAGATTTGTAATAGTGCAATTTCATGGCTGTCTGTGCATGGAAATACAGCTTAGCCTGCCACTAGGGGGCAGCTCCGGCTAAGAGCCAGAGACTGTTCCTGAGCACAGGGCTGAGGTGAGCCCAGGACGTAGTAATTAGCAGGTGAAAGAGACCTGCCTCAGTAGCAGACTCAGACCGCTGTTTGTGTGGGTGGTAAGCCCCATTTGAGGGCAGTGAGATTATCATTAGAAAAGCCCAGGACCAAGTCTGTTGTGATTAGCAAAACAGTGTGACTTTTTAAACTGATTGGTCTTCAGGGAATGAGGTGGCAAGGACTTCCCTTGTTTGAAGGTGGGCAAAGGTCCACCCTGCAGAATGTGTCCCCACCCACAGGTAGTTTCTCACCCCGTGGTCTGAGGAATGTTAATTAGCCTCTCCCTTCTGGAGGGGCAAGTGTTCCATGACCTTCTCAAAGTTCCTGAGCTGATCTTATTAAGCTTGATGGAAATTCTTGGCCTCCCCATGTTTTTCTGAGATGTCTCACACTAGCTGGGATCCTTGTGTTCAGGGACAGCCTGGTTGTCTCCCATGCTAGTTATAGAAAGCTAATAGTCTTTGAGGCAGGCTCATTCAGGCCTTTGTGATCATTGCCTAACTGCCCAGGTGATGGAATTCTTTCCAGAAGTCACTCTTCACCTGGTCCAGAAAGGATGGAAGAACAGAGCCCTTGGGGAGGCTCCTCTGGGAGGTGGAAGTTTTCTTGTGGCTTTCTTAGTCCCCAGAGCTGATGATGTGGAGTAAAACCCAGAGGCCTTTAAGTGTTGTAGTGTGGCCCTCTAGGTGGGCTGCGCAGGAAGACACTCCATCAGTCCATTCTCCTTACTTGGGAGCTGCAGTGGACATGTGGAGGGGGGGAGAGGGAGGGAGGCATGGAGGGAAGGAGGGAGGGAGGGAGAATGGACTAATGGACTTGGTGGGGTAGGGGTGGATGGGGTGCTTTGGGATGGTCAGCAGGACAGTAATCTTCTATTGACTATTGTCTCTTGGGTGCTAATGGCTTTTAGAAAGCCCTATTTGGTGTCTGATCTCTTCTGCTTTATGGAGAAAGCCATTAGGCAGGAAGCAAAAAGGCTTCCCACTGTTTGGGGGCAGGAAGTAAGTAGTGCATTTATAATTGACCTCCAAAACAGTGTGAAATCACAGGTAGGTTGAGGATGAGGACATGGGCGTTTATACTCAGGGGCTCAGGTGTTGGCATGGAACCTAGGACCTTATGCATGCTGGGCAAGCTCTGTACCCCTGAGTCACACCCCCAGGTCCCCCTTAACTTCTCTTGCTGCTGAGCAACTGCTGCTGGCCAGGGTTGGCCAGGCCTTTCCTGTCAGTCTGTGTTCTCTCACATAAACTGCCTCCCTTAAATTGCCATTATCTATTGTTTTGTCACAGTGATGAGAAAAGTAACCAGCTTACTGAACTTGCACTAGTTTGTGTGAGCTAGGAAGTGGACATCCCGGGTCTGATTCCTGTCCCTGACTGGAGCCTTGCTTCAAGGCTTCAGTGGCTCTCTAGTCTGAATCTGGTGAAGTAGAAGCAGCACACAGGGCTATTCTCCACAACTCCTTTTGTGGGTCTGGTTATCTGTGTGTGCCTTCTCTCCTATGTCTGTCTTTCACACCACCTCTGAGAAGCCTCCAGGATTGGCCCTGGTGCTTCACCGTCTGCAGTTTCCCAAGCAGCCCAGGCTGAGAATGGTGGTGCCTGTTGTACTGCTCTCAGGCTATATTAAACGTGAGTTCTCAGATGCACAAATAAGGGCCACCTCAGTGGACTGCTTGTCCTTATGCCAGAGATGGGACCTCCCAGAGGTACTGCTGGAGTACTTTTATGTCCCTTGGTAGTCCTGCAGACTCCTCTTAAATGTGCAGTGCCCAGATGTGTGCTGGCTGTGGGCAGCAAGGTAGAAGAAGATGGAGGGAAGGCAATGTGTATTCCCTCACCTTCTGCTGTGTGCACTTGGGTATCTTAGTTTCTGTTTTCCTCATTTGCAAATTGGGGACATAGGAGGAAGATGCTGATTCCTGACTCTTGCAGCTGTGGTTAGTATCATTACTGTTGGCTTGATTCTGCCTTGGGTGCGATGTCTCCTTTGCCTGTGGACTCAAGTTGCTCCTGGTAGAGAGTGAGTAGAGTGGAGAATGAGATTCATAACTTATGCTCTGCAGGGCAACTCTAGAATGAACTGCAGGTACAGGACACCAGACTAACAGAGAGCTTCCTCGGTTCCCAGTAGTGGCTGGCATCTACACAGCTGTGTGAGACGCCTAGCCAAGCTAATCCTCAGCTTAACCTCCCCTCCCCACATCCAGGTGTACATCAGCCTGCTAAGTCCTTCTGGGAGTTGGCTGAATTCTGCCTCTGCCATCCTCAGAGATGGGGGCTCAATGCATTGTGTATCTGGCCACTTCTTCCAAGCAGAGGCACAAACCTGTTCCTGCCCATTAACACCCAGAGTGCTGAGCAGCCCCCTGAGGCTTTGGCAAGCCCTTACCACTTACTTCTCAAGGCTATGGCATCAAATGTCTTAGATTAAACTTCCCTGTTAGCATTCTGTCTAAACTCCACCCCACAGTTACCTGGCAGCAGCGAGGTATGCTCTGCCCTACAGTTACCTGGCAGCAGCGAGGTAGACCTGATCTACTATGAAAGGGGCTGCTTGCCCCCTCCTCACTCACTTGCCCTGTTGGTCTCTTGCCCCCCCTTTCCCTGCTTCCCTTCCCCACTCTCTCCTCACTCCCTTCCCCCTCTCTCCACAAGCTCATGGCCGGCCTCTACTCCTCTATTTTCTCTGTCTGCCTTTCTCTGCCTCTACTACCCTCTTAACTCCCCTCCCCATGCCCTGAATAAACTCTATTCTATACTATACTGTTGTGTGGCTGGTCCTTCAGGGGGAAGGGATGCTTTGGCATGGGCCCATGGAGGCACCCCCATCCCCCATACCTCACCATATGTCCATAGAATATATTCCTTCTCTTTTTATCTTTTTATAAACACATCATTGGTGTGGCCCAGGATTTTCAACTGCAAGAATAAAACTGTCTCAAAAGGAGAAGTCTCACCCAAGGGAAAGAGTCCTAGAACAAGGGTCAGTGAAAGACTGAATGTCTCCTCAAGGGCAGCACAGGGGTAGCTCTGAGCTCAAGAACTCTCCCTGGGACCATGTGGACGTTTACTCTGACCAGTGGGGGAAGGGAGCTTACCATGTCTTTGAAATTTTGGCTAGCGAGTGTGGATCTCCACGTTGTAGCAGGGGTGATGTAAACCTGCAGAGTTTCTAAATCCCAGATTTTGGCACCAATGATGTGCTTATAAAAAGATAAAGAGAGCTGGGTGGTGGTGGCGCATGCCTTTAATTCCAGCACTTGGGAGGCAGAGGCAGGCAGATTTCTGAGTTCAAGGCCAGCCTGGTCTGCAGAGTGAGTTCCAGGACAGCCAGAGCTATACAGAGAAACCCTGTCTCGAAAAACAAAACAAAACAAAACAAAAGATAAAGAGAGGTGGGAGATGTGGTGGGTCAAGCCAAAGTATCCCTTCCCCGAGGGACCAGTTATACGATGATGTAGTATAGAATAGAGTTTATTCAGGGAATGGGGAGGGGAGTTAAGAGGGTAGTAGAGGCAGGGAAAGGCAGAGAAGAGTAGAGGAGTAGAGAGGGGCAGGGGGACAGAGCAGAACAAGAAGACAGGAGAGCAAGGGAGAGAAGAGGGGCAAGCAGCCCTTTTATAGTGAGTCAGGCATACCTGGCTGTTGACAGGTACCTGTGGGTGGAGCTTAGACAGGATGCTAACACATACTGAAGTTTCACTGAAAGAGGTGTTAAGACTCTTGGCCATATTGCCTTTTTGTAAGTCTCGGGGTGTGGGCCTATACATGAGGAGGTCAGAGGAAGACCACAGGCATATTCTTCTGTACCATATTCCTTTAAGTTAGGGCCTCTGGGTCAGCTAGGCTGCCTGGCCAGTGAGTTCTTGGGGTCTTTTGGGGCCTGCTGCACCATCTCACAATGGCTCCTACCCCCATCATTGTCTGTATCTTACTAAGTGCCTGGCTGCTTTGTCATTCTAGGCCTAGGGCCCACTGCTACCCTCAGCTCTGCATGCCTGCTGAGTCTGGGACTTGGGCTTTCTGCATGGCCAGCTCCACCATCCCTTACTCTCCTTCCTATCAGCACTCCCCACTGTGTCATCTCCTTTCTGCTGGACTGTTACTGATGCCATCCTGCTCTGACTTGATGGCTTTTCTTTTAATGGTTCCCCTCCCGAGTGCTGTCCCCCAGATCCTGTTACAGCTGGCTCCTTTTCAGGCCCAACACAGATGTCACTGCCTCAGAGGTGTCTTGTTAGTCCGCTCTCCCGTTTCACTCTGGTACTCTGCCTTGTTTTCTTTT
>NW_022196894.1:8035305-8037279 GCF_008632895.1 Mastomys coucha
GATTTGAACTCAGGACCTTCAGAAGAGCAGTCAGTGCTCTTAACCGCTGAGCCATCTCTCCAGCCCTGCCTTGTTTTCTTGATAGCAACTATCTGAAATGTTCATCTATTTGACTTGACCTCTGGGCTTGGCCAAGGCACCTTGACTTTCCCAAAATACCAGAAGTTGGCATGCATTTTCTGTGAAAGGCTAGAGAGTGAATACTTCCGGCTATTTAGAACATATTGTCTCTGTCATGACCACTGAAGCTGTCCTAGTGAGAAGACAGCTACAGACAATGCATCAGTGAACAGGCCGGCTGTGCATTGGTAAAATCTGGTATACAGAGAGGGGTGGGGGTGGGGTTTATAGTAGCTAAATTGATGTGTGGATAAAGTCAGCGAGAACAAAGGCTTAGGAGGCCTGAGCTGGCTCAGAGGCTTCTAGTATCTGATAGCACTGCTGCAGTTGCTTTGTTGACTCTGGGATGAGTGCTTTAAATAGCGAGTCTGGCACATGGTAGGTGTGCCCTGAGTGCAAACATTCTTGATGCCTGCTCTGAGCTAGTATCTGAGCTGAGCAGCAGGGTGAAAGGAGACAGTCTTTCTCTGGGGGTCCTGGAGGGCAAAAGGGCCTACTCAGCATGTACTTGTTGGTTCTGATGGCAGATGGAGAATCCAGGGTTGGTGCACTCTTTTAGACAAGTTGGTTGCCAGCCTTGTCTGGGAGGCCCTTAAGTTTCCTTTCAAAAGGTGATAAGACTCTTGGCCATTTGGAAAGGTGGTATAGGTCTTCCTGCTGGATGGAGACTTTTCTAGGAATGTGGGAGGGAAGCTTGTTAAAGGTGACAGGAAGAGGCTTGAAAGGGCAGAGGCTAGATCCTTGAGCCTAGACATTTGACTAATGTCCTATACAAGCGGAATGCCACTGAGGATGCAGAACTCGAACTCACAGAATGAGAGAAGCATTTCTCCTGGGTGCAGTGTGGAACACAGAGATCAGAAGATTGGGAGGAGTCAGTTTCCCCAAGATCTGGGGGAAGGGGACATTAGTCAAGACAGGGGGAGGACATCTATAAAGATGCTGAAGGGTAGGGATGGATGTGGATGTACAAGTGATGTAATAAGGATGAGTAGAAGGGCAGTGGGAGGGGAGAGGTCCAAATGGAGCTGCTGAGGCCTCTGGAGAAATAAATGGCTCAGGGCTTAGAGCACTTGACTGCTATCCCAGAGGATCCAGGTTTGATTCCCAGCACCCACATGCTCACAATTGTCTGCAACTCCAGTTCCAGGGTATCTGGTGCCTCATCTAACCTCTGCAGTACTACATACAGAGTGCACAGACATATACACAAGCAAAACACCCAGACACATAAACAAACAAACAAACAAACAAGAAGGGGGAAAGCAGTAGGAACTACAACAGAAAGGAACCCATGAAGGAGTGAAGATCACGCAACAGGACTTTCAGGCAGGCAAAATGGGTAGGTTTGAGAGATTTTATAAGTCAGTTCTTTTCTTGGATGAATGTTTGTGGTGTGCCTGCGTAGCTATGCATGACCCTGTGCGTGGACATACGCATGCATGACCATGCATGTGTGTGAGACCTAGAATTGATATTGGGTCTCTTGCTGCACGCTGAGCTCAGGGATCCTCCATCTCTGTCTGCTCAGTGAATCTGTGTCCTCTGTCTCACACAGGCAGCTGCCATGCTGCTGGCTTTTGTGTTTCTGTGGGTCCTAGTCCTCATATTTGCTAACATTCAGTTTATTCACATAGCCTCTCCCCAGCCCAGTGGAAGTTCAACCATGATGTTTTCCTCTTGCCTGGCACCATTGTGATATTTACTGCTGTTTAAAAGGAAGCTCTGTTTTTGACTGATAACTTCTCACTTGGAAGTGAGCTGGCATCCAAAGCTGTGGAGCAGCCTGAGCTGCCCTATGTGAGCTGCCCTATGTGAGCTGCCCTATGTGAGCTGCCCTATGTGAGCTGCCCT
>NW_022196894.1:8037697-8054210 GCF_008632895.1 Mastomys coucha
GCTGCCCTATGTGAGCTGCCCTATGTGAGCTGCCCTATGTGAGCTGCCCTATGTGAGCTGCCCTATCTATCTGAGCTGCCCTATCTATCTGAGCTGCCCTATCTATCTGAGCTGCCCTATCTGAGCTGCCCTATCTGAGCTGCCCTATCTGAGCTGACTTATTTGAACCACAGGGTTTTCTTTCAGGCAGTAGAGTTCACATAGAACACATTTATTCATAGCAGCTCCTCCCACTGCTGATCTTGAGTTTTCCCTGCCATGGTATGAATGAATCAAGAGTTGGCCATGCTCAGCCTTCTGCAGGACAGGTCATGAGAGTGTAGCAGAACCTTGAGAGGCACATGAACTTCTTGAAATGAGCGAGTCTTGGGAGAGACTTCACATTCTACACTTTGAGTTTGTCACTCTGGAGTGCAGACACCCCATCTGCAAACACCTTTTTCCTCTCACAGTGTGCTTTCTAGTGACTAAGTGTCACATAAAGGGCCTGTCAGCTTGCTCAGTGACTCAGTGGCATGAAGAGATACCTCACTGTCATTGTTGTCTCAGGTCAACTCACTTCTGCGTAAGTACAGAGGAAGACTGATGGGTGCAGGCGGGGGCGCGGGCCTTGAGCTCCTGGATGCTCACCCAGCAACATGCATTCTGGGAGCTTACCATTCCAAGGGTTGTCTTAAACCACTCCAATATTAAACTAAGCCTGGATTTTCCTTCAGAGGGCTGTGTGTCAGCTAAGGCCAAATACTGTCAGCATCAGAAAAAAGAATGAGAACTGGATTGTGTAGGAAGAGTGAATGGGCTCACATGACACAGGCACACTTTTTGTCATGAGCACTTGTGTGGGTCTTGGTCCAAGACTGTCTTCTCAGGGCAGGTGCGACATGGTCATGGTGGCTCAACTTGCCTTATTCTCAGGTTTATAGCCAGTGAACAAGACAGAGCTTATGGCCAAAAGGCTTTGGCCAAGAGCTTGGGGTCAGGAGATGCGGCTCAGTTGATAGAGAGCTTGTCTAGCATACAAAGCTCTGGGTTCAGTTCCCAGCACTGCATAAAACAAGCATGGTGGTGCATGACTGTACCCTAGTACTTGAGAGCTGGAGGCAGGAGGATCAAAAGTTTGAGGTTAATTTCAGCTATACAGTGAGATTCCAAGCCAGCCTATGAGAGTCTCAAGAACTATGTGTATGGAACATGTATGTGCAGGAATTTTTTGGACATTCTCTAAATATTAGGGTACAATGAGGACTTCCATTGTGTCAGGCTTTGTAAGTCAACCACTGATGATATACAGAAGAGCGTATGCACATGCTATGCCACTTTACAGAACAGACTTAAGCACCCATATATTTTGGGTTGAGTGTGTGGGGTATCTCAATCTCACCCTAAGATCCATAGCAACAGCATTATTAATAGTGGGAAGAGCAGCAGTAGAGATAGATAGGAGGCTTGGTTGAGGGTGTGGTTAGGGTATCACCAAACTGGAGGCCTTAACTCTCACTAGAACAAATGTTTCTGGAGCATCATGTATGAGACAGGTACTGAGAAAGGTACTGGGGCTGCAGAACTCAACAGGCAGCTCTCAGTATCAAGGAGCAGCCAGAGGTGACAAGGAGCTAGGGTAGGGTGCAGAGTGGTGTGTTTCATGGATGTTAGCCAAAGATGATCTTGGAGTACCATGGAAGAAACATCCCCTAGTACGGTGTGCTAGGCAGGGCATCCATGCCGTGGTGTGAAGGGGCCAGCTGGGGAAGAAGAGAGGGAGAAGGGGAAGGAGCTGGCATGTTCTAAGTTCAGTGCTGGGGCTGTGATGCTAAATTGGGTCAGGGCTGGTTTTGATATTGATCCACTTTGTCATAGCCTTTCCCCAGCTAATTCCCAGGTAGTCACTGCAATTAAGAGGGGACAAACTCAAAGTCAGGTGTGGTGGTCATGACTTTAGTTCCAGCATCTGGGAGACAGAGACAGGTAAAGCTCCTGTGTTTGAGGTCAGCCTGGTTCCAGGGCAGCGAGGACTACACAGTGAAGCTCTGTGTCAAACAAAAGGAAATGAAACTGGACTAATTTGCAAAGACACGAAGGCCAGAGAATCTGAGAATTTCACATGCTTTTTCTGCCCTGAGTTCTATTTCTGTTAGTGTGGTCACTCCTACTGTTAGCTTCGCCCAACAGTGTATGTGAAGGTGTGTAGACTGAGAAGAGTAGTGCAGTTGAACAGTGTGGACTACATCATAAGTAACATGGTCCGAGGCCAACTGTGAAGGTGACAGTTTCTGTCCTTGGTTTAGGATCATAGACCAAGGATCTGAAAGTTGTTAAGTCTGTGGTACCTGGCTCATTGGCATATGATGAGGACCATCTGCATCTCATCTGCATCCAGAGGACCTTTGTATTTTTTCCAGGACCCTGACATGAAGTCCCAGCTTGCCTGCTGGCTTGCAGATGGCACAGTCACTGTTTCCGTTCAGGAGTGAGAAGACTGATTTTCCCTTGTGTCCTGCCTCTTGAGGTGACTGATTCCAGTGACCTGTGACTCTTCCAGCTGGCTGTCTTGCTCAGAACGGGAGTCACTGGTCACTGCACAGTTCTTGTCTGAGTTCTGCCAGACACACAGATGGGTCATTCACAGAGAGGTGATGGAGGGTCACCTGTCTAGCTATCCAGACTGTCCAGCTGTCCTGTCATGGAGCCATATGAGGACCATATGAGGTCTGTGTACCTCTTATTCCTCTTGGCTCCCTTATCTGTTTTTGTCTTTGTCTGAATTGGCTCTGTGACCATGACTACCACTACCACCACCACCTCCACCACCACTACCTCCACCACCTCCATCTCCACCTTCACCTCCTCCACCTCTACCTCCTCCTCCACCTCCACCGCCTCCACCACCTCCTCCACCTCTACTACCTCTACCACCTCCTCCACTTCCACCACCTCCACCACCACCTCTACCTCCTCTACTTCCACCACCTCCACCACCTCCACCTTTTCCACTGTGACAATATTTACTACTTGTTAGTAGTCTGCTGTTGGGAGGTGTGTTGATTCTGTCACTACCATTAGCAATACATTTTATGCTTGTGGAGACTCATGGTTATGCAGTGCCTACTTTGTTTCAGACATTTGTTCAAAACCCAATGAGGCATATACTGGTGTCAGCATGTTTAATACATGAGAGGACTAAAACACAAAGAAATGAAGTCCGTTGCCAGGAAAGTGGCTGGGGTTGGGTGAGCCAGGAGCCAGGGCTGGCAAAGTAGGGCCTTCAGGCTATCACTTGACTTATTTTCTCCTTAGTTCTCTTTCTCCTATTATTTTGAGACAGGGTTGCACTGTGTGGGCTGGGCAGCGTGGAACTGACTATAGATTAGATCAGGGTAGCCTGGAACTCAGAGAGATCACTTGCTTTATCTAGAGAATGCTGGAGTTAAAGGTGTGAAGTATCACAACCAGCTCTTTCTTCTCTTCTGGTGTATCTATGTGGATCAAGCTGGCATTGAACTTTTGCCCCACCCCCTTTTTGTTTTTTTTTCTCAAGACAGTGTTTCCCTGGCTATCCTGGAACTCACTCTGTAGACTAGGCTGGCCTCAAACTCAGAGATCTGCTTCTGCCTCTGCTTCCTGAGTCCTGGGACTAAAGACATGTGCCACTATGCCTGGCTCCTGCTTTTTTTTTTTTCCTTCCTATAAGGTTTTATTGTAACACAAACACATCTGTTGCTTTTTGAATGTCTATGATGGCAGTAGAGTTAAGTGGCTGGCCAAGGACTATGGCTCACAAACCACCTGCTTGTATCTGGCCGTCTTCTCAGAATCCACTGTTCTCTGTTGTAGCTCTTGCACACCCACTGTCCAATGTTGCCTTTGAAGAAAAGGTGGTCCACATACCTTGGGAACACCACAGCACTTGGGAGGCTAAAGCAGGAGGATATCTGTGAGTTCAAGTCCAGCCTGATGATCTACTTCAAAAGTTTTAGGATACCCCATGTCTTAAAAAGAAAAAAAGAAATGAAAAAAGGAAGGAAGGAAAGAAAGAAAGAAAGAAGGATAGACAAGACAAGACACTGGGAAGGAAGCAGAACTAGAGAATCCTGGTGAGGAGGGAGTGATCATATATCACTTTTCCTTCATATCCCCACCCCCTCTGTCTCTCTCATGAACACACACACACACACACACACTTATACCCACTCTCACTCATATTCGGATATGTACTCCAGAGGAAGAGCCAAGGCTGTTACAACAGGAGAATGCAGAAAACTTCAGTACCCAAGTGCAGGGCATGTGGAAGGTAGAGCCCAAGGAGGCCACTTTGATAGAAATGGTGTCCAGGCTGACAGGGTGAGAGGAGGAGTCTGTAGGACTGAGGAGCACAAATACATGTGCTTAGCCCCTAACTCTGGAGATAAATGTCTTAGAAACAAAGACCTTATTGAACAACCGTAGATTCCAGCTAAACAGAGAACCAGCTCCCTCAATCTGTGGGTAGACCAGCAGTGCTCAATCTGTGGGTAGACCAGCAGTGCTCAATCTGTGGGTAGACCAGCAGTGCTCAATCTGTGGGCTGTGACCCGTTACCGTCAAAAGATCCTTTCACAGGTGTCACCTAAGGCCATCAGAAAGCACAGACATTTATATTAAGAGTCATAACAGTAGCAAAGTGACAGTTATGAAGTAGCAACCAAAATAATTTTACAGCTGGGGGTCACCTCAGCTTGAGGAACTAACTAAAGGGTTGAGCATTGGGAAGATTGAGAACCACTGACCTAGACTATCCTACAGCTGCCAGCAGAAGGGCTGGAGCACAGCTGGGAAAGGCCAGAGTCACCAAAGGTGAAGGCATTTCTGAACTTCAAGGAGGGAGCTTGGCCATGGCTAAGAGGAGCAGCATGAGCTGGAGCCGACAAGGTGTGGGGCAGGAGGAGTCTTCCAAGCAAGGAGGTCCTAGGTCCTGGTTGGTGGGAATAAGAGTCCAGATAATTTATATGCTCTGTGGGAAGACATGGAGCTGTATATGTGGTGATGAGATTTGATCAAGGTTTCAACATAACTAGATATGTGTTTTCATATGTGTACATGAATGGAGGCCAGAGGAGGTGTCACGTGACCTGCGCTGTTGCTCTTTGCCTTACTTGGAGACCGTGTTTCTCATGGATTCTGGTGCTAGGCAGCTGGTAGGTCCCTGTCTTCTTCATTCCTTAGTGTTGGGACAGCATTGTGCTTGGCCAGACTCAGCTTTTGATGTGCTGGGGATTTGAACTCTGGTCCTCATGCTGTGCCACAAGTGTTCTTATTGAGTCATGTCCTCAGCCCATAAACAGTATTATTTTGGTTTTGTCTAACACCGTTAACTAAATTATCTCCCTTATGGCTCTTTTTCTATCCCCATTTCCTGGTCTTTGTACTTAAATTTAAAACACCTCAGAATTTTTTTTTATTTGGTATAAAAGCCCCCTCCCATTCAGGGACCATTAAGTCTCCTTGGTTAAGTATCCCTGTTGGCCAGAGTACCACAAGAAGGCCACAAAGGGAAGCAAAGCCATCTTTGCCTGGGTCTGGCTCTGTGCCCTGAACTGCTTCCCGTCTCTGTGCTGCTCTGCTGTAGAGTCCCCACATTTTTGGCTTGACACAGTCACCCCAGTCAATGTTGCATTCCCGTGGCATGGTAGGCTGACAGGTCCCCTGGGTAGTGCGTGGCTTGGAGTCCCAACCCCCTCTTGCTCTGTTTCCTCCTCAGAGAATACTTCTTTCTCAGGGCTGCTTTCCACCCTCCACCCCACCACATTCCAGCTTCATCTCAGCTGGTAGAACTTTGTGGCAATGACATCTTGAGTTATATTTAGAGGATTACATAGTTATCTCTGTGACTTTGGTGGATTGTTCTCTAAAGAGTTTCTTTAAGAAACTGAGCAAGGCACAGAAGTGACGTGGATGCTTTCACAGTAAACGTTGACTTTCTTGCTGCCCAGAAGAGGACTCATCCTTGGCACTAGGTTGGGTGAGGCAGGCTGTACTCCACCCACACAGCACCACTCATTCCCATGGAAATGTGTGTCCAGAAGACTGTCCCTGCAGCTGAGGATGTCTCTGGAGGCAGGCTCTGAGTACCAGGTTGTTGCTAAGGGGATGGGACTCCCTTTTAGGTGATGACAATGATTTAGACATGATGGCTGCGTAACTCCATGTAGGTACCTGTGCTGGCTCTGTTTCTGTGGAGTTGACACAGGGCCATCTGGGAAGAGGGAAATTCAGCTAAGAAAATTCCTCCAACAGGTTGGCCTTTAGGCAGTTCTGTGGGGCATCTTCTTGATATTAATTTATGTGGGAGGGCACAGCACATTGGAGCTAGTGGTCCTGGGTGGTACAGCACTGAGCCAGCTGTGGAGAGGAAGTCGGCTTCGGCTAGCTTCCTTCCCTGACTGACTTCACAGATGGGCTGAGGATGAAAAACCTTTCCTCACCAGGTTGCTTTTTGTTATGGTATTTATCACAGAAATAGAAACCAAACTAAGACAATACCAAATACCATTAACGTTTGTGATTGAAATGAGTAATGCTACTGTCAACATAAAGCAATGTCTCTTCTTTAAAGGACATAGTAATAGCTTATTGTGAGCCAAATGTGAATGGTAGTATTCATGCTGGGAACATGAGAACTGGGTTACCTTACACAACACACTCCACTATGGAAGACATTTCAGGGTAGAAGAAAACAGGAGTCAGTGTGTTCACACTGTCTGTCTGTAGAAGTATCAGACAGACAGGCAGAGGTCTTTTCAGGGGGTTTAGGTACGGGCACATTCTTAGCATATAAAATTGGTAGAAGTTGGAATTCCTTCAGGCTTTGCAACTATCCTGAGAGTTTCAAGTAGCAGTTAAGAAGATCTTAGGGCAAATGTAACAGTTAATGATATATGCCTATTAAATGCAGTAAAGAGCCCAGGACAGCTCTGCCTCCTGGTCTGCAACATTCAAACTCCTCCAGTTAAGATATCCTGGTTAGCCAGTGCCAAACAGTCTGCAGGCTCTTCTATATAGTTGTGGCTTCTTCCAAGAGCTTGAGGCCACAGTATTGGGACTGTTGCCAAAATCCCTTCCTGGAGAGATGTGAAGAACATCTGCCCCTCCTCATAAATTCCTAACCAGAAAGAAAAGAATAATTCCCTGGGAACCAGTGAGCTCATCAGCTTGCTGACAGCAAGCATAGGTGAGCCAGTCCTGGAAAGGGAATGGGTGACCTAAAAGAGTCTTCACCAAGCTTGGGTGGCTTCCCTGTGGCCATCCTAGAGCCCCTTCCTTAGTCTTCCCCATGGTATGTACTCTACTTAGCTCATCTGCCATGTGCATTTGGGGGGAATTGAATACAAACGCCTGGGAGGAGTTGCTAGCTACTCAGAAGATGGTCCTTCTGTGACGGAGCGAGCAGTTATCACACCCAGCTGTGGAGGTCCTTAGCAAGCAGACTCCTTCTGAGGACAGCAGTGGGTCTATCTGAAGACTTTGTTATAGCAACAATGCAGATTACATCTTGGAAAGCTGTGATCTTAAAAAGTCAGAAGCATTCATACAGTTTAGAGATGCTGTATGGTCTTGTAACTGTAGATCTTGATGGTACCCAGTGTTAGAGAGGGTGCCTGGCACAGCTGTGTGGGTGCAAGCTAGCACCTTGAGGGAGGCCAAGGCAGGAACTCAAGCAGGAGCAGAGGCAGAAAACAGGGAGGAAAGCTGCTTACTGGCTTGCTCTCCATGGCTCTCTTTCCTTGCTTTTTTTGAGATAGAGTCTTACTATGCATCCACCTGCAGTAGGCTGGGCCCTTCCCTCCCATATCAGTCATTAATTAAAAGAATGTCCCACTATATGCCCGAAAGACCATCTGATAGAGGCCATTCTTCCTAGCTGTTTCTTAGTTGGTGTCAAGTTGGTGTCAACTAGCACAGGGACAATGGGTGGTAGGTAGGTGTGACATAGGCTGCAGTCTGCAAACTCTGATGGGGCTGGAACCGTGGCAAGTGTTGGGTTCCAGCTTGAATCTGTGCCTTTCTCAGTCTGAGTGTAGCTTCTATTAAGTCTTATGTGCACAGGATCCAGATACCTCCTGATGCTTCTAGAGAAGGCAGGCCTTTGACCACCATGAGGCCTATGAAGAGGTCTCATGTCTTTGTGAGTTTGGGTCCCTGCCACTCTCTGGTGGTGTCACTGCCCCTCTGTTGCTGCTCAGAGTCAACAAAGGTCACCTGAGCTCCTCTCTCTGCTGGCAAGAGCAGGCTCTCTTTACCCTGCTCTGATCACATTAGCAGCCTTCCCATGCTTCTCTGCTGACAGGGTGCCACCTCCCTGACTGGGGTCATCCCCCAAGAGGTAGCCAGAGCATCTCTTGTGTGCTCCTTGGCTGCTGGAATTATGGGATATGCATGGTAGGGAGTGGCACTCCCCCATCGAGACATCCCATTGTGATGACAAACAGTGGGGCCTGAAGAAGGTTCATCCTGGCTGGGCGCAGGCCTTTGAGATTTTCAGCCTTGGCCTCTGTCTAGAGAGAAAGAATGAATACCATGTGGGCTTGAAGTAGAAGGGTTTGCCACTGGATTCTGGCCAACTCTGCAGCAGTTTGAACTGCAGATGACCCAGGCTGAGCTTGGGAGAGGAATTACCATGGATAGATAGACTACCATGTAGGATGTAGGATGATGGACTGTAAGGAGTTTATTTCCCACACACTAACACTGTGGCTGCTTTGGGAGAGCTAAGGTGTAATGAGCAGGCCTGGAGAGAGTGTGTCATGTGGCCCACTGGGAAGCAGCCTAGTTCTGATCCTCTTCCGTAAACACCATGTTAAAGAGATTTTTATGTCTGGCTCTTTCTCTCTTTAGAGGGAAGAAATGGATTCTATAAATCAAAAATATTGTTAGTACTTTTTAAAATCCAGTTCTCTTGGCCCTGAGGTAAGGATGGCCCATAAATAGCTTAGCAGGCTCTCTCTTGTGGAGTCTAAAAGAAAATGTTAATTATTTTTCACTTTAGTGCTTTGGTAACTTCTAAAAGGAGCCTGGATTGGGACATTATTTGGTAGTTCCTCAGTTTATGGGTACCAGGGCCATTTGCATTATCTCTGTCCTGTTACTAGATTGCTATTCCTCTCTTGTAAGTCTACAGCAAGCATTGACCTCTGCTGGAACTCAGCATTATTTGTTATGAACTGAATTCTGCCCCCTACATTCATATGCTAAAGCTCTACTTCCCAGTGTGAATATGTTTGGACATAGGACCCTTAGTGAGATAAACAAAGTTAATTGAGGCCATAAAGACAGGGAGCTCTTATCCATTGAATTGTCCTTACATAAATAGGAAGAGATGCCAAGGACTCACACCCAGAGAGGGTCCCAGGGGGACACAATGAGAAGATTGCTGTTTTTAAAACAAAATTCCAAATGCTCAATTTAATGAAGACTCAGGAGCCAGATGCTGGGGTGAAAGCCTGCTCACTCAGAGAGGCAGAGAAAGCACCCAGCTTCCTACTCCACCGATGTCCCAGAAGGACAAAGCTCCTGCTTCTTCTCCATGCTGTCTTACATACCCGTCAACTCAAAGGCCCTCTTTTCTCTTTCCTGGGTTTTCCTATGTTCAGTCTCTGTCAACTAGTTGCTTGCTCCACTGCTTGACCGATGGTTGATCTCATTTACAGAAAGCTCTTGTGTTAAAGGTGTGGGCTAAGACTGAGCCATACCACAAGAACAAACAGGTTTTTCCAGTTCACAATCTTGGGGCTCATAATGTGATCAAATATCCTGCAACAGAAGATGAAAGTCTATAAGTCAAAGAGAGAGGTTACAGGAGGACGCTTGAGTCTTGGACTTCTAGTGTTTAGATCTGTGTTTTGTTATGGCAGTGCAACTGGACTGATAGCTTATAGGTTTTTATTGTGTTTGGGTCCAAAGTTCTATTCTTTATTAGCTTGAATCTTGGGATGAGCCATAATTTTCCTATTCTCTGATATCCTTTTCTGCAGTACAGGATATGTGTATGTCCCAGGAGTTATATATAATGTATGTAATATATAATATAATATTTTCTGTACAATAATACACACATTGCTTTACTTTTAACCCTGACAGGGGACTGACCACATTGGGTCTAGATCTCAGGTGCTGATGCTCAGGGTCTGTGACCAAGGCAGTTGTTGGTGGGAAATGTCTGTTGACTCTAGGATAGACTGTGTGGGGGTTCATCTCAATTTTGGCTCTTGTGGGTGTTGCCATTGCTGGCAGCTAGATGATAATAGCACAGTTTAGTTGTGCACTGGGATAGAGTGGAGCCAGGCTGTGTGGCTAGTGTTTTTGTAGATGACACCATGGTTGGATCCTATCTCTCTCTGGTTCTAGACGTGACATAAAGGCGTCTATCTCAGAAGCAGCCCACACTGGTCTTGCTCTGTCTCATCCCTAGTAGCCTGTCTTGTTTTGGTGCCTGGGATATGGTGGTGCACAATTATTGTCATTTTATAAGCAGCTTTATCATGATGAGATCTGCCTATATTACAAATCAGCCATCTACCATGAGGCCAATATTTTAAAACACATTTATGGTGCTAATACTTTATTTTTTCTCCTTTTCCTTCCTCCCCACCATTCTTCTTTCCTCTTTTCCTGAGGTGGAATCCACAGTCTTGCTCATGCTAGTGAATACTGCACCATGCTGGGCCACAACTCTAGTCCTACTTTCAGCCATTTTTCATTTAGCAGTACTTTCTAACTTCTGTACATTCAGTCAGTCATGGTGTGATGAGTGCCTGTCATCAGAAACCCGGAAGCATGGCAGGACAGCTTTGGGATAAGCATGTTGCTCCTCATTGTAAGGACAGCACTGTGTGGCCAAGCTTGGCCTTGCTTTTCTCGATTGGCTGTTTCCTAGCTACTGAGCAGGGTCTCCCAGTGATTACCCACAGTCTGTGTCCCAGGCTTCATCTCCCCACCAACATGGGAACTGCTTACTATATTAGTTCCTTTTCCTTGCTGCTATGCCAAAACTTCTAACACAAGCAAGTGTAGGAGGGAGGGTTTGTTTCTTAGATGTAACTGCAGAGACAGTGGTCTAATAGTGGCTGCTGAGCTATGTGGACGCCACGTTATCAAAGTTTGTAAATTCAGTCTAACTTGAGTGGCGCTTTTTTCTCACTGTAGAGTTGTGTTTGCAAACTGTACTTGAAATGTGTTTGGCTGGATAGACACACTGACTTCTTAAGTTCTTGCTGCATACCAACTTGAGTGTTGTTCTGAGAACTCCTGTGTGTATGGTTTAAAGCAAATGAGTTGGTAAGTTATGTTGTCATGATATCCTGTGAGTCCTTGTATGAGGGGAACAGAATATGCAAATGCAATATAAAAGGTTGGGCTGGTGAGGTGGTTTGGTGGGCAAAGACATTTACACAGTGTAAGTGGTTAAGCAAACAACCCTATAGCCCTGAATTTGGTATTCAGAATCCCAAACCAACGGATATTTTAAGTATGGGTTCCCATGTGTATATATATCCCTGTGCATACACACATATCTATAAAGTCTCAGAAAAACAGTTTCAAACTTGCTACCAACATGTTAATGAGTGCCACGAGGTGCCAGGTCCTGCTCATGGCTGTCCTGCCCATCTCAATCCAGGTGCATTACCAGAGCACACAGCCAGGGTGTGCGTCTCTACCACCAGCCGTGGTGCGCACAGCTGCCCAGTTTTGCAGGTTTACTCTCTGTGGTTGCATTACTCATTGCCACATGTGTGAGCTTATTCTGTGGTTGAGTCTGCAGGAAGTGCCAGGGCATTCATTTGCAGTGTTGCTATTAGAGGAGATTAATCTAACTCTCTTTCCTCAGAGGACACTTGACCCAGAATTGTTCTCTCTCTGAGGCAGGGTGATTTTATTAGAATAGATCTTTATGTTGTCCCTCATAGTCAATATTCCTAGGTATAGCCTAGGCTCTGGGGCAGGTAGTTTGAAATGATTGCATCCTGTGAGGTGGCCACTTCTATTGTCTTCTCCCAGGGCTTTTCTCTGTGTGGTTGTCTTACTTGCCTGTCTTCAGCATTTGCTGCTTTGTCTCAGGCCTGTGACTCACTTCCTCCCCTGGTGGAGACCTCCTTCCTGGCGGCCCTTCCCTGCTGATTTTCATTCCCCAAGTGGTTTTTTGGTCTCCTATGTTCTTCCTCAGTGTTGTACTTTCTAATTGTGGTATGCTCTGTTCTTCCATGACTTGCATCATCTCTACCTTGTCTTTCGGCTTGTCTTGAAATAGAAGCTTGCAGTTACATGGGTATTTTGGTATATTTTTATTACCTGTAGATGATCCTGCCTCCTTCTTCTCTTCCTCCTTCCCTTCCTCTCCTTTTCCATTTTCCTCTTCCACCTCTTCTCATTTTAAGTCAGAGTCTTGCTATGTAGCCTAGGTCAGCCTAGGTCTAACCATTGTAGTCCAGCCCAACCTTGAATCTGCTTTCTTCCTGCCTTGACCCTCTGAGTGCTGGTCTACCAGGCATGAGGACCACAGGTTTGGGGACAAGAGCTCTGTCTTCTGTCATTTCCAGGAACACAACCACTTGATCCTTGGACCCACTGGGCTTTGCCCTTCTACCACCTTTCATTGGATATTTCTCCACTTCATCCTTAGCACCCCTCTTCCCTGTTCAGCCACACCTCCATCTCAGTGGTCTTTTTCTTTCTTTCTTTCTTTCTCTTTTTTTAAATTAGATATTTTCTTTATTTACATTTCAAATGTTATCTCCTTTCTCTGGTTTCCCCTCCAAAAACCCCCTATCGCATTCCCCCTCCCCCTGCTCACCAACTCACCCACTCCCACTTCCCTGTCCTCGCATTCTTCTACACTGGGGCATTGAGCCTTTTCAGGACCAATGGCCTCTTCTCCCGTTGATGACTGACAAGGCCATCCTCTGCTACATGTGCAGCTGGAGCTATGAGTCCTTCCAACTCTTTGGTTGGTGGTTTAGTCCCTGGGAGCTCTGGGAGTACTGGTTGGTTCATATTGTTGTTCTTCCTATAGGGCTGCAAACTCCTTCAGCTCCTTCAATTTTTTTCTAGTTCCTCCATTGGGGACCTTGTGCTCAATCCAGTGGTTGGCTGAAAGCATCCACCTCTCTATTTGTCAGGCACTGGCAGATTCTCTCAGGAGACAGCTATATCAGGCTCCTGTCAGCAAGTACTTGTTGACATCCACAATAGTGTCTGGGTTTGGTGACTGTATATGGGATACATTCCCAGGTGGGGCAGTCTCTGGATGGCCTTTCCTTCAGTCTCTGCTCCACACTTTGTGTCTGTATCTCCTTCCATGAGTATTTTGTTCCCCCTTCTAAGAAGGACTAAAGTATCCACACTTTGGTCTTCCATCTTCTTGAGCTTCATGTGGTCTGTTTATTGTATCTTGGGTATTCTGAGCTTCTGGGCTAATATCCACATATCAGTGAGTGCATACCATGTGTGTTCTTTTGTGATTGGGTTACCTCACTCAGGATGATATTTTGTAGTTGCATCCATTTGCCTAAGAATTTCATGAATTCATTGTTTTTAATAGCTGAGTAGTACTCCATTGTGTAGATGTACCACATTTTCTGTATCAGTTTCTCGGTTTAGGGACATCTGGGTTGTTTCCAGCTTCTGGCTATTAAAAATAAGGCTGTTATGAATATACTGGAGCATGTGTCCTTATTACATGTTGGAGCATCTTCTGGGTATATGCCCAGGAGTGGTATAGCTGGGTCCTCCAGTAGAAATGTTCAACATCCTTAGTCATCAGGGAAGTGCAAATCAAAACAATCCTGAGATTCCACCTCATACCAGTCAGAATGACTAAGATCAAAAACTCAGGTGACAGCAGATGCTGGAGGGGTTGTGGAGAAAGAGGAACACCCGTCCACTGCTGGTGGGATTGCAAGCTGGTACAACCACTCTGGAAATCAGTTTGGTGGTTCCTGAGAAAATTGGACATAGTACTATCAGAGGATCCAGCAGTCTTTTTCTTACTAAGGGGCTCTATTACCACAGAAGGGAACCAAGGCCATTGGGGGTAGCCATCAGTCTGCGTTCCACTCCTCTCTGGAGAGGAATGGCTTTACCACACAGCCCTTATCTATCTGCTGATTGGGGACTTCTCAGGGCTTTTCAAGTGGTAGCCCTTTAATTCCTCTGTACTGTGCTACCTAGGCCTGTGACTGTTAGCCTGCCTTGGCCTAATTAAACTTCAGGGTTTTCATGGGGGCCTGCCTCTAATCCCATTGTAAATGCCATCCGTGGGCTTTGGTCTTACACATTTATTTATTTATTTATTTAAAGGCATTTTATTTTTATTGTGGAGGTTTATTTTTTAGATAACAGCTTGACAAAAGTGTGAGGAGACTTCGTAATGGGGCAGTGAGGTAGGAGTTTAAACTTTGTTTTGTTGGTTGAACTGTCCTCAGGACCTTGCAGGAGGCTAGAACTGTATATAATTACAGGGGTAGTGGTGGTGGAGGAATGGGGACTCTTTGAGAAGAGGGAGCTGAAATGTGTGGAATGACACCCTCAGTCTTTCAGGGGAAGCCCTGAGGTTTGCAGTACTCCAGCGGCAGGTTCTCCAGATGCAGGTCCTGGTGTAGGTCCCGTGCTCCTTCAGGTTCTCAGGCCTGCTGCAGAGCTGCAGAAGCAGGAAGCACAGCCTGTGCTCATAAACCTCAGGCTCTGCTGGAGGGCTAGAGTAGATTCCTGCACAGTTGGAGGCTGACAGGTGAGGCACCTCCCAGATGATGAGCATCACACTGCACCACACAGTCCTACTCCTAGGCAGGGGTGCAGCAGCACAAGGCCTTTGCTGGATATGTCAGGACTGGTAAGCATGCTGGAGGCCACAGAGGCCACAAAGTGGCTTCAGTCTTGCTGGATGTTTCAAGTGCATGGGCACAGACCAGCTATAGTACAAGATTAATTTGGGTTCTAGGGTTTTGCAGATTTTTGCTTCGGGAATTATTTAAAAATGAATCCACCCTGCAAACTCTCTTTCCCACTGGTCTACGTTCTTGTGCTGGCACCGTCCGGCATCACCATATCCCGGCGGGCTCTTATTATTTTCTCCCAGCTAGCAGCCACGTCTGGCTCACATGCAATTCTTTACACATACCCACAACCATTCATCTAGCTAGCGCCTAGGACCTTGTAAAGGTAAAGGTAAAGCATGACTCTCGAGGCTTAATTATCTAATCAGGTTTATATAATAATAAGATCACAATTTACAAGATGCCAATACAATAATTTCAGAACCAAATAATAAAGACAATATTTTGACCCAATTCATTTAACATTGTTAAATCCTTAGCCTGGTTATAACCACGTGGGGTCTGACTAGTCCTCATTGTCTGACTCCATAATGAAGTTCCTTCTCTTCCTCCTTTCTGACCTTTCTCCTCTTCCAACTCTAGCTCCATCTCTCTATTCCTGTCCAATCCCAGGCCTGTCACTGCCATAATGTGATTGGACAGAGAAAATGCTGCAACATTTCACCCTTTCTGTTCAATTAAAAAAAAACCCAACTTTCTCTCAAAATATAAATTAAACACAACTATTACATATATTGTAAATTATCTTGTATAAGGTATATCTGACATCCAGTCCAACATCTTTGTCATTAAAATTGAACACTACCTTCTATCTTAACTTAAAAGACAAAACTTTGTACCTGGCGATGTCTTGGCTTAGATTGGATGCCATCTGAAAACCATCCTCTCAAATGTAAAAAGCCTGGGCTGGCTAGGGGACTATTTAGTTTTCAATTCCATCATAATTCCAAGAATGACTGATAATAATTGAGAATATATAGGAAGCCTAACACAGCTTCCAATAATTTAGCCAATTGATAGAGACTGCTGGACACCTGGACAGTCCTTCCTTCAAAACGTTGGAGTGTTGGTCTTCAGCCTTCTGGCCTGTGAATGTCTGACAGACAAGAGAAACAGGAATATTAAGGACTCGCCTACTCTGTCTTGGCAGATTTAAGCTGTCCTAGGCCTGTAAGTGTGTCCTTTTGGGGGATAGAATTGTCTGTAGATGAAGAGGCAATATTTGCCTAGTGGCTGTTTTGCCACAACTGGAGCAACTCCAATGATTTTCAATTTCTTCTTTGAATCCAAGACAGGGAAAGCTGTCAGGAGCAGACCAGTCTCAACAAGTGAATAAATAATCTTAAACATCACATTCTGTGGATTTCTGATGTTTTTGAAAACCAACTATCTATGTGAGTAATCTGGACTGTTGTCTGTTAACTACTCTCAGCTGTTTTTAGTTAAAATCTTGAAATCACCCTAACAATAAACTCAGAGCCATGAATTTGCTAATTTGGCCCTAAACTCACAGGCTTAAACATCTCAGATCTGTTTATAACAACAGCAAAAGAAGGACTGGGTCTAAGCCCTGACTTTTAATTATTAGTATCAATAGAAGAAATTTATACCAATGATAACCTTGATTTTGTATCAAAATAAATTCTGTACCA
>NW_022196894.1:8055444-8056806 GCF_008632895.1 Mastomys coucha
TTCCCCTACCCTGGGGCACAGAACCTTCACAGGGCCAAGGGCCTCTCCTCCCATTGATGACTGACTTGGCCATACTATGCTATACACATGCTACCAGAGCCATCAGTCCCACCATGTGTACTCCTTAGTTGGTAGTTTAGTCCCTGGGAGCTCTGAGGGTACTAATTAGTTCATATTGTTGTTCATCTTAAGGGGCTGCAACCCCTTCAGCTCCTTCGGTACTTTCTCTAACTCCTTCATTGGGGACCCTGTATACAGTTCAATGGATGGCTGTGAGCCTCTACTTCTGTATTAGTTGGGTACTATCAGAGCCTCTCAGAAGACAGCTATATCAGACTGGAGTGCCCTTCCTTCAGTCTCTGCTCCATATTTAGTCTCTGTAACTCGTTCCATGGGTATTTTGTTCCCCCTTTTAAGAAGGTATGAAGTATCCACATTTTGGTCTTCCTTCTACTTGAGTTTCTTATGATTTGTGGATTGTACTTCATGTATTCTGAACTTCTGGGCTAATAACCACTTACCAGAGAGTGCATACCATGTGTGTTCATTTGTGATTGGGTTATCTCGCTCAAGATGATATTCTTCAGATCCATCCATTCCCCTAACAATTTCATAAATTCATTGTTTTTAATAGCTGAGTAGTACTCCATTGTGTAGATGTACCACAATTTCTGTATCCATTTCTCTGTTGAGGGACATCTGGGTTGTTTCCAGTTTCTGGCTATTCTAAATAAGGCTGCTATGAACATAGTGGAGCATGTGTCCTTATTACATGTTGCAGTATCTTTTGGGTATATGCCCAGGAGTGGTATAGCTGGGTCCTCTGGTAGAATTATGTCCAATTTCTGGAGGAACTACCAAACTGACTTCCAGAGTGGTTGTACCAGCTTGCAATTCCACCAGCAATAAAGGAGTGTTCGTCTTTCTCCACAACCTCTCCAGCATCTGCTGTCACCTGAGTTTTTTATCCTAGCCATTCTGACTGGTGTGAGGTGGAATCTCAGGGTTGTTTTGATTTGCATTTCCTTGATGACAAAGGATATTGAACATTTCTTTAGGTGCTCCTCAGCTATTCAGTATTCATCAGTTGAGAATTCTTTGTTTAGCTCTGCACCCCTTTTTTAATAGGGTTATTTGGTTCTCTGGAGTCTAACTTCTTGAGTTCTTTGTATACAGTGGATATTAGACCTCTATCAGATATAGGATTGGCAAAGATCTTTTCCCAATTTGCTGGTTGCCGTTTTGTCCTATTGACAGTGTCTTTTGCCTTACAGAAGCTTTGCAATTTTATGGAGTCCCATTTGTCAATTCTTGATCTTAGAGCATAAGCTATTGGCATTCTGTTCAGGAAATTTTCCCCTG
>NW_022196894.1:8060250-8069321 GCF_008632895.1 Mastomys coucha
CTCTTGGTAGATCATACCTTTGATGAATATGAAATGTCCCTCCTTATCTTTTTTGATCACTTTAGGTTCTAAGTCTTCTTAATGGTTTCTACTTTCATTTTTAGATCCTGGATGGTTTTGCTCAATTCCTTCATCTGTTTTTTTGTGCTTTCCTGTAATTCTTTAAGGGATTTTTGTGTTACCTTTTTAAGAGCTTCTAGTTGTTTACTTGTGATTTCCTTTAACTCTTTAACGGATTTTTTTTGTTTCCTTTGTAAGGGCTTGTACCTCTTTACCTGTGTTCTCCTGTATTTCTTTAAGGGAGTTATTCATGTTCTTCTTAAATTCTTCTTGCACCATTGTGAGATATGATTTTAGATCCAAGTCTTGCTTTTCCGGTGTTTTGAGATATCCTTGACTTGCTGTGGTGGGAGTACTAGGTTCTGATGAAGCCAAGTAGTCTTGGTTTCTGTTGGTAAGTTTCTTGTGTTTGCCTTTTGCCATCTGTTGAACTCTGGTGTTAGACGTTCTTGCTGTCTCTGACTAGAGGTTGTTCCTCCTGTGGGTCTGTAAGCCTGTGTCAGCACTTCTGGGAGATCAGCTCTCCTCTGGTAAAACTGGGGCCCAGATGACTGTGGGTCAGTGGTCTGTCCTGAGTCCTGAGGTCAGAGCACACCCTGTAGACAGGATCTCCACATGCGGAAAAGGTGCAGAGAGGGCTGTGGATCTGTTGTCTCTCCTAGATGTGGTCTGAGGTAGAAAGGATCCTGACCAGGCTGCCCTGTGACTTGTGAGTCCGTAGCCTCCTGGCTGGTCCTGCCTTAGAATGTCACCAGAGAGAAAATGGTGAATCTCACCCAAGTCCCTGGGTTAAAGCACTCTGTGAAGGCAGGCTCTCCACTTTCAGGGAAGGGGCTGCAGATCCATCACTGTCACTCCTAGGTGTAGATGGAGGTTGAGAGGATCCTGTCCGGCTGCCCTGCCACTTGTGAGGCCTGAGCCTCCCAGCTGGTCCCGCCTTAAAAAGTCCCAGACTTTTATTAATATCTGTTAAAAGCAGGCAATGTTTAGCCCTGCACTCTCTACTCTGGAGTCAGTGACTAATTTTCCCTATCTTCGTACAAATTAAAACAATCTAAAACAAATGAAGTAAATTAAAATATTATATGAATCTTAATTAGGAAAATTCTGTCTAGCAAAGTAGGAAATGACACTCAAAATTCCCATGTAGGCCATGTTAGAAAGAATATAAATGTCTTCTGGCTAAGTAATCAAGTTATATTATTTGTTTGGCTCTGTCTAGAGCCCCAGGCTTTTATTAATATCTGTTAAAAGCAGGCAATTATCACTATCTCTCTATTTGGAGTCAGTGATTAATACCCCTTATCTTGTTTCTAGCCATGGGTGAAACTTTTCACGTGACTTGGACAAAATCTGAATACTGATCCACTTCAAAAGTAAATAATCTCAATGTCAAATTCATAGTCTAAATCCTCTGTTCTCAGAGGTAAATAACTCAATTTTTCTCTTTCTCTCTTAACTCAGAGTAGCCTGTAATAACCTATAGCAGGGGGGAGTTCTTCTTTGTTCCAACTTGGGGAGCTTGAGTCATGTGACTCGCTTTTGGCACCACTCAGGCTATTCACCCAATTAAAAAAAAAAAAAGGAAAAAGGAAATAAAATATAAACTTTACCTTCAGGGTGATCATTTTAAATTACTAGTAGATTCATGCCCAGCCAGCATGTTGGGTGGCCATCTGTTGCGGGAATTAATAAAAAATGAATCTACTCCTCAAACTCTCTTTCCTGCTGGTCCACGTTCTTGTACCAGTACCATCTGGCCTCAACACTAAATTCGTTGGGTTCTTGCTATCTTCTCCCAGCTAGCTGCAACATCTTGCTCACATGCATCACCTTACAGGTCTCCACAATCATTCATCTAGCTAGCGCCTAGGACCCGGTAGGTAATGCATGACTCTTAAGGCTTTAATATCCCATCAGGTTTATATAATAATAAGATCACAATTTACAAGATGCCAATACAATAATTTCAGAGCCAAATAATAAAGACAATATTCTAACCCAGTTAATCTATTTTGTAAAAACCTTTGCTTGGTTGTATAACCACTCTGAGTCTGACTCGTCCTCATCATCTGACTCCATATTGAAGTTCCTTCTCTTCCTCTTCTCTGACTTTTCTCCTCCTCCAACTATAGCTCCACCTCTCTCTGTGTGTCCAATCACATTAGGGCAGTGACAGGCCTGTGATTGGACAGGAATTAGGTAAAATTAGGTTTAACCTTGGACAGGACAAGTGAAACTGCCTGCAGTTTCAAGAAAGGGGTTCTCCTCAGCCAGGAGGGAATAAAGGACCTGAAATAAAGGGTTTGAAATGCAAAGAGAAAGCATGAAGCCAAGTTGCGTCCCAATCAAGGTTCCACTTTACTGAGAATAAACCAGGGTTTTTATAGTTACAGGAGAAACTGAGAACAATTCTCTAGGTTACACTACAAAGAAAGTTCAGATGCCAAAGTCCCCAGGTTCAGAAGAT
Source organism: Mastomys coucha (assembly GCF_008632895.1). Taxonomy (NCBI): domain Eukaryota; kingdom Metazoa; phylum Chordata; class Mammalia; order Rodentia; family Muridae; genus Mastomys; species Mastomys coucha. Next base: position 8,062,781 of record NW_022196894.1, read on the forward strand.
CTTCAGGCTGGCTGGCTGGTTCAGGTGGTGGGCCTGGTCAGGCGGCTTCTTCAAAGACAAACAGTCAACAGAGAGCATCTGTCTTAGCTCCCAAGCAGAGGCTACCAGAAGTGAAGGGGCAGGTAACAGACAAGGTTAGATTAATTGGGTCAAAATACTGTCTTTATTATTTGGTTCTGAAATTATTTTATTGGCATCTTGTAAATTGTGATCATATAAACCTGATTAGATAATTAAGCCTTAAGAGTCATGCTTTACCTACTGGGTCCTAGACCCTTACTAGATGAATGGTTGCGGGTGTGTGTAAAGAGTTGCATGTGAGCGAGATGTTGCTTCTAGTTGGGAGAAAATAAGAAAAGCCTGCCAGGACATGGTGATGCTGGACCATGCTGGCACAAGAATGTGAAAAGGAGGTTGGAAAGAGAGTTTGCAGAGTAGATTCAATTTTTAATAATTCCCACAACAGATTGTCATAGCAAAAGTATTGCCAGGGACCTCAAAGTAGGTGGGGCAGTAGCAAATTGCATTCCCCAAGTCACAGCAAGGCTCATTGTATGTCAGTTTGAAGAATGACCAGTTATTCTCTTTGAAGCACAGTTCCTTTTTCTGGCCACCAATGAAGAAAGGTCTTCATTCTTGGTCACTAGGCCGACCAGGCACTGTGTGTAGAGACCCCCAGACACTATGTGTAGAGACCCCCAGGGACTGTGTGTAGAAACCCCCAGGCACTGTAGAGACACCCAGGCACTGTGTGTAGAGAGCCCCAGGGACTGTGTGTAGAGACCCCCAGGCACTATAGAGACACCCAGGCACTGTGTGTAGAGACACCCAGGGACTGTGTGTAGAGACCCCCAGACACTGTGTGTAGAGGCCCCCCAGGCACTGTGTGTAGAGATCCCCAGGCACTGTGTGTAGAGATCCGCAGGGACTGTGTGTAGAGGCCCCCCAAGCTTGGCATAGGCATAGGTGCCCTCCTTGCTGCTGATGCTACTCTGCAGGCTGAAGCTGGGTGCTGCTGGAGGAGGCCTGGCTGGACACACTGAGCTTGGAAGACGACGTGGAGGTGGACCCTCTGCACTGGAGTCTGGGGCTCCCACAGCCACCTTTGTTGCTTGCCGTCCCCAGAGCTGGAGCTCAGAGGGCACTGACTTTGAAAGCTTTCTCCAAAGGCTCAGAAGAGGAGAACACATGGTAGGAACAGCTAAAAGGAGGCTCGTCATGGGCAGAAACACTGGTTTCTGAGTGACTTAGGTTCAGCTTGGGACTTGCTGTCCATGGCTTAGGGGAACCCTGGGTCTAGACGAAGCCACCAGGGGAAGAGGCTGCACAACTCACTATCCTTCTTGGGGCAGAGGAAGAGGCTGCACAGGGTCACTGGGGCATATATCCTCTATGGAGCCTGATGGGACAGAAAGGGACAGGAGCAAAGAGGTTTTCTTGCTAGTTTATGGGTGAGTTGGTAGGTTCATACATGGACCTCCATTGTTACAGGTCCTGAAGTCCAAGGTTCACTGTCCATGGAGCCTGTGGTGAAGCTGATGTGAGCCCTTTGAAGGATGGGCTAAGACTTTCTGTAGAGCTCTGACTCACTTTTTCCAAGTCAGAGCTATTCTTGTTCATTTTTAACAGGTGCCTTGACTTTGGAAGTGGGGAGGAAGTGGGGATGCCTCTATCCTGCCTGTGTCCTTCAAGAATTTATAGGCGGAGGAAGCAGATTTGCGCATCCCAGTGTTAGTGTTGCTGTTCTGCCATCAGTGAGACGGAGAAGGAGCTGGTTGAGGAGTTTGAATGGTCCATGTATCAATTTCTACCTCTCTCCCACTTTGACTCAACAATTTCTCCTCCCCCTCCTCTTTCTCTATCTAGCCTGGGTGGCTCCAATCACCAGTCTGGGATCTTAGTTGCCCCTGGTCCAAGGCTGAAGAGGAGGTGGTTGGTGGGGAACACTTAGCCAGGTCATTGGTGGCAACACCATTGATCTAGCAGGATGTTAGAGCAATAGGGACTGTACACAGCATCTGGGTTCCATCGCTGCTGCTACCAGTGTTCCAATCGCTGCCTCAAGCTCCACTGTAGATGCCATCCATGGCTGTAGACATCATCCATGGTTGTAGACATCATCTGTGGCTATAGACATCATCCGTGGCTGTAGACATCATCTGTGGCTGTAGACATCATCCGTGGCTGTAGATGCCACCTGTGGGGTTTGCTTTACTCCTTTATTTATTTTAATGTAAGCATTTAAAGAGATTTAAAAATGCTGCTGCTGTCACTGCTCTCTTCCCAGAATCCTTTTCTAAATAGGCATTTTAAATACTACTCCTAAATCCTCCCTTAATATTAATCCCACAGGACAAAGCACAATGCAAGAAAACTGCCAGATGGGGAACTGGAAGGCAAGCAGGCGGCTGGTAATGGGCCAGTTGATTATTGAGGATTAGAGCTCATTGTGCTTCTTGGAAGGCAGGCCTGCAGGTTCCCCAGAGCTGCCATTCGGCCAGGGCCCGTAGGTGGTTCCTTTTTGTGTGTGGGGGGGCAAGAGTGGCTCCTTAAGCCTTGGGGCAGGAGTGACATGTAGGAACCCCACATATCCCCATCATCATCCAGAGCAGGTTCTCCTGCTTACTTTCAGTGGGACAGAGAAATGTCATCATGAGTCTTGCATGCATATTTTCCTTCATAAAATGACATCTTAAAAATTTCCTTAAATATTTACTTTGGAGACTTTAGCTAACACTTAGGTTTACCAGATCTTCTGGCTTGAATCTGACATTCCCCTCTAAGCTCATGTTGGGGATGCTTTTTCCCCAGGAGATGGTGGGTGGTACTTTGGAGGATTGTGGGGCATCTAAAAGATCGGGTGTGGCTGGCATGGGTGGTCATGCAGGGTGTTCATTTGAAGGTTATGCTTACCACTGTCTTTACCTTGTTCTCTACTTTCTGGCCTTCCTTGATGTGAGCAGCATCTACTACATGTTCCTGCTGAAGTGAACCTCACCATGCCTCATCTACCATAGTGGACTAAAATCCCCTCCAACTGGGAACCAAGCTAGCTGCTCTTCCATTCGGTGTTTCTGGCAGGTGGTGTTGTAATGACACAGAGGTCACCGGTGCTGGTGGTGTTTATATTTTACACATTTGATTTTATTTTCAGTCTTTTTTTCTGTATAGACACATTCATGTACACACATATCAATATAAATATTTGAAAGGGTTTTCCCACATCATCCTAGTTTGCTTTCTATTGCTCGACTAAGACTTGCCTATAGGCCATCTGTTGGAAGCATTTTCTCTTTAAAGTTTCCTTTTTCCAAATGATCCTGGCTTGTGTTGGCAAACAAGTTGACAAAAAAGACTAAACACACATTGCCATTCTTGATCCCTAACCCTGCCAGCATCAATCTCTGAGAAAAAGGGTGTTCGTCTGCATTACTGCAAAATCATTGCATGCTTGAGATAACCAACAGCAAGACTGTCATTCAACAGTCACAACCCCCTAAATGTTCCTAATGTGCCTTTTATGGTGATTTCTCATTCAGGAGCTGGACAAGGTTTATACACTGCCCTTGTTTCGGCTGCCTTGAGACTTCTACCTGAGCTCCTTTAGTGCACTGTGCTTTGTGTTGAGAATGCAGAGTTGGGAGAGCCTACATTTTTACTTTTAAAGAGGCCATGGTCAGGAGGCAGCAATGTTATGATTTAATATTATGGAGTCAGAATTCATGGGGCCCTCTGCAAGCAGCCTTATTCCAGAGTTTCATTTCACTTCTCTAACAGATGCTATCCAGTCTCCTGGGATGCATATTCACTGTGCCCAGCTGGCTTCTAGGCCCTTCCATCCCAGGTATGTCTGAAGCCTGTGGTGCTAGCTCTCTTTATGCTGCCACCCTGGAGTCTAGAAGCTTGCATTGCTCTGTTTAGAGCATATAGTATACTTTTCCAATAATTTGTCTTCAACTTTGGGGGTTAAATGGAACACAGCAGAAGGGGGCTCTAATTATGTGCCAACTAACATTAGTGACAAACAGCTGAAGGATTCTGGTTCTATTTTTCTGTGTCAGTTTTTGTTGTCATTAGATGTCAAGGGGAAAATAATTGTTCCTTCAAAATGTGGTTCACTTGGATAGATCCCTGGAGCTGACTTTGCAGCAATAGCAGTGAGTATATCTGAGTGGCTATGCTGTGGTGCCTTAGCTTAAGCCACCACAGGGGGCTGTTAGCATGAACCTGCACTCCAGGTTCTGTGCTGACCTACTTTTGCAACAAGCCCTTCCTTTAGTCCTGAAATTCCAAGCCCAAGGCAGTTTGTGGAGCTTGTCACACTGCAGAGTTTCTGCACAGACTGGAATGCTCATAGTCAAGGCTAAGGGAAGTGAGGAATTGTGCATTCTGAGAGATGAAGAAGGGTGTCTTTGGAGGAGGAACTAGGGGAAGTGCTTTACCTGTCTAAAGGGACAGGAGCCCCTCTTCAGTGAACCTGGTCATTGCAAGACTTCTCAGGCAGCTCTGGCTCTTGGCTTTTTCAAAACAAACCTAGATCTTTAAGTGAAGTAGCCTTGGATTGTTTGCACCTAGTTGGAAACTCCTTGCTCTCTCTGAGGCTTCCATCAGCCTGAGAATCTTCAGTCCATGGTTCCAGCTCATGCCCTGTAATAATATGCTTTCTTCAGTAGCATTTCTGTGTCTGCTGTGTGGCCTCCTTTGTTGCATCTTGTGATTATTATCATTTTAAAATGATTCCTTCATTCACAGTTTAGTCTGCTGCCCATGGTCTCAAGAGGTGGAGATTTGATGAGACTGTTGTGATTTGTTCCAAAGCCAAATTGAGTTTTTAGCTTGGTGTTCAGATAGTATGTCTTAGCCTGCCAACACTGCATCAGTGTGAACACTGACAGTGTGTACACTCTGCCTGCAGACCCTTTCTGCCTTCCTCAAGAGCAATCTGACTTCTCGGTTGCCGTCTAGTGGTCTCTAGGTTCTGATAGAATTGTACAGCTGCCTTGTCAGAGAGGGATGTGCAGCTTAGGATTTGGCTCTCAATTGTTTCTGAGGACACTTAAAGTTTGTTTGCTGTACTTATATTTGCCAAGCAAACATTCTTCTTAGTATGCTATAAGACATTTAATGAATCTTCAATTCTTCTGTTTAAATTGTTATTATAAACCCCCTTGAGGCGCACGTGCGGTGGGGGGAGGGGGGAGTGTTGCTGTTTCTTTCCCGAGGGGATCGAGCTTGTGTGAGTGTGGAAGCCAGAGCTTGATATCAGGTGTCTTCCTCAGTTGTTCTCTGTAGACAGTAATTTTCACAACTTATTTTAATAACTGTCAACCTCTTCTCTTGCCCATCACTCAGCAGAAGCAGTGAAAGAGAAAAGTTATTAGGATATGGGGAAAGTGGGTCTCTTTAACAATAGCTCTTTGAGGGTGAGCTCAATGTTCTTTGTCAGCACTCCAGTCCCATAGCAAACCCCAAATACAATCAGCAGCTCCAATACAGTCTTCTCAGCAGGCAGACACCACACGTGAACCAGCAACTGCTGTCCAGCACTGAAACCCCCCCCCCCCCCCCAAGGCTCACCAACTGCCTCAGGCTGCTGAGGCAGCAGGAAGCCTCTCAATGAAGTGTTACCACAAGCTGAGCTTAACACCACTATGTAAGGTGAACCAGTACATGCTTGTTGTTAGAGAAGAATACTGAGGTGGAGCAAAGCAAGCCAGTGGTCCAGTTCCCACTGTCTGTGGGGTCATATTTATAGTCTTCCATTACTCCTCCTTCACATGTCAGCTCCAGCAAAACATACTTTCACCTGTGTCTGCTTCAGGAAAACTTTCATGTGTCTGCTTTAGCAGACATCCTTTTACCTGTGTGCTCCAGCAAAACATCATTTGACATAATTGACTTTCCAAAGAAACTAGTGTTTCCACCTCAGTTCTCCACCTTATTTCTTGAAGCAGGCTCTCTCACTGAACAAGGAACTCATTGATTTGGTTAGACTGGCAAGACAGCAAACTCTAGGGATTCTTTTGTCTCTGCCCCCCACCCTCACCATCTCTGGGATTTCAGGTGCTTGCTGCCTCATGTAGTTTTTTATTTGGGTTCTGGAGAATGAACTCAGGTCTTTATGCTTATGTTGCAAGCTTTTATAAACCAAGACATCCTCTGAGCCAACAGATATATTTTTTAAAACTTTTATTGCATTATGATGAGAAAAGTTACATGATTTCAATTCATCTGAATTTGTTAACATTTAAAAACATTTTAATTAAATAGAATTGAATCACATTCTTGTTTCCCTTTTGTACCACTGCTCCTCCCATAGACCCGCCCTTCAATACCTACAATATCTTTTTTGTCATATTCCTTAAAATTTATAAAATATTATAACAATAAAAATAAATATTATAAAAGTTGTTTGATATAAAACAACAATCAATTTAATAGTCTTATGTAGATGCTCATCTACAGCCATAGTAAAAATACATTTCTCTCAATATAAATTTTAAATAACTCTAAACATATTAGCTGTATACTTAAAAATAAT
>NW_022196894.1:8071530-8072350 GCF_008632895.1 Mastomys coucha
TGTGATCCTGGTTGTGTCAGAACTCCTCAGAGTCAAGCTGCCTCTGTGATCCTGTGGTTCTGGGATCCCAGGATCCTGGGCTTGTTAGATCACCTGGGAGTGTGGCTTTCTCTGTGTGTTGTGGAACTGGCTGCAGAGCTTGTGCCAAGGTCTGCTCAGAACACTAACCCAGACAGACCGGAAGGAACCGGAATCACTAGGCTGGCAGAGTTCCTAAGTGCATGGTCCTGCTGGTCCCAGTTACTTCCAGTGTTGGGACAGATGTTGGTTCCTGCTTACCTCTGATTCTAGGTGTGTCAGAGCACCTGGGAGTGGAGGTTCCTCTGGGTGTTGTGGGACTGGCTGCAGATCTTGTGACCAAGGTCTCTGATCCTGGGTGTGTCAGCGTGCCTGGGAGTGGAGCTTCCTCTCGGTGTCCCCAACAGATATTTTTTAACTTTATATTATGAAGTAATTTTAGATTTATAAGTTAATCATAAAGATAATAAAATAGCTCCCATATTTTTTGCCTGGGTCACTAGCTGCTAATAGTATTTTATAGTAATTGGGACACATTTATCTGTCTACATATCTGTGTGTCTTATTTACCCACATAAGCATTTGTAGTGTATATTAGTTAAGACAAAAGCAAGCATTTTGATTTTTTTTTCCTTAAACACTCTTCAGGTATGGGTTCTTTCTCTCTTTCTTTCTTTCTTTCTTTCTTTCTTTCTTTCTTTCTTTCTTTCTTTCTGTCTTCCTTCCTTCCCTTCCTTCCTTCCTTTCTTTCTTTCTTCCTTTTTTTCTTTCTTTCTTTCCTTCTTTCTTTCTTTCTTTCTTT
>NW_022196894.1:8072360-8078535 GCF_008632895.1 Mastomys coucha
CTCTGTATAGCTCTGGCTATCCTGGAACTCACTCTGTAGACCAGACTAGCCTGGAACTCAGAAATCTACCTGCCTCTGCCTCCCAAGTGCTGGGATTAAAGGCGTGCGCCACCATCACCTGGCATGGCTGCAATGTGGCAGGAAGTGAGCACTGTGTGGTGTCATATGACTGCAGTATGGGTGTAACACACAGGAAGTGAGCGCTATGCTGTATCACTGTGTAGGATGCTTGGTATATGTTTGTCAGCTTTTTGTGACTGTGAGAAACATCTAAAATACACAGGTCAGAGGAAGGAAAATTTATTTTGGGTCACAGTTTCAGTTGTCTCAGTCTGTCATTGTCTGGCCCTGTGGTTTTAGTGTTGTGGAGAGATAGAAAGGGTTCAGGGAGCCAAAGAGGCACGAAGGACATGGGAACGCAAGATGTGTCTGTCCACAACATGCCCTCAGAGACCTGCCTCTTCCAGTGAGGCCTCCAAGAATGCCATCAGGGATTAGTGTATTGGCTCCTGAGAAGCTCTTAGGACGCAGCACTTTCCAGATGTCCATATGCTGCTAAGCAAGCTTCTAACACAGAGCCTGCTGGGGCACTTCACGTCTAAACTATAACACCTCATGGCCCCATTCCATCAGCTGAGCTCACTGAGCCTGGAGTGACAGTGTTCTCTGCCAGACCCATTGATTTGAATGTCTTTACTGTCTTGTAATCTGGAAAGTTTTCATGCTTTTTATGTTGCTTGTGATCTTGTTTTTTCCTGTCTTCTCCTCAGAGACACATTTTGGGCTTGTCAGCTGTTTTTTATGATTCCATTTAGGTTATTCATTTTTGACATGCTCTTAAAGGTTCTTAATTTTCTCTTGGCCTAGTAAAGGGATAGTAAGTACCAAGTAGACTTTAGGTCTCACAGGTAGCAAAGCTACTGCCAGAAGATCAGAGTTAAGAAAGATGCGGCATCTTTTGGCCTAGGAGGTTAAGTTAGAGTTGAGAAAGATCTTTTGGCCTAGGAGGCTAGCATTCACACATGTTAAGACAGCAAACCCAGGGCTGAAAGCCTTGCACTTGGCACTGCATGAGAAATGTGTATTTGTCAGCAGACCCACCAGAGCAGGGCTGAGTTCATGCAGTCTTGTGCTATAATGGACGCCCCCTCTGGACAGGGGTATTCTCTTGCATCGGGGCTCTGGCCTCTGTAGGCTGTGGCTTTGAAACTATTTTTGGGTGGAGTGTCATTTGCATATCTCTTCTCTAGTTTACATCTCTAGCTAGCATAATTACTGTTTTTAGCAAAGGTAGGTTGCTACATGGATGTAGTAGTTTCTAGAACTGGATCCTAAGAAAGCCCTGTTCAACAAGAGGCTCATATTTCCCCCAATTTATCAGATAAAGCTAATTACCTAGATATGGGGACCTGTACCAGCCCCAAGAAAGGTGACATGTGCTTTTGGAGGATATATGTAGGATGTATCTGGGGAAGAGGGATCAGTGCTCAGGACACTCTGAGGTGTGTCATCTGCTATTAACTATCTTTGTGAGTTACTGGAGCTGTTTGCTCTGTTTCCTTGGCTGGGATCTGGAGTGTAGGACCTGGCAGCTATTCTGAATAGAATTTACCAGGTGGCTAATGAAGTGTGATGGGTTTTATAGAAGGAATAGGGAGATGGTGAAGAAATGAAGACATAAAATCCAAGCATGCTTTCTTAGGCCCTGCCCTTCCCCCAGTCTCCAACAGGAGTCCATACTGCACAGATCAAGTCTGTCACAGAGCGGAGAATCCGAGTCTCCGGGAGGCTCTGGAATGTTGTCTTATTTGAGGGGACTGGAAAAAAAAGAAAATTTCCCAAGACTTCTTATGTCCAAGCAGGCACTATTGTGTTCTGGGCAGCAGTTGAAGAAGAACACTGTTCCTGCTGGGTGTCTGTCACCAGTGCATGTACGACAAGAGGGCTCATGGCAGTGAGTGGATGCCAGAGTGTGGCTAAGAAGTGCCCTGGAGGTTTGTTAAAGTTCAGAGTCCCTCCAAGAGGGGCCTGGAACCTGCTTTCTTCTTGTAGCTTCTACCCTTTATATACTACTGTGTGTTTGCCATAAGTGAAGCACTCTCCGTGGGCACTGCAGTGCAGGGATGAGGGTCAGCAGTCAGTCCTTCCTCACACTTGGGTACTGCAGTGCAGCTCATGGCACTCACCATCTGTCTTAGATCTCTCCTGTCTTGCAGAATGATGGACACCAGAATGACCCATGCAGTTGTCATCTATCCTTAGCTTTCACCCTTATGACCTTGACATTTTTAAAGATGGCAGCCAGTTTATTTTGCAAAACTATTTTAGTGGTCAAATTGTCCCAGCTTTGCCCATTGAGGGCATTACTATATTCTTTTGTGACAGTCTCATGCGTTCACAACAATCTCTTGAATTTTGACAGTACCTTTCTTGAGTAGTAAGAGACTGGCTCCAAGTGTTTTTTTTTTTTTTAAAGATTTATTTATTATTATATGTAAGTACACTGTAGCTGTCTTTAGACATACCAGAAGAGAGCATCAGATCTCATTATGGATGGTTGTGAGCCACCATGTGGTTGCTGGGATTTGAACTCAGAACCTTTGGAAGAGCAGTCGGTGCTCATACCCGCTGAGCCATCTTGCCAGCCCTGGTTACTTTTTTTTTTAATTAAAAAAATTTTTTTTGAGACAGGATTTTCTGTGTAGCTATGGCTGAACTGGAGTTCACTCTAGACCAGGCTGCCTTCAAACTCACAGATAATCCTATGTGCTAGGATTAGCAGTTTGTGCTGCTACAGCTCCTAGCTAAATTTGGTCATTTGATCAGTTCTTCTTTAAGTAATTCACCTCTCCCAGCCTGCCTGCCTTGGAGCTGTCCAGAAGGGGAAGGCTCCCACCCCCATCACATCCCACACAGGAGTTGGAGGAGTTGAGTTGCTGAGATTCAGTAATGCCAGGTCCATTCTCGGGTGTCCTTGGCCAGTTCCCACCTGTGCTGAGAATGGCCTGTGAGGCTCGTGGGTGCTTGACAAGGTGTTGAGTTGCAGACAGAAAATCATGGAAGCTATAGTAATAGCACAGGTGTCAGAAGGCAAGGCCCATGGAGGGACTGTGATAAGCTAAATTTTACAGTGGTGGAGGGCCTCAGATAGATGCTTGGCTGAGCATCACTGGCAGCCACAGGCAGGGAATGTGAGGGTCCAGCCTGGAGAGCACATTTATGGAGGAATAGAGTACTAGTGTAAGTAGAGGATCCTCTGCCTTTATCCGCTGCCACTCTGATCTTGTATCTGAGGTGGAAGCTGGCTTTGGAATCCATGACCTCTTAGGATTGTTCACTGTATTACAAAGGCAATGTGGCTGGCTGGTTCCCTTGTCTGGAGTCTTACTGCCAGTTTGAACCCCAGCTCTTGTCATTTCCTAGGAAAACTGCTTAGCCTCTCTTTGTCACTGTAAGTATTGACAAAGCCTCCACAGCTCTTGTCTTGCAGCAGCCCTTGCTTATTATAGGCTCTGTTTGTCACAGAACTATACAAAGTGTGACTGTAGCAGTTTGGTAGATTCCAGGGTTAGAAGGCCTTCACAAGGGGTAGGTCTGGAGGAGGCTATGATGGTAGCTTTCATAGCATAGTTTACAGAGATCTTGAGCTGCTAGGACCATTAAACTAGGTGCCTTTTGTTCCTGCTGTTAAATCCAAAGATGGGAGGAGAAAGATAACCAGGCCAAATCATCATGGTCAAATTAACTAAAGCAAGCAATTAATTAAAGCAAGCTTTTGTATTTGCACATGGGCTAAAGCAGGGTTCCAGAGGTCAACATTGAGTCTAAAGAAGACAAGGCTTGTATATCTCAGAGGTAGAGGGTTTCCAAATGGGTACTTTGGTGGGAAAAATAGGTGGGGTTAAGGAGCAGGACATAACAAGGTGGTCAAAACAAGTTATAACAAGCTATTGAAACAAAGGTAGGGTTGCAAGACAGTCATTACAACTTGAAACAAAGACACGATTGCAGGATGGTTGCAAGGTAGTTATACCAACCAGTGGTCATAACAACAGGTGACCATAATAACCCTTTGAAACAAAGGCATGGCTGTTGTTTCCTGAAACAGGCAGTACAGACCATGTGTAGTTAAGGTTACAGGTGGGGCATAGTCTAGTCCTTGAGAAGCAAAGGTTTAATCATAAACAGGAATGAGCCTAGTTTGTCTTTATTGTAAGGTATTTTGTAAGCCTAAAATGGAGGCAGGCTGGTTCATCACTGGTTCTTTTGAGGTAGTCCTCATGGCTTTGTATAACCAGGCCTCTCAGCCACTGTCTTCTAGTAGTTGGGTGTGGTTAGATGTAGTGTCTACTTAGTATCACTGGCTAGTAGAGTTGAGGTACCCTTAAGCCAAGCTTTTGTCTGGCTCAGGAGAGCAGATTTTTGTAGGTGTGTCTCATTATGGTGTTTTGATTCCTGAATTATCAAATGCATTTAACAGGTACGTTGGTTTTGTTTTGAGTAATTATTCTTTGAATGATGTGTCTGAGGTTTCTGACTGTTTATTCTGACATCCAGCAGGCATAATTGCTTTGGCTTGCACACATTAATTATTGTAGGCACTGGAAGCTGTAGGAGAGGCACTTGCTGCCACCTACTCCATGATTTACATCTTCCCTGAGCTTTGAAAGGAAAAATGCAGGTGGCCAGCAGGCAGATCAGGGCTGGCAGCAGGCTGGCAAGATGGTCTGGAATCTTGTAGATGAAGACCTTTGGACGTCCATCTCTGTGACTGCTACCCAGTCCTCTCAGTCCTGACCACCATCATTTCTTGGCTAGATAACTGCCTTTTAGAAGTCAGCTGGAACCTGCTGTGTTCCCAGCCACATAGCCCTATGTTCTCCCTCTCACCCTTCCTTGGCTGCTCACATTCCTTGCCCTGGCTCAGGGACCTTCATGACTCACTCCTGGCTGCAGTCTTTCCAGCTTCTTGGGGCTTTCCCAACCCTTCCCTCTAGTCTAGTTTTGGGTCTGGCAGCCTGCCTAGAACTCTGTGAGAAATGCAGACTTCCAGGCTTTGCTTCACTGCTCTGAATCAATTTTACATTTTAATAGACCCACAGGTGGCTTAGTGCACCCCATTCTCCATCATGATTCTGGAAGTTGTGTGTCTTTTCCCTCCTTCAGGTATGTCAACTTCCACAAAAAAATGTAGACTGCTGGAAAACATTCTACCATCCTGAATCCTCCTGGACCATACCCTCTCTTCCTTCCCATTCCCTCTCATTTTTGTAGGGTACATTGTAGTCTGAAATAGTATTTGCAGGCCTGTAAGGCCACAGCTCCTTTGTAAATGTCACCTCAGTAAGGATGGGGACCCATTCTGTCTTGTACCCCTAAACCCATGTATCCGAAGCACTGGCATGACATCCCAAGGAGTTGTAAGAACTGTACATACTGCGCCAATCCTCAGGGCTCCTTGACCTTGCTATTTAGAGAGGTAAACTCCTCTCCCACAGAGAGGCCATCTGTCTGTGCAGTTAGCTAGATGAGAAGTTCTGGGCTTTGATATCTCTTAGACAGGGGAATAGAGGGTCAGACAAACCTAATAACCTTGGGCAAGTTGTTTGACTTCTAAAATTCATACCTCTGTTTCCTTTGCTCTGATTCTAGGCTCAGCATCAGGGGTAAAAATGCCTCATAAGATTACCACAAGGATTGAGTATGCTAATATACATAAATTTCTGTGGATCCATTTAAATTTAAGTCAATTAGAGTGATTTTGTAGCTTAGTGGTAACATGCTTGCCTGGTATCTGAGACCCTGGGTTCAGTCAGTACCGCCATCCCCAATTCCTGGTAGTTTCAGAGGGTCAGAGGCTTGGACTTGGCTCAGCTGGTCCCTTTGGCCCAGGATTTCATGAGGTTAGGCAGAGTATGGGGTAGAGTTCTAGTCATTCAAGGCTTGCTAGGACTGCAGGGTGGCCTCTTCCCCTACTATGTAGCTTCCCACAGGCTAGCTGGGAATCAGAGATGGGAGCCTTCTAGAGAAACAGAGACTGTTATTGTTTTCTTGTAACTGATTCTAGAAGTGAGACATAGCACTTCTGCCACTAGAGGGGATGAAGGAGTCCATTTGATCACCAGGAAGCATATGTCACAGTTGTTAATAGGGTGGGACATTATGCACCACTAGA
>NW_022196894.1:8079176-8080367 GCF_008632895.1 Mastomys coucha
GGAAGCATATGTCACAGTTGTTAATAGGGTGGGACATTATGCACCACTAGAGGGGATGAAGAAGTCCAGTTGATCACCAGGAAGCATATGTTACAGTTGTTAATAGGGTGGGACATTTATGTACCACTTAAAATAGCACTTGACATCCAGTGAACATTGTGTGAAAATTGGGGGACAGCTGTTGTCACTGTCATCACTGAAGGACGAAGAGTTGGTGAGAATAGGAGCTGAGGTTTGAAACCTAGGACGGCCTACTTAACTTCAGCGCATTGATAGCCAAGTGTCAACCACTGATGTACAGTAATCCGAGTAAGGATTAATGTACTGAGCAGAATGGACATTCCAAATCACTTCTCTGTCTACAAGTTAAGATCTTCCTTATGACTGACAAGACAACTCAGGAAGTAGCTAACAAGCCTGGTGACCTGAGTTCTATCCCTATAAGCCCACAAGTATTGTGGCTCACGTGTGTCTACACATATCCATAAACACAGATAAGTAATTAAATGTTATAAAAACTTTAAAAGTCATTGGTTTGTTTATTTTTGTAAATTAGATGTTCAAACTATGGGAGATGATTTTTTTTTGGTAGTGACATGTGAACTTTAAAGAAAAAGAAAGGAAGGAAGGAAGAAAAGGAAGAAAGGAAGAAAGAAAGAAAAGAAAAATTTGAAAGCTGGGGAAGATCTATTTGTCAGGTTTCTGTTAGTATAACAAAACCTGAAACAATCAACTAAGGAGGAGAAAAGGTTCGTTTGGACTCACATTCCCGTTAGGTTTAGTCATGAATTATTGGTCTCTGTGTGTGAATCTGTACTGAGGAGCCATTCTCTTGAATGGAGTACAAAAGAGGAAGAGGAAGGGGCTGGAAGTTCCCACTGTCTCCTCCAAGGGCACTCTGCCAATGAAGAAGACCATCCACTAGGTGAGTGGTTCTTTTTTTGTTTGTTTGTTTGTTTGTTTTTGGTTTTTCTATGTAGCCCTGGCTGTCCTGGAACTCACTCTGTAGATCAGGCTGGCCTCGAACTCAGAAATCCGCCTGCCTCTGCCTCCCAAGTGTTGGGATTAAAGGCGTGCGCCACCACCGCCCGGCAGGTGAGTAGTTCTTGACCTGCAGATTACAACTCTCTGCGTGTTAAATGACCCTTTTTTTTTTTATCTTTTTTTTATTAGATATTTTCTTTATTTACA
>NW_022196894.1:8082473-8094754 GCF_008632895.1 Mastomys coucha
CTGTGAAGAATTGTGTTGGAATTTTGATGGGGATTGCATTGAATCTGTAGATTGCCTTCGGTAAGATGACTTTTTTTTTTTTAAAAAAAAAAGATTTATTTATTATTATATGTAAGAACACTGTAGCTGCCTTCAGACACATCAGAACAGAGTGTCAGATCTCATTACAGGTGGTTGTAAGCCACCATGTGGCTGCTGGGATTCGAACTCAGGACCTTCTGATGAGCAGTCAGTACTCTTAACTGCTGAGCCATCTCTCCAGCCCCCTAAATGACCCTTTTACAGAAGTCACCTAAGCCCATTGGGAAGCATAGATACATTACGATTTGTAGCAGTAGTGAAATTACAGTTTTGATGTAGTGATGAAAATCATTTCATGGGTCAGGAGGCTAAGGCTCAGAGCTCATCTCAGTTATAATAGTCATTATATGGTCCAGTCATACACTGTGTTCACAGTAGGTATGTGGTTGCATTGACATACCCCTATGGTTATGTAAATTGTGACTACCAGGGAAAACTGAGCCAGGGTTGTGCAGGGCCTTTTGCAATTATCTTCTAATTTCCTGAAAATCTTTAACTGTTTCAAAATAAAAATGTAAAATAATAACTGCATTTGGTCATTTCTAGAAATGGGGTCAGTAGGCCTCTACACTAGGCCTTTGTCCTTTCCAAGAAAGTATGAGCACGTTCTCACATGAGACCTCTCACATCCCAGAGATGAAAATGTTCATTTCCCACCAGGGCAAAGCTGGCTGGGTTAAACTGGCATCTGCCAAAGATTTCTATCCAGTGAGTAGATATGTTCACATGGTGTCTCATCATTTGATGGAAAGGATTTCTATTAAAATTCTGTATATTATATTAGGTGTGATTTTTAGATGGAAGCTTAACATATTGTTAAACAAATGATTCAGCAGCCACCTGAAACACTTTAGTGCTAGCCAGAGATGGGATGAGTAGGGAGTCTGATGGTTGGCCTGTGTGGGAGGCAGGTGGGATGAGAGCCAGAGGCCCAACACCGAGACTGTATCTGCCTGCTCAGTCATCTGTTTGAGCCGTCCACCCTGCCCTATGAAGGTAGTCTTGGGATAGCAAGTGTTAGCTTTCTCTTTTGTTTTCTTTTTTTTAAGTTTTTATTAGATATTTTCTTTATTTACATGTAAATTTCTCCTTTCCCAGTTTCCCCTCTAAAAAACAAAGAAACAAACAAAAACAACAAAAACAAACCTCTGTTGCCTCCCCCTCCCCATGCCTGCCACCCCACCCTCTCTCACTTATTGGCCCTGGCATTCCCCTACACTGGGGCACAGAACCTTCACAGGGCCGAGGTCCTCTCCTCCTATTGATGATCGAATTTGCAATCCTCCACTATACATGTGCTGCCAGAACAATCAGACTCCTCCATGTGCAGTTCTTGGTTAGCTTTTTCTTATATAGACATGTGCATATTGCTTTCTTCTCCTAGTCTGAAGACAATATGTGATGCCATGCAGTAATGGGTGAGAGTGAGTTGTGTGATGAGGCTGTGGTTACAGAGCCTTATTAAGCATACAGTGCAGTTGGTACACATCAGGGCTAGTTCTCCTTACCCACCTTCTCAGAGCTTGTTGTTTGGTTTCAGACAATTGCTATCACTACTTCAGTGGGAGTAAATGCAGTCGCCGTGGACGGATCCCCGGCAGTCTGTCACAGGGTAGTGGGAGGGCTTATTTGTGATTTCCTTTATCAAAGCTTCTGAGATTTGGGCAAAGTTGTCAGGTGATTCTTGAGTGTCTGATGCTTTGCACATTTGAGTCTGATGTTCTGTTTCCCCAAACTGACTGCAAAGAACAGTACAAAGGAGGTGCTGTCTTTATAGACTGCATTGTAGTATAGGGCACTAGAAACAAACAGGCAATCTCAGGTTTTACAGCTAAGTAGGTGTGTGACATTGCACTAAGGAATGCTATTTCCATCTGTCAATAGCCTGAGTTAGTGTTTCCTGTGCTACAGCTAAAGAAAATAGTGTGGTTGAGAAAAGTGTGCAATATGGTCCTACACTGTACACTGGACTCTGCAGGAGTATGTGTGGTCAGCAGTGCATGCTGTAGGGCATGGCAGTGTGCACTGGACTCTGCAGGAGTGTGTGTGGTCAGTGATGCGTGCTGTAGAGCATGGCAGTGTGCACTGGACTCTGTAGGAGTGTGTGTGGTCAGCAGTGCATGCTGTAGGGCATGGCAGTGTGCACTAGCTTTGCTGTTGATTTCTGGAGGATGTAGAGATGAAGCAGATGACAAGGAATGTGATTTTACATCCAGGCCAAAATGTTAGAGAAATGTACTAGGCATTGTCTTCTAAGGCGCCCTCACCTGCACATGCCTGTGTATGTGTATGACAGGGTGGAGAGGAGTACAACACCAATGGCTTCATTGCAACATGGTGGCTTTTCAGCTAATTTCTCTTCTTAAATATGTTCTAATTGTTGGAATATTTTGAAATGAATCTTTTTATTTGTCTAATCATAGAATAAATCTTAGCTTGAGCCTTTTTTTATTTATGTGAATAAATAAAAATAAATCTACTTTGTAGATGGGGAAACTGAGACACCAGAAAGAACCAGTGACCAAATCCATCCCCAAACCCACAAAGGACAACAGACACTGGGATACAGCCACAAGCCACCTCCCAAGTCCATTCTATTTATTTTTAAATTTTATTTATGTGAATAAATAAATGTATTTATTTATGTGAAGCAGTGTGTTTAATGAAACACTGAAGACCTGGGGTGGGAAGAGAGTGGCAGAACTAGAATGTGGACAAGGGGCCTTTTATGCTACAGCTGCTGAGACTAAATCTCAGTCTCCAGAGAGATGCGGGCAAGTCTTTCTTGGGGACAGAGAGAGCTAGGGTTTCTTGGTGATCCTGACCATGTGATTGTGTTCAGAGACATTATCTATATAACTCCTCTCTTATTCAGCTGCGAAATTATGACAGATTCATTGTGAATTTTTCACAAATGATAAACAGATGAGTGTGCATGTGTGTGATTCAGTGAGCTTCTGTGGGTCAAAGCTGGTGATGGGTAGAATGGATGGATGCATGCATGCGTGCACATGTGACACGCTCAAGGTCAAAGCAATGTGATGGGTAGTAATGAAATGTCTGTTTCTTCTCCTGGAACCTCATGTCACATGATGAGCCAGTGAACCTGGGGAATGGACTTGGGAGGTGGCTTGTGGCTGTATCCCAGTGTCTGTTGTCCTTTGTGGGCTTGGGGATGGATTTGGTCACTGGTTCTTTCTGGTGTCCCAGTTTCCCCATCTACAAAGTAGTAGCTGTGCTAATTTCAGGGATGAATGTATAAGCACATAGCACAAGGCCAGCTATGTAGTACACAGGAGTCACCCCAGGTGAACTGTGTTTGCAGTGTGTGTCTCTGTCAGTGGAAAAATATTACCAAGTGCCTGACCCTCAGGAGGCACCTGGCAGGCAGGTGGATTCCCATAGCATGTGCTTACACTCCAAGTCTGTAGGTACAGGAACATTCCAAAACTAAAGATCCAGAATGTTTCAGAAAGTTCCACAATGGATTCAGAAGTATGCCCTTTATATAGTCATTTTCAGTGTTGATCTGTGAAAAATGATAGCACATTAAGATTTATAAGATACAAATTGTGTGATTTTTTTTTTCACACAGATTCCCTCCTCTGCTTAGGGTGGAAATTTTTAGTTTTTAAATTTATTTATTTATTTTTAAACATTCTTATACCTGCAGAGAAAACGAGGTGCTCAAAGTCCAGCTGAAGAAATATGTAGGAGCTGTCCAGATGCTGAAAAGAGAAGGTCAAACAGCTGAAGGTGAGGTGGAGATGAGCCCATGGTGGGAGGGACTGGCTATTCCATGGGCAGGCTCAGAGTGTACATATTCTATCTGACTTAATAGAAACTGGTGCTGGCGGCATTCCAGTCAGACAGAAAATTTTGCTATATATTCTTGCTGAGTGAAAACTAAGCCTCATGGCTTAGTAACAGTTGTATGATGTGGGCACTTATGGACTTTAGGTCTAGAATATTGTGAGCCTGTGGGATGGTTGATTGACATGAGGCCAGGGGTGTAAGCAGCAGAATTCGCACAGCTGAGAACTCAGTCCACCCTGGACTCAGACTTGCCGGGATGTCATCCCAGCTCTCTTGTAGTTTCTTAATCTCTCTATATCTCAGTTTTCTCATCTGTAAAAGGGGATAGTTGGTAGCAGGCACCATATGGATTAGCACAGGATAGGTACTGGGTAATGTTTGGCTGTTACTATTATTTGTTGTTTTAATTTAGACAATTTTATGCATATGTGCTGTAAGACCCCTGACTCACAGTCAGTGGTGCTTACTACAAGAACCCGAGTGAGACACCAAGACACAGAATGATGCAAAAGCAAGAGGTTTATTTTCAAGCACTTCAGGGTCAACCACCCTCAATCAGTCCCTCGAGGCGAGTGATGAGAAGGCGACCCCCTCCCCCCCAATGGCTATTGCAAGCAGGTTTTATACGTTTTAGGGGCACAGGTTACATCAGCAAGGTTACAGTTCAAACTTATTGGCTAAGCAGATTGTCCTTTAAATCTATTGGCTAGCAAAAATGACATGCATTTGAACTCTACCTGGGACTTTCCAGAGGGTCAGGTGACTATCAGTACATTCTGAGAATTTTTTACTCAAGAATGTTCCTGTGGGTGGAGAATGGAACTTGGCCTAGCCTTGACCCAAGGTGGGTAGGTGTAAGGCTGGCCAAAGCCCCTAGGGCCCTTCAGTGCTATGTGTTGGGATCATATTCACCCTTGCCCCCTCTCTTAATCACTCCCCTCTCTTACCCACATCACTTCCTGATAACTTCTTTCTTCCCAGCTTGTACCCTTCTCTGTTTATGGGCCTACAGAATATGCATATGGGTATGCAACCTCTGTGGTGTTCCTCAGGAGCTGCCCACTTTATTATTAGAGGCATGGTATCTCCCTGAACCTGGGACTCACCAATTGGCCAGCCTGGATGGCTTGTGGGCTCCAGAGATCCATTTGTCTCCTCCTCCTCGGCATTGGAATGACAAGCATATGTCATGGCACCAGCTTTTTCACAAGATGCTGTGGACTGAACTCAGGTCCTCAGGTGTGCATGGCAAACCCTTTACCAACTGCACCATTTCCCCAACCACTGGGCTTGTTTTTGATTTAAAAATCAGTACTATGAGATGTACTTCTGAATCAGGATTTTGGGAGCACTTCTCTTCAAATGCATAAGCAGAGTCCATAGTGTGGAGATTGGAGCTGAAGTTCCTTTTCTCAAGATACAGCCTGAGTACTCTGAAGCAGCATCTTTTCATGCTCTCCTCTGTGTAATAAGACACACTGCCTAGACCATGCTCTCCTACTGTGTAGTTTACCTGGGTGTCTTCACACACTGCAGGGCGTACAGGGATGAGCTCAGTACCGAGCAACACCCTTTGCCCTGTTGTTGCTTATGGAGTCCTGTGAGCCTCGCCTCTTCATCACAAGCATCAAAAGAACATCAGCCATGTGCCAGCACCTGAGACAGGCTTACACCATAACCTAGACTGTAACCCTAACACTCAAAGCTGGGGCAAAAGGTTTGTTAGTTCAAAGCTATCCTGAGCTGCATAGTGAGACCCTGTTCCCTGCCCCCAACTGTTTTTCCAGATTTGGTCATTACAAAATGCACTGTGTAGGTACATATTGAATAGTCACATGGTACTCTATAACTGTATAATAATGTGTTTGTTTAAAAAAATATCTGTAAAAGGCAGTGCTTTCCAAAGTTGCACAGCAGCATTCTTCCTAAGCTCCTATCTTCCTTCTAACTAATTAGGATGGTCTCCTCAGCCCCGGTAGTCCTCACTTCTTCACTGGATGGAGATCCAGACTTGTCCAGTCTGGACCCTGATGCCTGCAGGCTTATAGGAGTTGGAGTCCCCTCATTGAGAGCCTGGAGGATGGGGTAGTTTGCCTATCTAATCCATGATGTCCCTTGGCTTCTGGTATAAGGGAAGGACACACCAGAGTTTGTTCCTGAGTTCTAGGAGGAAACAGAATACATTTTAATAGCATAAGCAAGTTTAGTTACAAGCAAAGTATCTTTTTATCTGTGGCAAAACTAACCAATGCACATTTGAGCTCATCAGAGGGAAGAGACTGAAAATATTTTCAGCCCCAGGTGCCCTTGCACTTGACAACAGTCTCAAGGGCTGACTGCAACCGTTATCTTTATCTTTATAATCTTGCTTTGGAAAATGCCTTCAGGATTAAAATGTACATAATACAAAATTAGCAATTACAATTTCAACAACCTTTAAATTTACAGGTACAAATCAAATCCTCTCCTGTTTGAAAGACTTTGGCTCCTGTTGTAGTTGTGAATGGGGATGGGTGTTCTCCACTGACCTGCATTTCCTAGCCAGGCTGGGAGCTTGCTTTGGCTCTTACTATGGAGGTCACTTTTGTAATCTTCCTGCAGCTTTGACGGGAGAGCCACTGTACCCCCTAGGGACCAGCTTGGCAATTAAGCATGCAATGTAACTCCTCTGGACATTAGACCAACTCTGTTCATGAGTTGGGATTTCTTCTATTCTCCAGGGAACCAAGATCAGACAGTTGCATGTAGGACTAGAGAGCAGAAGTTGTCAGAGGAGGGAGAAATGCTCAGTGAGGAAAGTGTCTTGTAAGCTCTGCACTTGGTCCCTAGAACCTAACTTACCAAGCTGGTTGTGATGGTGCATACTTGAAATCCCAACCCTGGAAAGGTGCACGGCAGGGTTGGGGATCCCTCCAGCTCCAGAGGCAGCCGGACTAGTTAACTTGTTAATCTCTAGGGTGGTGAAATGGTTTTGGCCTGAGAATACCTAGAGGAGGCCTTAAGCCACATGTGGTTTGGCCACTTCTCTGACACTGCAGAAGGTCGGTGCTCCTGTCATTCTATGCACGCGTAGAAACCAAAATCCCACAGGTAGATGTGTGCCAGGCTACGCACACAGTCAGAGTTCTGAAAGGATACAGACTGTGTGCATGTGCAGGAGTTTATTTTAGAAAACTGGCTTGTGTGACTATGGCCATCCATTGACTTTATCATCTACAAGGCATCCAGCAGGCTAGAGACCTGGGAAGAGTTAATGTCACATCTTGACTCTTCCATCTTAAGGCCATCACTTAGGTGAAACCTAGCCACATTATACAGACAGATTCATAGTTGGTGCTTGGATTAATTAACATTTGATCAAATATCTGCATACCTACCATGTTTAGTCATATTGTCAGACACTAGGTTGGACATGAAACTAACCATTATTGCCCCCTATCCACAAAGTAGAGGTCAAGATTCCTGCTCGAAGCCAGGCAGTGGTGGCACATGCTTTAATCCCAGCACTCAGGAGGCAGAGGCAGGTGGATCTCTGAATTTGAGGCCAGCTTGAGTTCTAGGACAGCCAGGACTACATAGAGAAATCCTGTCTTGAAAAACAAAACAAAAAAGATTTCTGCTTACACCTACTAGGTCCAACATGTTTTCCTTTCCTTCATGTTTGATCTTCTAGGTGGTTGTTTGATTATGAGATACATGGGTCCCCAGCCTGGGTGCCCGGTGCTGAGCTCACTGAAGTGCTGGTTGGATTCACAGGCTCTGTCTTTGGGCAGCTATCTCACTGGTCCATATTACCATTTCACTTTATTCTGAGGAAAAAAAAAAAATACACGTTTGGGGGAGGACATCTTTCTGGATAGCCAGAACCAGTCATATGCTGTCTCTACAGACAAAAACCAGGGTAAGTGACCTCTTAGATCTGACTTCAGACCCTTTAGCTCACCCACTTCTTAGTAGTGGTTTTGTGGATAGACATGCTTCTGTGGGTGATGGAAAGTGCAGAGTAGGCATGCCCTTTTTCCCTCTCTTTCCTGAGAACTTTTCCTTGGTAAAGAGATGTCACTGCCTGAGGAGGGAGCCTGGAGAAATGATTCTTGAAGGGTAAGGCAGGGCTGTAGGTTCAATCTCAGCATTGTTTGCCTTTAATGGCTCTTGCTGGAAGTGGTTTCAGAGCTTCTGATGTTCATTTTGGGGCTGAAGGTAATAACAGTGACTTTCTGGACTCTGTGTTCTGTGTGCTTGGGACAAGCAATGAAAGCAATAACAAGTGATGACACATGTCAAATAGTAGGCAATTTTCATTTTAAGTTGGTTTAGGGATGATTTGAAGCTCCAAGTTGAGGAGGGTCAGGTGAATTAGCAGACATCTGTCAAATAGTTTCTGAAAAATGAGGGATTATGGTAATAATTGTCTAGTGAACCTCTCTGAAAGCATTGCAGTCATTAACTAGATAAAGTAGTGTCCTGTACACATACCCTGGGAAGTGCTCACTCGTGTACACTCTCTCTCTCTCTCTCTCTCTCTCTCTCTCTCTCTCTCTCTCTCTTTCTCTCTCTCTCTCTCTTTCTCTCTCTCTCTCTCTCTGTCTCTCTCTCTCTCTCTCTCTCTCTCTCTCTCTCTCTCTCTCTCTCTCTCTCTCTCTCTCTCTCTCTCTCTCTCTCTCTCATACACACACACACATACACAGTGTTAATATATTGCAGTTGCCCATGCTGACTGTGAATCTGGACTCTTGTTCTGATTCTTTTGCCTTAGCCTCCAAGTGGCAGGGACTACATCCACCCAAAGGGTAGAAATGTGTGTGCAGGTTCATGTGTGTGTATATCCTGTACTATTTTTAAAACTTATATTATTACTTTGTGTGTGCATGTGCCATGACACATGTGGAAGGTAGAGCACAGTCTGTGGAGTCACGTCTCCTTCTTCCATCTTTATGTGGTTCCAGGATTGAACTCAGGTTGTAGAGTCAGGTCTCCTCCTTCCATCTTAGTGTGGTTTCAGGGTTGATCTCAGGTTTCCAGGCTTGCTTGGCAAGTGTCCTTACCTGCTGAGCCATACTACCTGCATTCACCTCAGTTTTTGAGAAATGCTTTCTCACTGAACATGGAACTGGTTTGGTTAGACTGGCTGCTTAGCAGGCCTTCGGGATCTTCATGCCTTGGCCCCCCAGTGCTGGAATTATAGGTGTGTTTCCACGCTCAACTGTTTGAAGAGTGCACTTTACTAAGTTCTGTTCTTAGACTTTATGTTTTTAAGGGTTGATTTTTTTAAAATCAAATTTATTGGAGACGCCTAGGGAGAAGTACAGCTAATAGTCCGTCTTCCCCTCTGGGTATAAACACATTTTCCATACGTATTTCAGATTTTATAAAAAAAGGATTTGTTAGTTAGATTTATGTTGCTCCAATGAAACCCTGACCAATAGCACCTTGGGGAAGAAAAAATGGTTGATTTGGCTTTTACTTTCTTGTCTTGTGATTCTCTACCTGGGTGAAGCCGGAGTAGGAAGTGGAAGCAGAAACCTTGAGCAGGAGATGTGTGAGACTATAAACAGTGCTACCTCCTGTCTCACTGTACATGGCTCACTCAGGCCACTTTCTCATACAGCTGTGACTATCTGCTGTGGGGGCTGGGCCTTCCACCTACTGTGGGGGGCTGGGCCTCCCATCTGCTGCAGAGGTGAGGGGGGCTGGGCCTCCCACCTGCTGCAGGGGTGAGGGGGGCTCGGCCTCCCGCATCAGTCATCGAGGAAAAGCCAGGCTGGCAGTGGTGGTTCTTTTATCCCAGCACTTGGGAGACTGAGGCACAAAGATCTGTGTGTTTAAGACTAGCCTGGTCTACAGATGAATTCCAGGACAGCCAGGGCTACACAGAGAAACCCTGTCTCAAATGCTCCCTTCCGCCCCTGCCACCTGCCAAAAAGCAGAAAACACCCCACAGACCTATGGGCAGTTTAGTGGAGGCAGCTCTTCTGTTGAGGACCCATCTTCAGAGGTGACTCTCATTTGTGTCAAGTTGTTAAACTAACGGGATTCAACATGTAATTGAGAGTGCCTTATGGGTTGTCCCTGCAGATGTGCCAGGCTAACTCTGGCCCACCTTAGATGCTCTGTATCTTTGTTAAACCAGAGCGACATGAGGTGGGAGCAACTCTTACAGCAACATACTGGTGAGAGCACAGGGCTGAGCCACTGGAGGGCTCAGAAACAAAGGGACAGATTCTGCTAGAGAAGGAAGGGGTACATGGCAGCAGGCCCTCAGCTGACTGCAGTGGGCATGTACAGGGGACCAAGGCAGCTCAGCATTTGTGTCTGGAGGTTAGATGCTTTTTGGGAGGGTGGTGTGGAGGTAGTATCTTGATCTCATTGTCACAGCATGGATGTCATTGACTGAGGGATACCATGTTGGGTTGGGCGAGGCTTGGCTATATTAGAAGGAAAACCCAAACAATAGTAACTCCCACAGTTTTCTCTTGCATGAGATGTCTGAAAGTAGCTTGGGCTGGTGTGGGTGGTTTCTGGCCACAAGCTCTCAAGCTGCATCTCTTCTTACTCTTTACAGTTGCCTCATGTCCCTGTAAGACAGCTGTTGCTCTGCCACCACAGAGGGTGCTTTTGAGCTCAGGGATAATGAGCTTCCTTTAAGGAGCATTCAGACCCTTTCTCCACAGTTTCTTCTTGAAGCTGTTTGGCTGAGAAATGTGCCACCAGGAGGAGTGATTCCTGGTGGCAGCAGTCCCTGCTTCTGGTGGATTTGGGGGTCTGATAGATGTTACCTGTGAGGGGTGGGCCTAGCTCCAAGCCACTCTTTGTGCCATCCCATTTGTGAGAAGTTTCAGCATACGCCCAGGGTCATAGTTGCTCAGGAAGCCAGCTCCCAGTTCCAGAAGCAACACATGTGCCCTGGTGGTCTGGTGATCTCCGGGAGTGTAGTGGTTTATTTGCTGACCTTATTTTAGCCCCAGCTCCCAGATCATAGCAGAAACAGTTGCGTGGAAATAGCCAGGATCCTTTGGCTTTTCTTCTTTTCGTTGTCTGTAAGAAACAGACAGCCTTGTTCAGCCTGTTCATCCCCCTCCATAGCTGCCAGTGTGACTGCGGTCTGCTGCTTGTTGGTCAGCCTGTTGTCTGGTGGCAGATCTTCTCCTTTTTGGAGGTTGACAAGTGGCTTGTTTTGTTAAATGTCTCTTTGGTTTGAAAACACCACTCTGCTTTAGTTTCTAATTATACCTTTTCTAAGGCAGCTGGTCATTTTGGCTTTGCTTGTGTGTGCAGAGCCTGCACCTCAGCACAGAGTGACTTGTCTAAGTGCTTTCCTTGGAATGAATGGAAGCCATTCCTGAAACAACTCAGGGATTCACAGGCTGGGTTACTTCCTCAGCTTGTGCTCTCATTCTTGTGCCTTGCACTCTCTTAGGCCACATCTCATCCTCTTTTCCCTAGAACTTTCCTACTGTCTGGCACCCCTGTACTTCAGACAGAGGGCCCAGCCCCACAGACCCTCCTGCTTTGTCTTTTGTCATTTTCCCAGTTTTTCACTCTTAGAAGTTTAGTCATGCTGTCCAGTTGGAACATATTTTTTTAAAAAAATTATGTGTGTGTGCCTGTGTGTATATATGTTTATCACATGTGTGCATGCATCCATGATGGTCAGAAGAGAGCATCACCCCCTTTCTTCCCTTTTGCTTATTATAAAAGGTAAGCAAATAGGAAGGGGTGGCTGCTGAGGCAGGAATGGAGGCAATGCGCTATTTACACTGCTTCTTGCTGTCTGGGAGTATCAACATCTTTGAGCACCCAAGAAAGCTGAGGTGATGGCCATGTCCAGGAAGAACAGGCTGTTTCACTTGATGTCCAGGCACTGTGGGACCTCTGGGGCTAGGGACATGGCCGTAGATGCCAGTCTGAACCATTTGGGGCTAGCCACTTTGAAGCTGTCCAGGGTACAGATTTTGAAGGAGTACCTGGAGCTAGCAGGTTGCTAGAACAGTTATTATATTGGGGGCAGAAGGTAAAGTTAAGGAGTTTAGGGGGAAATTTTTTTCTTAGATGTATATTTGAAACTTTTAGGCCCATGGTCCTGATAGTTGAGAGAAGGGAGTCTTAAGATCAAGGAAAGTAGAAGAGATCTCACCCTTAGGGATAACCAGAAAAGGCAGGTGGGGAAACAGGCTGTTGATGGACAGTACTTACCTGGAGTCTTTTTGACCCATGAGAGGTGGATTCAAGTCCATTCCCTGAGGCTTACAAGAATCTCTGAGTTTACAAAAAGAGGTAAGCTTTAGATATATCAGCATCACCACTCTTTGTCACCTGTACTGAAATCCACGTTGTAGAAAATGCAGTAGACTCACACCTTTGAGTCATAGTAGAAGCTTGGGGAC
>NW_022196894.1:8095007-8099631 GCF_008632895.1 Mastomys coucha
TCTCTAGTAGTAGTCAGTGCTTTACCAGAGCTAGACTGATGGCGCATCAGAACTCCACTGACTGATGTTAAATGATGTTAATGAAACAACAGCATAGAGAGGGAAAGAAATCCAAAATGTTTTCATTTTTACATTTATCTTTAATCACTTCTTTATACATTTATGAATTGCATTTTATACATAATCAAGATACTTCCTTAAACCTTTATATCTTGCACTTATGTATTGTAAAGCACTTTTCTATCCAGTCATTTCCCATGAGGCAGCTGAAGCCTTAACTGCTGCTGTTAAGCTGACAGAGCTCGCACTGACTATTGTCTACATCATTAGAGATCTGAGAAGGTGTACTTTACCTGAGTGAGCAGGAAGTGCAGAGCAAGTAGCTTCTCATCTGTTAAAGATGACAGAGGCCCAGCAGCTACCTGGACAGTCTCCCTGGGTTCCTCTATGGCAGTCTTGATTTCAGTGGTGACAGAAGACTTAGGGCAGCATGAGGGCTCAGCAGATCTAACAGACGTTCCTTTGGAGGAGGAACTTGGAAGGCCAACCTGTCTTGTTTAGGCAAAGTAGGGCAATCAACTTTCTAGTGTCTTATTTGTCTACAGTTTGGAGAAAATCCTGGTGACTGGCAAGGTGAAGGGCATTAACTGTGCTAAGTACTAATATAATTAGTTATAGTAATAAACTTTATGTTTTCATAGTTATGTTTTAAAATTAAGCCTAAAACAAATAATTAGAAAATAGCAAATTTTGTTTAGTTTAAATATACTTAATAGATAATAGCCCTCAAACTCTTTGGAGAGCCGCTGTGTGTGGCATTTGCCAAGTGGTCATCTGAAAATAGTGGTTAACTCACATGACGTATACCCTTTAACATTAGTAAAGATGGGTGCCAGCCACGTGGTTGCTTACATCATCCTCATGAGGTCATCCACCAAGATGCAGGCTACTTACTTAAAAACATGTTTTTCTAGTAGCTTTATTTTTTAAAAATGAGAGTTGAATCCAAGTTACATACACATATACACACTGTTGAATCTAAGGTACATATACAGTATATTCTAGTCAAGAGTTGGAACACACACACACACACACACACACACACACACACACATACCTGCTGTTGTGTCATTTGGAATGGGCACAGACTCAGCCTATCCTGTCACACACTACCTCCTCCCTCCTTTCCAAAGAGCCTGATGCTAACTGCCACATAACAGTGGGTCACAGGCCTGGGGGACACAACTTTAAACTACTCTTTAGCTTTTGTTGGCTTGCTTTCTGGAAGAGAGAATAAAATTTATCTTCTTGGCTTCTCAGTTATTTTTCCCCTTTCCCCACATGAATATGAATTATAGAAGGATGTATTTTGGGTGTTTTGACTATATCACAAGAGAACTAGGTTCAGTGGGAACAGTCCTGAGGTAGCTTGTATCTCATACTCTTTTTTGCATAATTGAATATTTTATCAGGATTTGAACAGCATTAGGATGATTCACAGTCACCCACCTCTTCTAGTTCTCTTAAGTAACTAGAAATGAATGATACATAGAAATGTGTACAGACAGGCCTTAGGATACATATAAATGTGCAGAGACAGAACTTAGGATACATATATAAATGTGTGCAGATAGACATAATGATACATATAAATGTGCACAGACAAACAGACCTTAGGATACATATGTGACAGACCTAATGATACATACAAATGTGCACAGACAGACCTTAGGATACATATAAATATACACAGACAGATCTTAGGATATATATATAAATGTGTACAGATAGACCTAATGATACGTATAAATGTGTACAGACAGACCTAATGATACATATAAATGTGCACAGACAGACCCTAGGCTCTCTGACATGTGTACCTGCTCTATGTTTCTCTCCAAATGTGATTCGAGCATACTCGGTTGGCTTGTGGACAAGCTGCCTTGTTTGTAAGCCCAGTTTTGTTTTTTTTTTAATTATTTTATGTCTTTTTGCTTGGCTGTATGTTTGTGCAGCACATGCTTGCATGTGTATTTGTGCAGAGGGTATTAGATTACTTGGCACTGGAGTTTAGAGGCTGCAAGCTGCTATCTGAATGTTGGAATTTGAACTAGGGTCCTCTAAAGAGCAGTGAATGCTCATAATCACTGAGCCATTTTTGCAACCCTTGTAAATCTAGTTCTGTTGTGACATGCCTACACCTATTTGTTAGTTGATACTGATGGCTGCTTTCATGAGGCAGTTATATAGCTAAATAGTTCCAGCAGAGACTAGAGGGGGGTGTCCTCACACCCTAAAGTCACCTGACCTTTGGAGGAATTAAAGGTCCAGACCTGCCTTGTCTTTTCCAGATAACACTATCACTTAACAGAACTTCTCTGAGTCATTCTTTCTGTTACAGAATATTGGAATCACCATGGGCATGCTGTCAGCTCTGCATGTACAGGCTGGCAAGTGGGGTGTGTGTGTGTGTGTGTGTGTGTGTGAGTGCTGCAGAGTGCAGGTTGTCTGTGAGCACAAAGACCTCAGTGCCTCCTCTAGCCTGTGCCAGACCTTAGCTCTGGAAGTCAATGTCATCTAGATCCAGATCTTGACTCTCCCTCCACCAGCATTCACGCACACTCCCACCCCACCAGCCAGCCTGCAGTCTGTTTCTTTGGCTTTAGCCCAGTCTAGGCAGGAGACCTGTGATTCTGCTGTTAGAAAGGTCTGTGAGGCCTGCAGCTTTACTATAACTTCCCTCACCTTTTGCAGACAGTAACCAGCTATGGCTGGATCTGGGTGCTCAGCATATTTACCAGCAGAGCCAGCACTGTGTACATTCATTCTGTTTCCAGACCAGAGTGTTTCCTGATTTGGCAGAGGAAGCAGGGAAGGCCAGGGGCTCAGGGCTTGCATCTTGGGTATTGGCCATAGGAGCAGGGCTGAGCTGAGCTGAAGTGGTAGGCAGGGCCAAAAGAACTGGTCCAATCCAACCTCCATGTTGCTTCCTCCCCAGTGTCACTCAGCCTTGGGTTTCCTCTGCTTTTAAAGGGATGGTGACTTTTAGGCACCTAAAATATTTTTCTTTTCTTTCTTTTTTCTTTTTCTTTCTTTCTTTTTTTTTTTTTTTTTTTTGAAATTTCTGACATTGTTTGAATTTAATGATTCATATTACAAATTATTCATGAAAATGATCTTTTAAGCTTCTTATAATAGCTGAAATTATCCTTCATTAGATACTGACAGTTCCTGTGATGGGTATAATTATAAAAAATATTCTTAGGCTAGCTATATTCATCAGTGTTAAAATTACGCAAATGAGCAAGGGACAGGAATAGAAGATGAGTAGGATGGTCAGATTTCACGGGGTAAGGGGAGGGCACTGCAGGCTTTCTAAAAAGGAATAAATACATGCTTGGGTGTACAGCAAGCATGCCTTCTGCAGTCTGCCTAGCTGCTCAGCCACAGAGGCACACCAGTGACTGGCTCAGGCGCTGCTCGCTGGAGGAGGTTCTTCTCTCTCTCCCCCTTTAGCTCTGCTCACTCAGCAGTTTCTGCAAGGCACATTGTAGTACTCTTAGGTACTTGGAGAGAATAGTAGTGAGCTGCTAACAGATAGTATTGGGAAGGGAGAAATGGAACAGGAAATAGGGCCCTGGGGCTGGGACAGTCACCTGGTAACAGAGCCTCATCATGCTTATAGCATAGGACAGCCAGGGCACAGGTTCACAGATCATGGAGACCACCTGATTTTGGAGGTTTGAGCTCAGTACCTTCTCTAAGGTTCTATATTCTGGGTGTCCTTGAACTTATGACCCTCTTGTCTCCTGGTTATTTGGATTATAGACATGCCTACTCTGCCTGTCTTAGATTCTTGTTTTTGATTTTTAGTGCTGGAGATAGACATCAGGATCATATGGCACTCCCCAGCTATAGGCAAGCACTCACCACTGGCCGCATCCCCAGCCATCTTCCCTTATTATGAGACAAGTTTCACAAAGTTGTTTAGGTTGTTCTCAAACTTGTTCTATAGCCAAGGCTGGTTTTGAACTTGAAATCATTCGTCATTTTCCTGAGTAGCTCGGATGACAAGTCTGTACCACCATGCCCAGACTTCTCTTGGTATCATGGAGGATGCTTAGAAGAGAGGAGGGAGGGCTCACTCAATTTATTGTATCCATGTCTTCACACCCCATGCTGTGTTTCTCCTCAAAGCCCCTGAGAGAAGCGAGCTGGTTATTGCAACTGCCACCACTGGCCCTGCACTCTCATGTGCATGCATCAGCTGTGCAGTCGGCTCTCTCATCTTCCCATTTTTGACCTAGTCCACTTAAGAAAACTTTAGGTAGAGAGAGTGATGAGAAAGAGTGGAGGTTCACATTTAAGTGTATCAGCAGCCGGGCACAGCTCCAAGTGTGCTCTGGTGTAATCTCGGTGTTTGTCCCGCACAGGTGGAATCAGAGTTTAGCTAAACTCTCACACACAGATAGGAGGTGAGACAATGTGTCAGCTTCTCAGGGCTGCTGATGGATGCTTTGGGGAAGGGCTTTGTTTGCCCTTCAAAAGGTGCTGGAACCCTTCCTTCCTTCCTTCCTTCCTTCCTTCCTTCCTTCCTTCCTTCCTTCCTTCCTCCCTCCCTCCC
>NW_022196894.1:8099978-8122290 GCF_008632895.1 Mastomys coucha
CTTCCTTCCTTCCTTCCTTCCTTCCTTCCTTCCTTCCTTCATTATTTGCTGGCTCATTCAATCTTCCCTCTCCTCCTTCCTTCTGACAGGGTCTTGTGTATCCCAAATTGACCTTAAACTTCCTTTCTAGTAGAGAATGACCTAGAATTCTTGTCTGCATCTCTTAAATACTGAGGTCCCAAGCATGCACCACTGCACCTGTTTTATGCAGTGCTGAGGATCAGGGCTAAGGATTCATGTGTGCTAGGCAAGCACCTGCTGGCTGAGCTGCATCTGAAGCTACTGTCTGTATTATTTGGACTCTATTTTGTGTGTCTTCTAGATGCTGGACAGGGAAGTGAATTCCGTACTTCTTTATGATGACACTGAGCTGGGGGTAGAGCACACTCCTGACCTGTGTAGTTCACAGCCCTTACTGTGTCTCCAGATGACAGTGTCATCATGTGCTCTCTGTTTATATCTCAAGGCCAGAGGTTGGCAAACATTTTTCTCAAAGTTTCAGGCACAAGTAGTTCAGGTTTTCTACTGTTTCTGCTTCCTCTTTCTCCTATTTCTCACCCTCAACTTCTTCGTCCTCTTTCTTGTCCTCTTAATATGTACAAATTTTAAGTAGATTCAAGGCTGAGTTTGTGTGTGTGGTACATGGTATGTCAACCCATGTTACAGATGTTGCTATTAAGCTATTGCTTTTAGATGATAAATCCGTGATGGTGAGCTATCTCAGTCAGCGAAGTGCCTATTTTATGAGCATAAGTACCTGACTCAGTTCCTAAATCCATGTAGAGAAAGCTAGGCATGGTGATGTGTTCCTGCAATCTCAGCACTGAGGCAGGCAGGCTTCTGAAGCTTGCTGGCCAGCTCCAGGCCAAAGAGAGGCTCCATTTAAATAAACACAGTGGACAGTACCTAAGGAGGGACCCTTGAAATTGTCCTTTGACCTCCACATGCATGCATATGCATGTGCACATACTTGCACACTGCCCCATATGTACCTGTACACACATGAAGGACAGTTTAAAGCCTGGACTATCCTTGCAGGTTGAGTTTTGGTATGAGTTAATCAGTTCCTCACTTGGAACTCCAGGGCTTGCTTACCCCACATCACCCTCTTGGTGTGCTGCCAATGCCCTACTCCTCTGAAACCTTTGCAGACAACACAGACACCAGTGTCAGGGTGGCTGGATTAGCCAGCTTCCTCCAGTGACACAGCGCCTAAGACAGCTTACGGCATGAAAGAGCCCTTTGCTTCTGAGTTCAGAGGTTTTAGTTGATGGTCACTTAGCATTTTTGTGTTGCACCTCAGGCGAGGTAGAACATTAGAGTGTGGAGCCTGTGGTGGTGGACCCCACCTACCTCACAGCAAGAGCAAGTATGAGGAGATAACAGGATCTCAGTCACATCTTGAGGGTGGCCCTCTATGGCCTGGCTTCCTCCTACTATGCCCTGGCTTCCTCCTACTATGCCTTCCCTTCTAGTAGGATGGCCATCTGGGCTCCAGTGCCTTTCACCCGAAAAGGCTGTTTGCTCTTCTGTGCTTTCTTCCACAGCGTGCAGAAAGACCACATGACAGTGTAGTGACTGGATTATGTGTGCTACACTGACATTGAGTTGGATGGCCTCTTCCAGCTTCCCATGCTGTGGGAGAGGAGTAGGCTGCCCATATCTGATTGGTAGAATGCTGTCTTCTTATAGATCCTTGGCTGGCCTTGTCAGGCCACTGACTGTTCTCTAGTATCATCTGTCTCAATTGAGGGATTGCTTACATCAGTTTGGCCTGTGGCCCTGACTTTGAGAGGCTTTGATGATTGATGCGGAAGAGCCTCACAGCCCAGTCAACTGGTGCCTTCCTTAGAGGCGAGTAGTCCTGGGCCATGTAAGAAAGCTAGCAAAACCGGAATCGGCGGTAAGCCAGTATCAGTGGCCCTCCATGGTTTCTGTTTGAGTTCCTGCTCTGACTTACCTCAGTGATGGACTGTGACCTGGAGTGTAAGTTGCTTTTGGAAATGGTGTTTATTCCAGTAATAGAAAGCAAACTAGAACACAGCTGTAGATGTTTTCCTCTTCACTTGGAAAGCGCAACACCTGAGGCTCCTCCTGTTGGTTTCTCTGAGTGGTGAGCAGTGGTTTGCCACATGCATCCTTTGTGTGGCGAGGTCTGGGTGATGAAGTCTGAGGTGAGACCCAGTGGGGCCCTCCTCACCTGTTGCATTATCACTGTACTTTTTGCTCACTCTTCACCTGTGGCCCAGCCTTCCATGGTCAGGGTTTGCTGGGATCCACACTACAGCGCCCCCTGCTATGCTCTACTGTTGTTTCCATGACAGGAAATGGAGTCTCCAAGAGGACTATCAGCTTGTTAAGGCTCTGACTGGACCCTGCCCAGATCTGTGCACTGCGTGTTTTTAGCTCTTGACCAGGAAAGCAGCTTCTCCGTCTCTCCAGCTTGTCTGTCTCTCCAGCTTCTCCGTCTCTCCAGCTTCTCCGTCTCTCCAGCTTGTCCGTTCTGCAGCTGTAAGAGCAGGGCCTTGGTGCTTGCTAGTACTTTACCAAGCTACTCACGAGTACAAGAGTGCATTCGCATCACTTGTGGAATTTGAATAGATGGGGCAAACGATATGTTTCAGGAAATATTAAATAGGAAACCCCATAAACTCTCTTGGCCTGCCGGCACTAGCCGGCCATAGCCAGCCATATCACTATGTCCTGGCAGGCTCTGCTATTTTCTCTCAGCTAGCAAGATCATCTCGCTTACATACCCATAATCAGTATGGGGGTGTAATGCTCTACACCCCCATAATCAGTATTTAACGCCTAGTACCCAGTAAAAGCATGACTCTTTTTTTTAATTAGATATTTTCTTTATTTACATGTCATATGATTTCTCCTTTCCCAGTTTCCCCTCAAACAAAACAAAAACAAAAAACAAGAGCAAACCCCTGTTGCCTCTCCCCTCCCCCTGCTCACCACCCCACCCTCTCCCACTTATTGGCCCTGACATTCCCCTACACTGGGGCACAGAACCTTCACAGGGCCAAGGGCCTCTCCTCCCAATGATGATCGACTTTGCAATCCTCTACTATACACATGCTGCCATGTGTACTCCTTGGTTGGTGGTTGAGTCCCTGGGAGCTCTGAGGGGACTAGTTAGTTCATACTGTTGTTCGACATGTGCTTTTTAACTTAGCCATTCTGTTTGGTGTAAGGAGGCATCTCAGGGTCATTTTGTTTTTGGTTTCCTTGGTGACTAAGGATGTTGATCATTTCTTTAAGTACTTCTTGGTCATTCGAGATTCCTCTCTTGAGAATTCTCTATTTAGTTCTTCTGTACCCCATTTTTTAATTGGGTTATTTGGTTTGTTAGAGTTTAACTTCTTGAGTTCTTTATATATTTTGGATACTAGCCCTCGGTTGGTTGTAGGGTTAGTGAAGATCTTTTCCCAATCTTTAGGTTACCATTTTGTTCTGTTGATAGATTCCTTTGCCTTACAGAAGACTTTCAGTTTCATGAGGTCTCATTTATAAATTGCTAATCTTAGTGCCTGTGCTATTGCTGTTCTGTTCAGGAAATTGTCTCCTGTACCAAAAAAGCATGACTCTTAAGGCTTAATTATCCAATCAGGTTTATATATTAATAAGATCACAATTTACAAGATGACAATACAATAATTCCAGAGTCAAATGGTAAAGACAGTGTTTTAACCCAATTATTCTAACCTTGTAAAATCTTTAACTACCTGTGGCTGTTTAAAACCACTCGGAGTCTGGATTGTCATCTTCACCTGCCTCCATGATGATGATTCTCCACTACCTTCCTGCTCCTGCCCTTTTCCCTCCTCAACTTCTAGCTCCGCCTCTCTATTCCTGTCCAATCACAGGCCTGCCACTGCCCTAAAGTGACTGTACAGAGAAAATGCAGCAACACCAGTACATCTCTCTGGCTTGGCTCCCTCCCTTTTTTCCTCTTGTCTTCCTCTTTCCTCTTCTACCCATGGGCCAGCCATCAGTTTTGATGCCAGGTGGTTTGCAACCTGGTGCTCTCCCTGGAGGCTCACAGGTGGTTAGGGAAGTGCACTGCAGGATGCAATCTCTGTGATCCAGGCAGATACTGGTGAGTTCAAGGCAGCCCAGTCCGCATAGCAAGCTGCATGCCAGCTAGAGCTAAGTAATAAGGTCTGTCTAAAACGACCTTCTTCACAGCACTGTGGGCACTGAGCTTGCTTGGCTCTGAGTGAGCTAGAGTCTGCAGTAGCATCCAGATCAGTCCAGGAAGTTTGTGCATTGCAGAGCAATGTGGAAAGTTGAGGTCTTTTCTGAGTTATCTGGAAGATCTGAGGTGTTGATACAAGAATTTTGTTTTGTTTTGTTTCTGAACTTATCAAATCTTTCTCTGTGGAAAAAACCCACATCCTTTAAGTCAGGCATGGTGGTGGATGCTTTTAATTCTAGCTGTCGCAAGGCAGAGGTAGAAATATTTCTGTGAATTCAAGCCTAGCTTCATAGTCAGTTTGAGGTCAGCCAGAGCACATTGCAGGAGCCAACCCTGGTTTGCTGTACCACCCTTGCTGTGGTTAATTTAGTGGTAATAAACAACAGGTGGGTGGGACAGTCAGACTCTGGCTTTGCCCCCAAGATTTGCCAGCCTCCACTGTGCCTCCTCCTTGGCTATTCCAGAGGAATGCATCAATAACTCGCTTACTTACCACTGATTTTGCTGCAGTCCCCGTTGCTCCTAGAAGTCAATCCCAGTGACCATCAACCTCTTCCTTTATGCATTTTCTGAAGAAAAGTCTTGTTAAGCATTGAGGACACCTCAAAGTGCCATGTGTGCTTGAGGTTAATGCTCAGTCACAAGAATGGTGCAGAATAGATTTAATTCAACATGCCTGGGAGTTTGATTTGCTGTAACAAGAGGCCGGGAGGTGAGTGAGGTGTGTGCTCATGAGTCACTACAGTAGGAGTGTGTGCTCATGATTTTTTAATGGCTGCCTGAAAAGAAGTGTGTGCTATTAAGGTAAACTCTTTAAAATTTGATACATTTTGCAATTCTGTGAGTTCAAAAAGGAGAAAGAGAGGAACACAAGGGCTGTGTGAGTGACAGGCATCAGGTCTCGGAGCCTATTGGGTCTGTGTGGTGTTGGTGCTCTGAGTCAATTGGGAAGACTAAAGACAGTGTCACTCCAGACAAACATTAGCTTCTTAGTAGCAGGGGGGACCACCTTCTCATGGACTGAACATCAGACAGCCTCGCAGAAGCAGATTTATTGATTGATACACAAAATTTTTGGTTTTTTGTTTGTTTGTTTGTTTGGGGGGGGTTAAACAAGTTTCTCATACTAAAGCCCCTAATCTTATTTATATATATATATATATATATATATATATATATATATATATGTGTGTGTGTGTGTGTGTGTGTGTGTGTGTGTGTGTTTGTGAAGAAAAGCACACCCCTCCCTGCAACTTAAGTCCTTAGTGTGTATTGTTTGCAGTACTCAGTACAAAATATTCTAGATGTGCCAGGATCGTGGCCAAAGTCATGCCTAGGCTGTGAAGCTCCTACAGCAAAACAACTCTGTAGATAACACAAAACAGCTCTGTAGATAACACAAAACAACTCTATAGATAACACAAAACAACTCTATACATAACACAAAACAACTCTATAGATAACACAAAACAATCTTGGTTTCCTACAATGATCTCTTCAAAGTCAAATACTTGTAGAAGATAACTATTTCATTCAAATGTTTACCCTAGATACAATTAGTCTACTAGATTTCCTTCTATGCATGGAGCCACAGAATTCCTTTAGAAAGAGGCTTAGAAGCTGGGCATTCCCCTGGGATTTCAGCACTTGGCAGGCTGAGTGGGAAGACTGGAAGTGTGAGGTTTGCCAGAGTTCACACTGAGATACTGTAACAAGAAGCAGGTGGCTGAAATTGGTCCATGGATGTTGAATGTACAGAATGAGCTTGGGTAGTATTATTTTACATTGAGGACATCTGCTAGTGGATTGTGTCTGCAGGTAGCAGAGCCTGGTTGTGATCCTCACTTCAGACCCGAGTTCAGCATGTCTGAGAAGGCAATCTAGTCATGGAAGATGCTCAGGTCTACTGGGATATGGGTACCAGGACTCTAGGGTCTACTGTTTTGTGGCTTTGTTGGAGCCTATGTCCTTATAACTGCCTGTCTGGGACCCATTGGGTGGGTACTGTTCTCTTCATTCTTGCTTTTTTTTTTCCTGGATTCCATCCTGTGAAGCACATCCCTCCTCCTCTAGGACATTTCCTCATTTTTGGTACCTGCTGCCCCACCCAAATGGCTTTCTACTTGGCAGCAGTGAGCCAGCCCTGCATTAGGGAGTATGCCACTTGCTACGTTGCTCCTGCTGTAGGATAAAGCTTTTTGTGGCCAGCCATCTGGTAATTCATTCAACAAGGATTGAGGCCAGGGGAGTTGCCATGTAGGGGAGAAGAGAAAGGGGATGCCCACAGAGAGAGGAGGAGGAGGAGGAGAGGGAGAGAGGGGCAGAGAGGGGAGGGGGGAGCTCAGCTGGGGGCATGATTGGGGGCAGGGTATGCCAGGTAGGGACTGAGGGATGCTGGGAGAGCCTGGAGGCCAGATCTGCACTAATATGTAAAATATGCACATCCATCCCTTGTCCAGGTCCAAAATTTATATATTGTACTTGAGGTGTAAGAGGCACTTGAGGTTTCTGTCGCCGACAAAGGGGAGATGTGGAAGCTTCTTTTTCCTCCTATAGCCACGTAGGCATTACTAATCAATCAGGATATCTTTCCCAGAATCACTATTTAAGCTTGCGAATATTTCTTAGCACAGTGTTCTAGGTGATTGCTTTCAGTTGCTGAGAACAGTAGCTTCTAGCAAAGCTAGATCTTTTAGCAAAGACCAGGCTCAGTCACTCTATTGACCTCTACCATTGGTATTTTGGTCTCTCTGATTCTAATAGTGTGACTCCAGACATCCACTCTTTGCAACAGTGTTTCTCATGCAAATATGGCCATGTAGATTCTCTACTTAAAGCTCTTTAGCGACCTCCTGTTGCTTTCCAAATAGAATCCAGACTCAATACCAGGACTTACAACACTGTGCCTGACTTGGCCCCTGCTCATATTATCAGCCCTATCTATGTCTCTTTTCTGTCCTTGTTTTCCTGTTTCTTTGCTTGTGTCACCTCATTTTCATTCTGGGAGCATCCCATATTTTTCCCACCCTAGCCCTGAACAGTCCTAAGCCTTGTCTCTCAATCACTCTTGGGAGAGAGCTAGGAGCATAGAAAATTGATCTGGAGTTGGAGAGATGTTAGCTGGAAAAATGCTTGTGTTTCAGACACAGATCTAAGTTCAATCTCTAGCACCCACAATAAAACAAGACCAAACAACCAAACAACCAGGATTGGCTTATCAGTTAAGAGTACTTATTGATCTGCCTGAGGCTATGGGGAGAGGGACTTCTTTTCAACACCTGGCCTGCTGTGTAAGTTACATCAGTGAATCCTCAGGTGTACCATGTTCTTCCTCATCTACAGGTGCTTACCTCTGCCTAAACTAGCTCCTCCTCTTACTTCTAGGCTGAGCTTGGCTGTGTCACCTCCTCACAGAGCCCTTTCCTGGCCTTCCCATGGTAGTTGCTTCTGACAGTTCCTTCCAGAATCTTACTTGAGTTCTCTGTAGCACCTGTCATAATGATACGGAAATCCTTGGTGTCTTTGGGAGCAAAGGAACCTTTGAGTTCTTCAGTGCTTAGCTTGAGAGGTTAGGATCCTGGAAAGCCAATGGGCATCAAATCCAACTAGAATTTGAGGCTTTCGGTTTCATGCCTCTCAGGTTCAAAGAATGAAATTCGTGGACCACTGAGGGTGAGTTTTCTTAAAAGTTTATTTATTTTTAATCACGGGATAGGGTACTTAAGGGAGGAAAAGAAGGCGTGCTCCTAGAGTGGGAAGGACCCAGTATGAGCCAGTGTGTCTCTGCTTGGAGCTAATAAGGCTTAGTGGATGGAGGAGGGGCACAGGGCTGAGCTGTTTAGTCCACTGTTCATTCCAGGGTTGACTCTCTCAACTTCCAGGAAACAGAAGGAAACCCAGCTTCTATCCATGGTGAAACCAGAGACATTTCTGCTATTTCTGGCCTCTGCTCAGGATGAGTTCTGGACATTTTGAAGGGCATTTCCAGCTTTTAGCCAACAAAGAGGCTGGTCATCTTTCTTTACTCTAAGCTGCCAATTTCTGCCCCCTGTTCTCGTTGCTAATCTGCAGTTATTTAATTTATTCTTTGACTGGTTTTCAGGCTCTTAGTCTCTGAGCTCCATGGTGGCAGGATTCTTATTTATGTAATTGGTATCCACATGCAAAGTACCCAAGCTGTGCCTTGCACACAGTGCGCACAGCATAGCATGTGTGGTTTGCCTTGCACACAGTGCACATAGCATAGCATGTGTGGTGTGCCTTGCACACAGTGTGCATAGCATAGCATGTGTGGTTTGCCTTGCACACAGTGTGCACAGCCATGTGTGGTTTGCCTTGCACACAGTGTGCACAGCATGTGTGGTTTGGCTGTATGCTGATCACTTAGGATATAAATGGGAAGTATAGGGAAGAGGCCTGATTTGGACCTGAGAACACATTGCCTGTGTCCATGTTACACATGGAAATGCATGTATCCACAGGAAAGCCAAGAAGAGTTTGGTGTCCCAGGGTCAGTGTCATGGGATCCAGAGCGAATTTGCCAGTGCACAGATGTGCTACATCAAATGCATCATACGACCCTGAGATAAATGTTCTTCATACCACTTAAACCCCCAGAAATTCCCTTTGAGAAAGGGTGTCCTTTCAGACTGTTCTATGACCTTTCATGGATTAAAGTATGTTTTGTATTCTTAGTGACCTTTTGCCATGGGAATTTAGCAACCTGTGAAGTAAGGAGTGGTACTCATACCATTCCCAAAGGTAGTGCTTATGGTCAGATTCAGAGGGGTGTCCTGTGCTGGTC
This sequence comes from Mastomys coucha, assembly GCF_008632895.1. Classification (NCBI taxonomy): domain Eukaryota; kingdom Metazoa; phylum Chordata; class Mammalia; order Rodentia; family Muridae; genus Mastomys; species Mastomys coucha. The sequence continues at coordinate 8,108,990 of NW_022196894.1, forward strand.
AGAAGGTCCTCTCTGCATCTGTCTTCACTGGAGGTATGGCTGAGATCTCGGGTAGCTCCAAGCCTACTTCATAGAGGCCTTGTTGGCTCCATGGGACAGCTCAGGCAATGCTTAACTTTTTTCTAGGACAGTGTCCAACCAACTTTGTGTAAAAGGGACACATAGCAGGTGGTTTTTACTTAGTTGGCCAGGCAGCTCTCTGTCACAGTTTCTAAACTCTGTTGTTAAAGGGCCACAGCATTATGTTAACAAGTAAGTGTAGCTGTGTGCCAAGAAAATTTTATCAACAAAAACTAGGATCAGCCCAAATTTTGCCCAAAGTCTGTAGTTTATATACTCCTGTTGAAGGTTTTTAGATTAAAATGAAAACAAAAATGGTGTAAGCGTGAGATTGCTTCCATCACTGTCCATCTTTCCAATGTGTACTGCAAACGATGGCTTTTTAAATGGTCAAAAGCTGCTGTAGAGCCTGAGAAGCAATGTTAGTTTTGGCTTCCTGTTTAGGCAAAGTCAAAATGTGATTTATTACCTCCAAAAAACAACTTTTATTTGTCAAGTAAGTGTAGCAATATTTTTTAACTAATAAATCCCACCAACAGGTTTGCTACCTGCCTCAATGCTTTATGCTCTCCAATGAAAAACACAATCTTTATATTTTAATACACTTTAAGCAACCCAATAGTGTTACGGGAATAGTTAAAATAAATAAATAAATAAATAAATCCACCCTGCAAACTTTCCCGCCAGGCCACGTTCTTGATCCGGGGCAGTACTGGGCGTCACCATCTCCCGGTGGGCTCTTGTTATTCTCTCCCAGCTATTTATGTCTCGTTCACATGCAACTCTTTACACACCCCAACAATCATTCATCTAAATAGCTCCTAAGACCCAGTAAGTAAAGCATGACTCTTAAGGCCTTAATATCCAATCGGATTTATATAATAATAAGATCACAATTTACAAGATGCCAATACAATAATTTCAGAACCAAATAATAAAAGCAATATTCTAAACCCAATTAATCTATTTTATAAAAACCTTTGGTTTTATAACCACTCGAGATCTAACTCTTCATCATCCTCTGACTCCATGATCTCCTGTCTCCTCCTGCTCCTGACCTTTTTTCTCTTTCAACTCTAGCTCCACCTCTCTATTCCTGTCCAATCACAGGTCTGTCACTGCCCTAATGTGATTGTACAGAGAAAATGCTGTGACACAATAGCTGGGACACTGCCTAATCTCCACATGGTTAATCCTGAGTTATTACTAAATTCTATGTTCTATCTTGGCTGCCCTGGACCCAGTTGGGCTATGCTGTCCTGGCTCCTCCTTCAATGGCAGCCTCTCTGTCCTGCACTCTTCTCAGGCATGGTGTGCCCCTCTCCCCCACAGTCTCCCAGCATGGCAGATCTCCCTTCTTCTTCCTTCTCCTCCCAGTCCCTAGCCTGGGAATCCTACAGTCCCACCTCTGTCTATCCTGACTAGCTATTGGTTGTTGACATTTTTCCTACCAATCAGATTTCCAGAAGCTAAATGTAGACATCCTCCTATAAACAGTTTTGGGGGAACATAATTAGCATTAGAATGCAAGCAGCTTCAAGTAAGCATGTGTGTTCTCTCTGTTAAAGCCTCTTACTAGTGCTCAGAGGGCAAGGACAGGAGCCCTAGTTGCCACAGCAGCAGGACCATAAACCCTTTTAGTGGCAGCCTGCTTGGCACATGGCTCCTTGCCCTCCCACAGGTGCTAGGGACGAGCATTCATCAACAGCAGAAGTTCCAGTTTACACTGGGACAGATCAAATCAAGCTGCAGAGTGGACAGTTTAAAGAGCTTTATTTAAAGAGGTCATTGGATCCCCTGAAACTGGAATTAGTTTTGAGTTGGATACAAGGACCTGTGCAAGAACATTAAGTTCTCTTTACCAAGTCATCCCTCCAGCCCCTAAAGTACACAGTTTTAACAGATTTGTAAATGAATGTACAAATGATAGGCCTTGAGTATGTAAATAACCTTTCTTAGCATAAAGTCAGAAAAAATTTGAACTCCAGTTCAAATTGAAGTAAAGTCTCAGTGGCTTCAAAGTGATTTGGATTGTATCTTAGTTTTTATTTTTATCTGATGCTTATTAGAGCTGGAACATGGCCTCTTTACTCTAGTGGGAGCATGGTAGCACCCAGGTAGGCAGGGCACTGAAGGAGCTGAGAGTTCTATTTCTTGTTCCGAAGGCAAAGAGGAGAAGACTGGCTTCCAGTCAGCTAGGTGAAGAGCCTCAAAGCCCACACCCACAGTGACACACTTCCTCCAACAAAGCCACATCTACTCCAGCAAGGCTGCAGCTCCTGATAGTACTACACCCTGGGCCAAGCATATTCAAACCACAATCCAGATCCCTGTTTTCTCCAATTCCTTCACCAGAATTCTTCTCAAAATAGATGAAGACCTAAGTGTAATATCCCAAACTGAGACCGTGAGAGCAAGAATTGGGTGTGGACAGAGTCAACCCTGCAAGGATGTTTAAAATATGACCCCCAAAGTATGGTACACAGGCAAAAGCTGGCAGGGAGACTGCATTGCACTGAGTAGGTTCTGGACAGCAAAGAAACAGCCATGGGAAGAGCATACATGATGGGAGAAAGTATGTGGAAGCTGTGCTTCTGACTGGACCTTAATATCCAGAACATGTACAGAAGCGTAAAAGGTCAGCAGCAAAAATAAATAATCCCGGTACAACCCAGGCAGGAGACCACTATTTCTCAAAGGAAGCTGTAAGTCAGGTTTGGTGGCCCTTGCCAGTAAACCTAGCACTTGGGAAAGATGAAGACTATATTGGGCCTGGGCTAGAGGCTGTCTCTAGACAACAAGCAAACATGACGTGTCTACCGGGTATATGAAAACAGTATTAGCTCAGTGACATTCATCATTAAATGGAAATAAAAACCACATTGAACTAGTTGTGTGTGTTTGTGTGTGTGTGTGCTAGTTCTGATGAGGGTTATCAAGAGAGGTTGCTGGGGATGTAAATCTCTATCTGTATGGAAATCATTATGAAAATTCCACATAAATGAAAAGTAGAATTATACAGTGATTTACAGTCCCACTCCTGGGTTTGTAAGAAAAATAAAATCTGTATTGAGGGGTCTCTGCAGATGTCAGACAGGGAATCGGACTGTGCAATGAGATGAGAATAAAAACCCAGTGCAGATTTGACTTCATCAACTGGATCAGACTTTGGGGAGTCTAATGCCAGGCGGCTCATTGTCAGAATATTTAAAACACAGTACAATTTAGGAAAAGGTTTCCAGGCAACAGTCAGTCCAATTGCAGGTTTATAATAAAGCTTAAGGTGTGACTGCATAGAGACTCCTTTGCAAAGTACATGTGACCATGAGGATGTGTTCTATAGCTGAAAGGCCTAGAATCTAGTGTGGTCTCTGATTGATAGCTTAGAGATCAGCAGGTCATAAAGTACATTTGACTTCTCCCCTAAGGATGGCAATGGTCTAGGGAGGGAAGAGTCTGGGATAAATTTGGATGATGTCTGTCTCTATAGCAAAATGTGGGTGAGGTCTGCCTCTAAAGATAGCAAAAGGTCACCAGGTCCATTCCCAAGCTTCAGGGCAGGAAACCAGGCATTTTATCTCCTCCTTGAGAAGAGGCCTCTGTGTGTTTAACATTAAACAAAAAGAAATTCTATCATACATGACAGCACAGACAGTGAAAGACCCACGGAATCTTTCTCTTGGGACCCTTGTCCAAAGACCACCAAGAGTCCGAAATTCATTGCAAAAGCAAGAGGATTTATTCTGTCTGGTGCACTGGGATTCTGCTGCCTTAGGGAAGGAGTGGACCCCTGGGTGACTGTTACAGTGAGTATTTAAACTCAGAAGCCACAAGCAGATGGGGGGTGGGGGGTGGAGGGATCTTAGGGAAATTCCAGTAAACAGCTATACAAACATGCTCTATACATTGATTGATTCATTCTTCGGCAACGTCCGCTCTTTGTGGTCTGCCATTTCCTGGAATACTGAGCCCTGAGGAATGGTCCCAGGGCCCCTTAGGTCAGTTAGTTTCTCATGACCCTGGTGCAGTGCCTCTGGGGTCAGTTTCTCGTGACCCTGGTGCAGCCCCTCTGGGGTCAGTTAGTATTTTCCATGGCCTTGCAACAGAACAAGAGGACATTACGTTAAGTGAAATATGTTAGTCACGGATAACATGAATGTTGTGTGATGTTGTGCATGTGGCACCTACTGTTTGATCTTAGAGAGGCAAGAGCAAGGATAAGGCTACCAGGGCTGAGGGGACGAGGAGAGGTTGAAGAGGCTGAATATAGACCCCAGCAATGGACTGTGCATTCCAGACCCTGGGGGAAACAATCCAGAATGTTGTGATCATAAAGAAATGATAAACATTTATGAGAGTTGATAGATATATGTGTGTGTGTGTGTGTGTGTGTGTGTGTGTGTGTGTGTGTGTAGTATGTGTATACACACACACACACATATACACATACATCTACATATTTAACATCAAGAAGTATACACATATTGAAACATCATATCCCATTAACATATATAATTTTTTATCATGCTTGTTAAACATAAAGGAAAAAGAAAAAAATTAGTAAAAGACCAAAAAGAAAGGAAAACTCATTTCTCTCTTAAGGCAGAATGTAAATTGGCTGTGACACCTGGTGGTTAAATACGATGTTGAATTCAGTGTCATTCAGTGCCAAAGGTTAGTTGTGTCACAGCAGCTCCCTAGAGAAGACTAAGGGCTCAGTGCCTCCTCCAGGCGGTCAAAGCTGTGACACCTCTGTAAACCTGTTTAGCTCCTTTATATTTATATGTCTGTCATGAAGCCTTTTCTATTGCTGTGTGGCCATGTGAAAATTAAAAGTAGAGTGATATTGTGTCAAGAGTTTTCTTAACCAGTTTCCTTTCTTTTTGTTTGTTTTTTTTGGGGGGGTGCGGTGGAGGTGGTGGTGGTGGTGGTAGTGACAGGGTTTCTCTGTACAGCCCTAGCGTCCTGGAACTCACTCTGTAGACCAGGCTGGCCTCAAACTCATAGAGGTCTGCCTGCCTCTGCTGGGAGTAAAGGCATGAGCCACCTCTGACATGGTTTTCTTTTGCTGCACTCTTTGTCTTACTATTGTTTTGGGCTGACAAACATTGCAGGAAATGCCCCTGCATGCGGAGCCCCCTGCAGTGCATTTAGTGATTGGAATGCAGGTCCTATTCAGAAGGGCAGGTGAAAGGTGTAGCTTTCCTCACTTCCTTCAGGGATTCCCATCTTGCTCCATCTTGCTCCCCAGAAAGGCTGTGTCTATGAAGTGCTACCAATAAGCAGGGCTGCAGACTGCTCTCACCAAACAAACCTGTGTTAATCTGTGTTAGCATGTTAATGGCAGTAGGAAAATACTAGCTCTTTATATTTCTATTTCCTGAGTTGATGTGTTTTTTTCTTGTTGTTAATGGAATTTCGTTTTAGTGAATAATTTGTCTTTTCTTTACATATATTTTTCTTATTTCTCCCCCATCTATCAGGCATCCTTATCTCTTCCTATCTATAAGTGAGGACACAGTGAAACCCTGGAATTAGACCACTCCGTGGTGATTTAAACTGCTGCAACTATCTGGGGCCAGGTTGGGTGGCAGAGAGGACCACAAAAAAAAAAAAAAAAAAAAAAAAAAAAAAAAAAAAAAAAGGAGAGTCTTGACACTTTTGAGGGAGCATGTGGAAGTGGGAGGGACCCTGTAAACTTGAATAGCCAGTGAGTTAGAGTATGGGGGAGGGACTCAGGGTTAGAACAGCCTTGGAGTTTGATCTGTTTATGTGTGTATTCCAGAGATGGAACCCAGGTCATCAGGCTTGGTGGACAGCTGTCAGCCCAAGTCTAGGCACCTTAACAATTCACTTTTTGAGAGTGAAGCCTGTTTGTCTTGAAGATGCCTTAAAAGGGCTTAAAGTCCAGTGGAAATCCCCTTGTTGTTTTCCATGGCATAATTACTTTGGTAGTGATTATAGTTTAAAAGCTTGAACCCCAGGCTTAGATTTTCTTTGGAAAACAAAAGAACAGCTTTGTTTATTAATCTCCCAGTGAGCTTCACAGTGGGTAGTCAAAACTTCAGGAAGTCTGGCTGCTGAAGAGAGTCTAATTCTCTACACAGCTACAGAGACTCCATGAGGATCAGCATGGAGTTGATCATGGTGAATTAAAACCCAAGGTGCCATGAAGCCTGTGTGGAACCTGTTCTGGTGGTGTTTCACAGTGGTTCCTCTGTTGCCTGCCTTAGTCTGGCCTGCAGGACATTTTCACAATTGCTGATTAGTGTGGGTGGTCCCCTCGCTGGGCTGGTGGGCCTGGGCTTTGTGAGGAAGCCAGGAAGCAGCCCTCCTCTGTGGTGTCTGCTTGACTTCCCTCAGAGGTGGACTGTGTAGCCTTGGCTGTCCTGGAACTCACTCTGTAGACCAGGCTGGCCTTGAACTCAGAAATCCGCCTGCCTCTGTCTCCCAAGTGCTGGGATTAAAGGCGTGTGCCACCACTGCCCGGCTTGTGATACAGTTCTTATGTGGTATCATTCACCTGGATGAAGAACAAGATCTGATGGCCTAATATATTCATTGTACCACATGTCTGTTGTTACAGTCCACTGTGGATCATATCACCATCCCCAAAGGAAACTCTGCCCATCAGTAAGTAGTCACTGCTACTATTCTACTTCCTGTCTCTGTGATTACGCCTGTTCTGAATATTTCCGGTAGTTGGGATCAAACAATACATGGCTTTCTGTGATTGCATGATTGCATAGTACATTCACATCTTAGCATGTGCCAGGAGGTCAGCTTTCTATAACTGTGTTATGGACCACATCTTGATTACTCTTTTTTCTTTTACTGGATATTTTCTTTATTTACATTTCATTTGTTTTCCCCTTTCCAGATCTCCCCTTTGGAAATTCCCTATCCCATTCCCCATCTCCCTGCCTCTATGAGGGTGCTCACCCACCCACCTACTCCCATCTTTTCGCCCTGGCATTCCCCTACACTGGGGCATCAAACACCATCAGGCCCAAGGGCTGTTCCTCCCACTGATGTCCAACAAAGCCATTCTTTGTCACATATGCGGCCGGAGCCATAGGTCCCTCCAAGTGTGTACTCTTTGGTTAGTGGTCCAGTCCCCAGACCTCCTGGGGGTCTGGCCTGTTAACACTGTTGCTCCCTCTGTGGAGCTGAAAACCCCCTCAGCTCCTTCAGTTCCTTCTCTTCCTTCTCCAACTCCTCCATCAGGGAGCCTGCACTCAGTCCAATGGTTGGCTGCAAGCATCTGCCTCTGTATTTGTCAGGCTCTGGCAGAGCCTCTCAGGAGACAGCCATATCAGGCTCCTGTCAGCAAGCACTTCCCAGCATCCGCAATAGTATCTGGGTTTGGTGGCTGTATATGGGATGGATCCCCAGGTGAGGCAGTCTCTGGTCCACACTTTGCATATTTCCTCCTGTGAGTATTTTGTTCCCCCTTCTAAGAAGCACTGAAGCATCCACATTTTGGTTTTCCTTCTTCTTAGGCTTCATATAGTTTGTGAATTGAATCTTGGGTATTCTGAACTTTTGGGCTAATATCCACTTATCATTGAGTGTATACTGTGTGTGTTCTTTTGTGACTGAGTTACCTCACTCAGGATGATATGGTCTAGTTCCATCCATTTGCCTAAGAATTTCATGAAGTCATTGTTTTTAATAGTTGAGTAGTATTTCATTGTGTAAATGAGCCACATTTTCTGTATCCATTCCTCTGTTGAGGGACATCTGGGTTGTTTTCAACTTCTGGCTATTATAAATATGGCTGTTATGAATATAGTGGAGCATGAGTCCTTATTACATGTTAGAGCATCTTGATTATTCTTTACTTCACTAATGGGCATTTGAGTTGTCTACAGTTTGGAGTGTTATAAATAACATTACAATGAACATTTATCTATTCATGGTGTAGGCATGCTCTGCGTTTTGGTAGGGTACTTATCCAGTAGTAGAATTTCTGCCTCACACAGTAACTGATGTTATCAGACAGTTTTCCAAAATACCTCTGCACCAGCACTGGATGAGGGTTCGGGCTGAGGATCCAACATCCAAACCCACACTCATTATCTGCCTTTCTTCTTCTAGGCATCCAGAATACCTCATTGGGTTGGATTTGTATTTTTCTTTTGACTAAACAGTATTTGTTAATCCCAAAGATTTGAGGAGAAAGACCACTTATCTAAATAAATCACCATGGCCAAATTAATTAAAGCAAGTAAATAATTAAAGCAGGCTTTTTATCTGTGTCTCACTAAAAATGGGGTTCAAGAGATCAACAACATTAGACTTAAGGAAGCCAAGAGTTTTCTAGGTCAAGGGTAGGGGTTTCTAAATGTGGGATTTGGCAAATAGGTGGGGTTCCAGAAGCAGGATATAAGCATAACCAGGTAGTCATAAGGGATCCCTGAAACAAAGACATGGTTGCCAGGTAGTCACAACAGTCAATCAGTCATAGGCGAGCGTAATGAGCTAAGACATGGTTGCCAGGTAGTCACAACAGCAGTCAATCAGTCATAGGCGAGCGTAATGAGCTTTAGAAACATAGGCATGCTGCTGTTTCCTGGAACAGGCAGTACAAAACCATGTGTAGTTAAGGTTACTGGTGGGACATAACCCAGTCTTTGAGAAATGAAAGTTTAATCAAAACAGAAAAGAACCTAGTTTCTCTTTACTATGAGATGACTTTCAAGCCTAAGATAGAGGCAAGTTGGTTCATCATACTGAGCACCTTGTCATGTTTGTCATTGCTATAAATGTTGTGTCTTTTTTATTATGTCTTTTTTTTTAATTGACTAGCAGTAATAAAGTAATGTGGGTACCATATAAACGATTTACCGATCTTGACTTCAATCCTGTGGGTTCTCGTTCTCTCTCTCTCTCCCTCCCTCTCTCTCTCTCTCTCTCTCTCTCTCTCTCTGTGTGTGTATACATGTTTGTATCTATGTGAATGCACATGTATGTGGAGATCAGAGGTTATCTTAGGTGTCACTACTCAATAGCTTGTATCTTGTTTTTTTGTCTCACAGGGGCCTCATGCTTGTGGATTAGACTAGACTGGTTGGCCAATCACCCCCAGGGTTTCTGTCTTCATCTACCCAGCTCTAAAATTCCAAGCATGGGCTCCATGGGTTACTGGGACTGTACAGTTCTTTTTGAAGTTGCTTTTTGCCAGTTCTATCATCAGAATGGGTTGCTGCTTAGAGATAGAAGGCCCTTGGCTTCAGCCTAAATATTCTGGGTTCTGTGTGAGTTTCTATGTTAGTCTTCCCTGGACCATCTCTGGAGCCAGGGCAGAAATCACAGAGGGAGGTGCTGGAAGCAGACTCCTGCTCATTTCTTCCCTCCCTCTGACTGTTGGTCTCTGGTGTTTAATAAGCTAGGCAGGTAGGCACAATGTTGAATACCTCTTCACTGATGTGCCCCAGAATTGGCAGAAGTCCTTAGAGACCAACTGGCATTGTACATCCTGCAGTGTTCACTGTTCCTGTGTAGGGTGGTCCCAGACCTGCAGTACTTAATCCAAAGTCTGGCCAGGGAGCATGATCCAGTTTCTGTTTGAAGGTTTGTGATTTTGGGTTGCCGTGTTGAGAGCAGTGTGGGCAGACTGTATTCTGTGCTGGCTGGAACACAGAGGCCATGCTGTGGAACTCACTGTCTCTGCCTCCATTTCCTTGTCACCTCCTTTACTGGTAGATTTTCCCCGAAGAGTCCTGTGATGCTTTGCAGGGTTCCAGCTCTAAAGTTTCCATACAAGACTCCACACCCAAGGGAGGAGTGGGAAAGCCCCGAATGGAAAGACTGACGGCCACACTTCTGTTATTGAAAGGAAAATTAATCAGTGTCCAAAACAGAAAACGTAAACATAATAAAAGGTGCCTGGCAACCCAGGTTATAGATTTGATCCATGTGTGCCTGTGTGCATTCGGAGTATAGATTCTGACTTGTAATCATAGTTCCCTCAGCACAGGTGAGGGTTCAGAAATAAATAACAAGTTAGGGTTATTGGAAAAGGACAATTTTCTACTCCTCTGGGAATTGTTCCTACCTGGAAGGGCAGAATGTATGTGATTTAAACCTCATCTCTCACTTTTTTCTTAATATATGCTACCTCTGGTTGCACAGATGACTCAGGACTGCTTTTCATATTTATTTCCCAGTACTGTGGGTTTTGATTTTATATCTCTGGCTTCCCCACTTCATTCCAACACAAATCTCATTAAATGAGTACCTCTCCACTGTGCTCCTCCAGTTAACACAACTGCTCGCTTGGACCAAACAACTTGCAGTCAGTTGCTGTCTTAGGGGACACTGTAAAAGTTTGCTTGAGCCGGGCGGTGGTGACTCATGCCTTTAATCCCAGCACTTGAGAGGCAGAGGCAGGCAGATTTCTGAGTTTGAGGCCAGCCTGGTCTACAGAGTGAGTTCCAGGACAACTAGGGCTACACAAGAGAGACCCTGTCTCAACCCCACTCTCCCCCTCCCCCCCAAAAAATGTTTGCTTGAACACTGGTGCTTGGGTGGTGGGAAAGTTGGCATAGTGTCGTCAAGGCTTGTTACTCCTGGCCTCGGATGTGGGTCTGTGTGTGCGTGTGTGTGTGTGTGTGTGTGTGTGTGTGTGTGTGTGTGCGCGCGCGTGCATGTGTACGCTTGTGCATGTGTGTGCATGTGTGCATGTGTGTGTGTGTTGCGAAGTTGCTGCAAATATGGATGTTTCCAATTCTTTTGGCTATCTAGACATTCTTAAAATTTAAATTACCTAAAAAGCACTGATGAGCAGATATTTCTGAGGATTTAAAATAGATATGATTGATTTTTATATAAAAGTTTAGATTTGTGATTCTTTTAAGATTCTTATAAGATTACTTTTTAAAGATAAATCATAATTAATCCTTTCTTTGTAACTACACATTGCTTCCTGTCAGGAGGAGAAACTGGCTGAGAAAACTATCTTGCCCATTTATACTTTAATTTAGAACAAGTTGCTTAATTATGAATGTTCCTGGGTTCTTGTGAATACTTCACCTGTACTATGTAATGTTATTTCTTGTAAAGGTATTGGGAAGACATTTTTTTTATAGTCATTCACTAAAAGAAAATGAGAATATAATCACCTTGTAATTTTATACTGCTTGAAAGATTTTGCTGAGATACATATGTTACAATAGAAAAAAAAAAATTAAATTACCTAAAAACCTCCAGAACCTCAATTGTGAAGAAAGCAAGTGAGGGGCAGGAAGCCCAGAGTGCCACCCTCTTGCATGTCGCGTCTGGGGAGCCTTGCTGATGAATGGTTTTGAGGCATGCACTTTGTAAGCCACCACAGCAAGTGTGACAGTGGCATATGTATGGGTCCATGGTTTGGGGATGTGCTTTGGCTGCTAGGAACAAGGATGCGGCCCTGGGGCTTAGACAGAATGGCTTACTCTCCTTAGAGGGACAGACTCATATAGGCTGCCCAGAGCTGGTGAGCAGTTCTGATGCTTTACCTGTTTCTGCCTTATCTTCTGAGCCACTGTGGCTAAGACCCTCACCAGTGTACCTCTGTTCTGGTACACATAGGAGAGAGCAGAGAGGAAAGGTGCTCCGTCTGCACTGGCAGCGTCCTGAGGCTCAGAAAGTCAGTGCAGATGCTCTCTGTCCCAGTTACATGGGCTTGTGTCTGAACACTCTAGACTCCAGCAGGCAGTGTTGAATTAAACCCTACCAGTGTTGATGTCTCACCAAGTCTATTTCTACTGATACTGAAAACTTATTTCCTGATCTAAAGAAATGTCTCTGTTTGGAAAATTTCCAAAGGTTGGACTGAGACACAAAGAAACAAACCACCTGAAATTGCAGCCTCCAGAGCACAGGTGCTCTGGGGTGTGCCAGGACTGCTCCTGCTCTTTGTTCTTTGAGAGCACTCCCCCTGCCTGGGAGAGTGAGGACCATCCTGGGACTGCCATTTGCATTCTTGTATTTCAGTGGATATTACACTGTTATGGCCTGAGTCGGAGGGAAACCCAGATGAGCCCAAGAATTGCAAAGTCCACTGCAGCTTGCAAAAGAGTCTTTTTATTATTTTGAGTCTTGGCTTGGATAACAAGCCCCCCACCTACAATGTAGGTGCTGGCCTTGGTGCATGCGATGATGAGTTCAAAAAGCATTGGGTTTATATACAGCCTAGTTAGGAATTCTTTGAATGCTTAGGGTGAAGGAAGGGGAGTGAAGCCAGGTAGGTTGTAGCTCAAACAGGATATCATTTGGTGGGACAGAAGCAGGGAGGGGGATTAAAGAGTGTCTTTTGTGGGGTTATCAGGAACTTATTTTATGGCCGACCACAACTGTCTGTGACCTCTGATTACCTTTTTCTGTTGTGATTTAAATGTGGGGCCTTAATCTTCCTTGACTTTATTTCCTTAAGGTCCCAAGGACAGACACCTGAAGAGTTCGGCCCTTAATGAGAGAGAGAGAGAGAGAGAGAGAGAGAGAGAGAGAGAGAGAGAGAGAGAGAGAGCGAGAGAGAGCGCGAGAGAGAGCGCGAGAGAGAGAGAGCTCTAGTTTTTGGCAATACAGAGGCGGGGAGACTGTCTCAAGCTAGCATGTGCCTCCTCAGGATGTTTTCATTAAGGGGGGTTTTTGAGTAGTGCCATTCTGGGTTCCTCGGAGCAGCCAGGGAGGGGGAGAGAGCCCTGAGCTTGCTGCAGGGGGGTGGGGTTGGGGACTCAGCTCAGAAAGCAGCTGCCTGCAGGTTGCACTTGTCACAGGCAGGAGGGAAAATGGGAGCTTCTAGGGGAAGAAACGCAGGCAAACTGTACACAACACTGGAGTCTCTTTGGTAAGGCTTTAACCACAGAGAGTTCGCATCAGTAATTTGGGGGCTACAACAATATCATGAACATTTTTGTCATTGAACACTTTTTCTTAACAGTCTTCACATCCACACAACATCTCATGTTTCCCCAGATAATGGCTGTTCTACCCATGATTGGATTCTTGGTGCTGGTACCCAGGCTCTCATGCTGTACTTTTGGACAGGCTCCTGATTAGTTCTCTGGGGACAGTTCCCGAAGAGACAGAGTAGGCTCTTCACAAAGAAAATCAACATGCTTTCCAGAAAGCAGTGTCTACACAGCAGCCATGTATGGCATGCTTGTTTCACCTCTTCAAGCATTGTGTATATCCCCACTTCAGTTCTGTTTTCTTTTCTTTTCTTCCTTTTTTTTTTTTGAATTTTTTTTGTATTT
>NW_022196894.1:8123556-8134584 GCF_008632895.1 Mastomys coucha
TTTTTTTTTTTAAATTAGATATTTTCTTTATTTACATTTCAAATTTATCCCCTTTCTTGGTTTCCCTTGTAAAAACCTCCTATCCCATCCCCCCTTCCCCTGCTTACCTGCTTATCACTCCTGCTTCCCTGTCTTGGCTTTTCCTTACACTGGGGCATCTAGATTCCTCAGGACCAAGGGCCTCTCCTCCCATTGATATCCAGCAAGGCCATCCTCTCCTACATATGCAGCTGGAGCCATGAGTCCTTCCATGTGTACCTTTTGGTTGGTGGTTTAGTCCCTGGGAGCTCTGGGGGCACTGGTTGGTTAATATTGTTGTTCTTTCTATGGAGCTGCAAACCCCTTCAGCTCCTTCAGTTCTTTCTCTAGCTCCTCCATTGGGGACCTTGTGCTCAATCCAGTGGTTGGCTGTGAGCCTCTACCTCTATTTGTCAGGCACTGGCAGAGCCTATCAGGAGACAGCTATATCAGGCTCCTGTCAGCAAGCACTTGTTGACATGTACAATTGTGTCTGGGTTTGGTGACTGTATGTGGGATGGATTCCCAGGTGGGACAGTCTCTGGATGGCCTTTCCTTCAGTCTCTGCTTCACACTTTGCATCCATATTTGTTCCAGTGAGTATTTTGTCCCCCCTTCTAAGAAGGACTAAAGTATCCACACTTTGGTCATTCTTCTTGAGCTTCATGTGGTCTGTGAATTGTATCTTGGGTATCTGGAGCTCTTGGGCTAATATCCACTTACCAGTGAGTGCATACCATGTGTGTTCTTTTGCAATTGGGTTACCTCACTCAGGATGATATTTTCTAGTTGCATCCATTTGCCTAAGAATTTCATGAAGTCATTGTTTTTAATAGCTGAGTAGTGATCCATTGTGTAAATGTAAAACATTTTCTGTATCCATTCCTCTGTTGAAGGACATTTGCGTTCTTTCCACCTCCTGGTTATTAAAAATAAGGCTTCTATGAACATAATGGAGCATGTGTCCTTATTACACGTTGGAGCATCTTCTGAGTATATATGCCCAGGAGTGGTATAGCTGGATCCTTTGTACTATGTTCAATTTTCTCAGGAACCACGAAACTGATTTACAGAGTAGTTGGTTGTTCCAGTTTGCAATCCTACCAGCAATGGAGGAGTGTTTCTCTTTCTGTACATCTTCACCAGCATCTGCTGTCACCTGAGTTTTTTATCCTAGCCATTTTGACTGTGTGAGGTGGAATCTCAGGGTTGTTTTGATTTGCATTTCCCTTTTGACTAAGTATGTTGAATATTTTTTTAGGTGCTTCTCAGCCCTTGGAGTTTCCTCAGTTGAGAATTCTCTGTTTAGTTCTGTACCCCATTGTTTAATAGGGTTATTTGGTTCTCTGGAGGCTAACTTCTTGAGTTCTTTATATATATTGGATATAATATCCTCTATTGGATGTAGGGATGGTAAAGATCTTTTCCCAATCTGTTGGTTGCCGTTTTGTCCTATTGACAGTGTCCTTTGCCTTACAGACGCTTTGTAGTTTTATGAGGTCCCATTTGTCAGTTCTTGATCTTAGAACATAAGCTACTGGTGTTCTGTTCAGGAAATTTTTCCCTGTGCCCATGTGCTCGAGGCTCTTCCCCATTTTCTTTTCTATTAGTTTCAGTGTATCTAGTTTTTTTTTGTTTTTGTTTTTGTTTTCATTTTTTTGAGACAGGGTTTCTCTGTATTGCCCTGGCTGTCCTGGAACTCACTCTGTAGACCAGGCTGGCCTCGAACTCAGAAATCCACCTACCTCTGCCCCCCAAGTGCTGGGATTAAAGGCATGTGCCACCACCGCTGGGCTCAGTGTATCTAGTTTTATGTGGAGGTCCTTGATCCACTTGAACTTGAGAGTTGTACAAGGAGAAAAGAATGGATCACTTTGCATTCTTCTACATGCTAACCGCCAGTTGAACCAGCACCATTTGTCGAAAATGCTGTCTTTTTCTCACTGGGTAGTTTTAGCTCCTTTATCAAAGATCAAGTGACTGTAGGTGTGTGAGTTCATTTCTGGGTCTTCAATTCTATTCCATTGATCTACCTGCCTGTCTCTGTACCAATACCATGCAGTTTTTATCACTATTGCTCTGTAGTACAGCTTGAGGTCAGGGATGCTGATTCCCTCAGAAGTTCTTTTATTGTTGAGGATAGTTTTTGCTATCCTGAATTTTTTGTTGTTCCAGATGAATTTGAGAATTGTTCTTTCTAACTCTATGAAGAATTGAGTTGGAATTTTGATGGGGATTGCATTGAATCTCTACATTGCTTTCGGCAAGATGGCCATTTTTACTATATTGATCCTGCTAATCCACGATCATGGGAGATCTTTCCATCTTCTGCGGTCTTCGATTTTTTTCAGAGACTTGAAGTTATTGTCATATAGGTCTTTCACTTGTTTGGTTAGAATCACACCAAGATACTTTATTTATTTTATTTTTTAAAGATTTATTTATTATATGTAAGCACACAGTAGCTATCTTTAGACACTCCAGAAGAGGGTGTCAGATCTCCTTGCAGATGGTTGTGAGCCACCCTGTGGTTGCTGGGATTTGAACTCGGTACCTTTGGAAGAGCATTCGGTGCTCTTGCCCACTAAGCCATCTCACCAGCCCTACTAAGATACTTTATATTGTTTGTGACTATTGTGAAGGGTGTTATTTCCCTAATTTCTTTCTCAGTGTGTTTATCCTTTGAGTATAGGAAGGCTATTGATTTGTTTGAGTTAATTTTATATCCAATCACTTTGTGAAGTTGTTTATCAGCTGTTATGAGTTCTCTGGCAGAATTTTTGAAGTCACATAAGTATACTATCATATCATCTGCAAATAGTGATAGTTTGACTTCTTCCTTTCCAATTTTTATCCCTTTGACCTCCTTTTGTTGTGTAATTGTTCTAACTAGAACTTCCAGTACTATATTGAATAGACAGGGAGAGAGAAGACAGGCAGCCTTGTCTAGTTCCTGATTTTAATGGGATTGCTTCAAGTTTCTCTCCATTTGTAGGGATAGATTTATGGAAAGATATTGTGTAAATTTTGTTTTGTCATGGAATATCTTGGTTTCTCCATCTATGGTAATTGAGAGTTTTGCTGGGTATAGTAGCCTGGGCTGGCATCTGTGTTCTCTAAGTGTCTGTATGACATCAGCCCAGGATCTTTTGGCATTTGTAGTCTCTGGTGAGAAGTCTGGTGAAATTCTGATAGGTCTGCCTTTATATATTACTTGACCTTGTTCCCTTACTGCTTTTAATATTCTTTCTTTGTTAGTGCATTTGGTGTTTGGATTATTTGTGATTTGAGGAATTTCTTTTCTGGTCCAGTCTATTTGGAGTTCTATAGGCTTCTTGTATGTTCATCTCTTTAGGTTAGGGACGTTTTCTTCTATAATTTTGTTGAAGATATTTACTGGCCCTTTATGTTGGGAATCTTCACTCTCTTCTATACCTGTTATCCTTAAGTTTTGTCTTTTCATTGTGTCCTGGATTTCCTGGATGTTTTGGGTTAAGAGCTTTTTGCTTTTTGCATTTTCTTTGACTGTTTTGTCAATGTTTTCTATGGCATCTTCTGCCCCTGAGATTCTCTCTTCAATCTCTTGTATTCTGTTGGTGATGCTTGCATCTATGACTCCTGATTTCTTTCCTAGGTTTTGTATCTCCAGGGTTGTCTGTCTTTCTGATTTCTTTATTGATTCTAATTCCATTTTTAGATCCTGGGTGGGTTTGTTCAGTTCCTTCACCTGTTTGGTTGTGTTTTCCTGTAATTCTTTAAGGAATGTTTGTGTTTTCTCTTTAAGGGCTTCTACCTATTTACCTGTGTTCTCCTATATTTCTTTAAGGGACTTATTTAAGTCCTTCTTAAAGTCCTCTATCGTCATCATGAGTTGTGATTTTAAATTAGAGTCTTGCTTTTCTGGTGTGTTGGGGCAACCAGGGCTTGCTGTAGTTGGATTACTGGGTTTTGATGAGGCCAAGTGGCCTTGGTTTATGGGGCTTATCTTTTTGCCCTTGCCTTTCGCCACCTTGTTATCTCTGGTGTTCTTGCAGTCTCTGACTTTGGTTTGGCCCTCCTGCAAGCCTCTATGTCAGTACTCCTGGGAGACCAGCTCTTTCCCAGAGGAATTTAGGTATGGAGAGCTGTATGGTACAGGGTCAGCTCTGGGCACATATAGAAACTGGAAAGCCTCTGTCCCTGGCCGCCCCTCGGTTCCTGTGTCCTGAGGGTTCTGAGCAGGTTCATCTGAGCAGCAATGGTGGTCCTGACTGTACTCACAGGCCTGTTTGCACTCCTGGGAGGCTTGCTCTCTTCTGGAGCCTCCTGGTTATGGAACTCTGTGGCATAGGACTGGCTCCAGGAACGGCTGGAAACCGGAACCTTCAGTTCTTAATAATTAAACTGTAGGTTTGGTTTTATCCCTTTTTTTTTTCTAAATATATTGACTGTTCTGCTTGTTCTCTTGGGTCTTAGAGTTGAATACACTTTTGTCAATGTTATTCTAATATTAATTAGTTGTTTTATTTATTTTTATTTTAAGACAGGTGTTGTTGCCTGGCCGTGGTGGCGCACGCCTTTAATCCCAGCACTTGGGAGGCAGGGGCAGGTGGATTTCTGAGTTCGAGGCCAGCCTGGTCTACAGAGTGAGTTCCAGGACAGCCAGGGCTACACAGAGAAACCCTGTCTTGGCGGGGGGTCATGTGGGGGGGAAGACAGGTGTTGTTCTGTAGCACAGACTAGTCATGAACTGAACACACTCTTCTGTCTTACTGAGTGTTGGGTTACAGATGGGTGCTATTGTGCTTGGGACATTTAAAAAATGTTCTACTTTAAATTAATTATTTATGTACTTTTTATTTATGATACCATTTCTGTGCCTTTATTGTGGCAAATATCTTTTTCCCATAATTTTTCTGTGCAATTTTTAAACTAAGATCAACTTTTTACTTTGTCTAATCAAATCTTGCCTTTTTGTGATTTATACCATTTGCAGTATTTGTAGCTGCTTGCTTTTTTTAATGTCAGATTTTCATATTTTCTACATGACTTCTAAAATTAGATCAGATTAGAAAAATTAATCAGTATTTAATTGCAATTTTATGAACAATCTGGGTTCTTAAGAGGATTTACTAGTTATTAAGCATAAGTGCTTGTCTGTTTGTCACATAGAATTCATTATTGTAAACAAAACAAGACACTTGGCTTAATCCTGAATAGAGAAGCTCTGCAAACAGGTAATATGGTTTATATGAAAGGAGTGTTTCATGATATAATATTTGATAAAAGGGTTTATCTAGATCATGAGATGGATGACTAGGGAGAAGTCTGATGATACAGGATCCAGTCTGTCTCTGGCTCTGTCTGTCTGTTTTAATCTTTCACCTTTTTCCTCATTTCTCTATCCTTCTATGTTGGCTGTTACC
The DNA here is from genome assembly GCF_008632895.1 of Mastomys coucha. NCBI lineage: Eukaryota > Metazoa > Chordata > Mammalia > Rodentia > Muridae > Mastomys > Mastomys coucha. Next base: position 8,128,980 of record NW_022196894.1, read on the forward strand.
AATGGATCTGCTTCCCCTCCTTAGTTCAAATCCAGGGTGGAAGAGGGAGGCTTCTAACCAGTGGCAGTCCCGAAGTGTAGGGCTATAGGTAGGATGGTTCCATCTCCAGCTCGCCTGGGACTGAGCAGCCCTGCTAGCTCTCACCTGCTAGACCTGAGTACATGTCTTCCCTGGAGCAGGGCTGGACTTGGTCATGGGAGAGTCAGAGTGGTGGGACAAAACTGGTGACAAATGTTCCAGACAACAGTTAGAATGTTTCCTACGAGCTCTGTAGCAGGAGAGTAGCTTGGGAGTGGTGGAGATTGCCTTAGACTCTGGCTTTGGAGGTGGAGGAAGCTGGCAGAGCTCTGGAGGCACCTTTACTGCTGATCTTGAGTATTGCCAGTGTTGGTGCTGGTAGTGTATACCTGACTTTCACCCTGGAAATGGCCTTTCTCCTTCAGTGGTTAGAGAGTGTTAGTTGACTAACCCCCACAGGGGAGAGCATGGCCACTGCCTTGCTCAAGTTTGCTCTTCCTCTCCTTGCTGCTTTTAGCTGACATCCATGATGACCTTGCTCAGCAGCCACACTTCCCCAAATGGAAGGTGTGGTGTGCTCCCGACTCTGCTCGTCACACACATTCTCCAACTTGGAAGTGATAGATTTAGAATTTAGATTTAGATTTACTTCCCCTCCCAAGGAAACCACCTCAGGACCTTTCTCCACTGCCTGCCTGGTGGCTACTCCCATTTCCTCACAACTCAGAGCACCGCTGTGCTACCAACTGGCTCTTGACTTCTCTGGAGTCACGTTTTCCTTTGTTGAATATGGGACACTCAAGCTGATTTGTGCATGTGAGTAGACTCCTATCTGCAGCCCTGGCCTGAGTGAAATCCCCAAGAGAATGCGTATAAATGATCCAGGACTGGGATGAAAGATGTGTCAGGCAAAGAGGAAGAAGGACTGAGGAGAGTGTGGGGAGTTGGGGTTCTGGGCTGAGGGTAGGTTTCACTTTAGGGAGAAGAGTGTACAGCTGAATGAATGTGCCAATGTATTGGGCAAGAGGAGAACAGTTGCTCTGAACTAATCCAGGGGCAGCGGGGGCTTGGTGACATAGGGTTTGCAGTTGCAGCTACTTGGAAGGAGGTGGGAGGATTGCATGTTCAAGGCTACCCTGGAGAACTTAGGGAAATCCTTTCTCAAAAATAAAAAGAAAGCTGGGATGTAGCTCAGTGTAGCACTTGCCAGGATGCTGTCTGTCACATGACCTCCTTCCTCAGAGCCCTTCTGACCTTGCCTCCTCATGAGAATAACAGATACAGCCTTGCATCTTGCCAGACCCCATGTGATCTGCTGTTACCTACCTTTATCCATCCTGTGCGCCAGTGCTCTTCTGTACAGAGTTTCATACATGCTGGCCACCTCTGTCTTGCTGAGTGAAGATCTGGCAGATGCTGAACACTTGCTTTTTCCTTTGCCCAGTCTCTGGTGCTGCGCTGGAGCTGTGAATCACTTCTGAGATTTTAATCAGGCCCAGATCTCCCTGCAGAGAGCAGCTCCTCAGTCTCTTGAGTTTATAGTTTGTTTGTTTCAGCATGGTTTCTACTGCTGTAATAAGCACCATGAGCAAAGGCATTTGAGGAGGAAAGGGTTTATTTCATTTTACACCTTACAGGTCTCCATGGAGGGAGTCAGGACAGGAGCTCAAGGCAGGAACCTAGAGGCAGGAGTTAAGGCAGTGGTCATGGAGCCATGCTGCTTACTGGCTTTCTCTGCATGCTTGCTTAAACCTCTAGGACCATCTTTCCAGAGGTAGAACCACCCACAGTGGGCTGGGCCCTTGCACATCAGTCATTAATCAAGCAAATGCCTCACAGACCTGCTGTTAGGCCATACCTACTTACATTTCTTCAATTGAAGTTCCCTGTTCTCAGGTGTCTCTAGCTTGTGTAGAATTTGCAAGAAAACTAAGCAATAGTTTTGCAAACCTTGTCAATAGAAATTGTCCCCTTATCTCTTTACTCATTTGCCACCAACCAGATGTAATCAGGTAGCAGGCTAGCAGGCTTCTCACTGGTCCAGGGCAGCCTTCTGTTGGGGAGCCTGTTGTAGTCTCCATGGGACCCATGACACTGATCTACAACAGCCAACTTGATAAACTAACACACTGATGCATTGGACTTACAGAGATTTTTAGCTATGAATTATATAAATGGCAAACTTATGAAGGGGTTACATCCAAATAGACTCTAGTCAGCTGATAGCACACAGAACATATCAGGCTTCACAGCTTAGAAGCACTGTATTGGGGAGTGCCCCCTTTCCTCCAAATCATTTACCTTATCTAGAGTTTTGCTTACTACCACTGCCCAGCATGAAGAGAAGGCCACACTAGAGGGCTAGTGAGGGAAAGTATTCAAATTTAAATGAAAAGTATATTTTCTGTTGAATATCTGCTGTTCTTGTGCCATCATGAAAAAATACATTGTGGCTGAGCCTTTGTAAGTCAGGAGCTGTCTGTACATCTCTGCTGCTGTGTCCTGGTAGCCAAGGAGAGCTGTATTTCACCTGTGCCTGTCCTGTGGGACTTAGAACCATTTGGGAATAAATGGCCACATTACACATGGCCTCAGGGTTTGAAGGTACTGAGTGTAGAGATAGTTGGTTTTTTTTTTTTGTTTTTTGTTTTTTAATCTAACATGAAATACCTGAAGACATCCACCTCCCTAGGGGCATTTCTTTGCCTATCAGCGGGAGACTGGCTGGTATTTTTTTTTTTGCTGAGCTTGCACTGCTACAGCAGCCTACAGAGAGATTGGTCAGGAGGTGCCAGGTAGCCTATGTGTAGGCAGAGGCCTGTGGCTTTTGGTGTGACACAGACCCCTCCCCTGATTCCTCTTGCTCTTCCTACCCTCTGCTTCCTCCAGGGCTCTGGACTTTGGGTTCCTAGACATAATTAGGATTTTCAGGGAAATTGTCAAGCCAGAACATCTCTGTGTGCTTTTTGAAATAGCCTGTGGCTTGCCATTTATCATGGTATTGTTCCCAATATGTCAAAGTCCTTTTCTTACTGCACTGAGCTTCTGACTTTGTGGGACTCATTCAAAATCCAGTATAGATGGCTGTGGTGGCCTCGACCTACTTGCCCTGACTTCGAGGGGCAGTGTTGGTTCTGTTGGCTAGTGTGACACAGGCCAAGGAAGAGCCTTCTTTCTGTCTGCCTCAAGTTGTAATCAGCTCGAATTATGCTGGGTGGTTTGGGGGTGTTCCCTCACCCATGAGACCCCCAACATCCGTCCATCCATCCATCCATCCATCCATCCATCCATCCATCCATCCATCCATCATGGCTTCAACTTTCTGACAGCCTTGGCTGAGCCTCCTGAGTACTGTTTAAAAATACAGCTTGGTCTTCAAGTGGGTCCCCTAACAGCAGGAGCAGGGGCTGTCTCTAACTCTGGTGCCTGCCTTTGCATCCCTTTCCCCTAACTGGGCTGCCTTGTCCAGCCTCAATAGAAGAAGATGCACCTAGTTCTACTGCAGCTTGATATACTAAGGGGAGTTGATATCTATGGGAGACCTTCCCTTTCTGAGGAGAATGGGGAGGGAGGGGAGAGGTAAGGTGAGAGAGAGAGGGTGGGAGGAGAGAAGGGAGGGGAAGCTTCAATCATTGTGTAGAGTAAATAAATTATTGAATGAATAAAGTATATAATTAGCTTTTAGAGAATTTCGTGCAATGTATTTTGATCATATTCACCCTCCAAGTTCTCCCAGATCTCTCCACCCTCATCTCCCTACCCATTCAACTTAAATCTTAAAAACAAAAACAAAACAAAACAAAAAAACCAAGAAGCCCCTCCCCCTACCAACAGCCTAAAAAATATTAAGTGCAATTTGTGTTGCTTTCTCCTGGGGACAGGGCTTACTCAAGTGTGGCTGACCAACCAGCATTCAACTGTTAAAGAAAGCTGACTTTTTCTCTCTCCAGAATCTATCAAGTGCAGATAGCTCCTCTCCCTTTCCTGCTGGGATGTTTGTTGTCTGCTTTGAGGTCTTATGTGCATGCTCACTATTGCTGTGTGTGCACCTACCCTATTGTATCTGAACCACTGTTCCCTTGAAGTCAGCCCGGCACTTACAGTCTCTCTGCCTTCTCCTGCGAGGATCCTGAGCCTTGGGAGGGCTGTCATATGTACATCCTGTTGAGGGTTGTGCTTGCTAAATTCCTATTTTATTTATTGCTGTGACACTATGGTGGTCTATGCTGAGGGACACAGGCAGTGACAAGGTGCAGGACTGTGGTCTCTTATCTCCCTTGCTGCAAGCTTTCTCACAGTACATAGTTAGGTTGTCGCATGATGAACCCATCAAAGAGCTGATAAGATTAGAACCTCTTGGTCTAATTCTTTCAGGAATACCCATCATAAATGCACCGATAGATACTAGTCTAAGCCAGCTGACAAGTCCAACCACTGTAGTGAACACCATCTTAGCTGGTGGATTCTGCCAGCCCCTTAGGACCACAGGTGTCAAGGCATGTCTAGGTATACCCCCCTCCTGCTCTCTGTTGTAAACCACTATGCCAAGAACATGCATTCTCCCTGCCCCCACAATGTCCACTGGTAACAGGAATACCTTTACACATAAACAGAGACCACTCTATTTTGGTGAAAAGTATAGATCACATAATCTTCATTTTCACAGAGGATCAGCTACAACTTCTGTGGCCACACACATCTCACAGAGTAAGAAGTTAGCTTCCAGCAGCCACACCGACCAGTTTCTGGTAGCTAGTAGCTGGAAGATAGCTTCATTTCATGAGACATGAAGGTAGACAGCACAACTTGCACTGCCTGGAGCCATAATCACGACTCTGCCTATTTCTGGAGTAGTGAGTATTAGTACCACTCCCCAGGTTTCTTTGTTTGTTTTGCCTTTGGGATTTTTTTTTTAAAGATTCATCTATTATTATACATAAGTACACTATAGCTGTCTTCAGATGTATCAGAAGATGGCATCAGATCTCATTACGGGTGGTTGTGAGCCACCATGTGGTTGCTGGGATCCGAACTCAGGACCTCCGGAAGTGCAGTCAGCGCTCTCACCCACTGAGCCATCTCTCCAGCCCCTGGGATTTTTTTAATTAAAGATTTATTTATTGTTATAATTAAGTATACTGTAGCTGTCTTCAGACACACCAGAAGATGGCATCAGATCTCATTATGGGTGGTTGTGAGCCACCATGTGGTTGTTGGGATTCGAACTCAGGACCTTCAGAAGAGCAGTCAGTGCTCTTACCTGCTGAGCCATCTCACCAGCACGGGATATTTATTTATTTATTTATTTATTTATTTATTTATTTATTTATTTATTTTAATCAGGTGCTGCTCCTCAGACTATTGTGTGTGTAGAAATCACATTTAATATTAATTAAAATGTGGATTCTTAGACCTCCCCTCAGACCTACAAATTAATATCCAACAAGCAAAGCCCAGAATCTGCATCTTAACACCCTGTGCTTCCCATCTGTTTCTCAGTAGTTTTCATGAGGTGTTCACAGTTCATCTCGGTAATCTTCTCTGGCCAGGACACTACAGCATGAACATGCCTCTCACCCCTCCCCAC
>NW_022196894.1:8134637-8135777 GCF_008632895.1 Mastomys coucha
TCCCCACCCTCTCTCTATATCCACTTGACCCCTGTCTCCTGAGTCAAACCCTTATCTGTGCTGTCAATGTGGCCTCTCTGGCTTGGTCTTCACATGAACCTACCTTCCTTGACTCTATTCTTTTGTCCCCTCTTAGGAGGCACAGCTACATGGTGGTGTGTTGTGCTGTTCTTTGGCATCGTCTTTTCTTTCTGCAGTGACCTGACCCCTTGTCCTTCCTGAGAGTTCATAAGGAAGTGAGCTTTCAACATTACTTCTTTTCTAAATGTATCTTTTCTGCCTGTAAGCATCAGACTTTGCTATGACCTTGAGTTTGAAGGATGCTATTTCTTTTTCCTATCTGTGCTGTAGGCATCTATACAGTTTCAGCCATTAGACTTGTCCTTGAAGGTCCCTGGACCAGGGACATAGTTCAGAATTTCCACATTAATTATGTGAAGTTCTTTTCACCTTTCTTTTTTTTTAATTAATTAATTTATTTATTTTATATATCTGAGTACCCTGTAGCTGTACAGATTGTTGTGAGCCTTCATCTGGTTGTTGGGAATTAGATTTTTAGGACCTCTGCTCGCTCTGGTCAACCCCACTCACTCAGTCCCTACTTGCTCCAGCCCAAAGCTTTATTTTTTATTATACATAAGTACACTGTAGCTGACTTCAAACACACCAGATCTCATTATGGGTGGTTGTGAGCCACCATGTGGTTGCTGGGATTTGAACTCAGGACCTTCAGAAGAGCAATCAATGCTCTTACATGCTGAGCCGTCTCACCAGCCCCTCACCTTTCTTCTGAACAAAAATCATCTTTTTTTATATTGGTTATTTTATTTATTTACATTTCAGATGTTGTTCCTCTTCCAGGTTTCCCCTCTGCAAACCCTCTATCCCATTTCCCCTCCCCCTGCCTCTATGAGGGTGCTCCCTCACCTACCCACACTCACTCCTGCCTCAGCACCCTAGGATCCTCTATGCTGGGCATTGATGGAGCCTCCACTCAGCACCCTAGGATCCCCTATGCTGGGCATTGATGGAGCCTCCACTCAGCACCCTAGGATCCCCTATGCTGGGGCATTGATGGAGCCTCCACTCAGCACCCTAGGATCCCCTATGCTGGGGCAGTGATGGAGCCTCCACTCAGCA
>NW_022196894.1:8135885-8137324 GCF_008632895.1 Mastomys coucha
CCTCCACTCAGCACCCTAGGACCCCCTATGCTGGGGCAGTGATGGAGCCTCCACTCAGCACCCTAGGATCCCCTATGCTGGGCAGTGATGGAGCCTCCACTCAGCACCCTAGGATCCCCTATGCTGGGGCAGTGATGGAGCCTCCACTCAGCACCCTAGGATCCCCTGTGCTGGGCAGTGATGGAGCCTCCACTCAGCACCCTAGCATCCCCTATGCTGGGGCATTGATGGAGCCTCCACTCAGCACCCTAGGATCCCCTGTGCTGGGCAGTGATGGAGCCTCCACTCAGCACCCTAGGATCCCCTGTGCTGGGCAGTGATGGAGCCTCCACTCAGCACCCTAGCATCCCCTGTGCTGGGCAGTGATTGAGCCTCCACAGGACCAAGGGCCTCCCCTTCCATTGGTGCCAGGTAAAGCTATCTTCTGCTACATATGCATCTGGAGCCATTGGTCGCTCTTTGATTCTTGGTTTAGTCTCTGGGAGCTCTGGGGGGTCCTGTTAGTTGACATTGCTCTTCCTATGGGGTTGCAATCCCTTTCAGCTTCTTCAGTCATTCCCCTAGCTCTTCCATTTGGGGTCCCCATGTTCAGTCCAATGGTTGGCTGCAAGCATCCGCATCTGTATTGGTCAGGATCTGGCAGAGCCTCCTAGGGGACAGCTATACTAGGCTCCTGTCAGCAAACACTTCTTAGCATCAGCAATAGAATCTGGATTTGGTGTCTGCAGATGGGATGCATCCCTTAGGTGGGAAGGTCTCTGGATGGCCTTTCCTTCAGTCTCTGCTCCACTCTTGTCCCTGTATTTCCTTCTGTGGTCAAACTACAATTGTGGTTTGCTTTTGTTGCCCGTGGGCTGGAAAATGTCTTTAGGAATTTCAGACTTTTGCAGGTGGCAGTTTTGAGCCTCCAACGTTGGTTCTCTCACACCAAGTGTCTATGTTCTTGATCTTGGGACCTTTGAGGTCCCCCATGGCCTGAAGCTCTCTCATTTCTGAGTATATTTGAGACTTTTATGAGCTTTCTTCTCTTGTCTGCTCTTCTGGGCTCTTTTCGCCTGGTCACTGGGTGGATGGCTTGTTCTCAGCTCTGCCTGCCTCTTTATCTTGTTTTAAAATGAATGGTAGTGAGCTAGGCATGGCAGCACATACCTTTAATCCTAGCACTTTGGAGAACGAGGCAGATGGAGCTCTATGAATCTACCCTGATCTATATAGTGAGTTCCAGATCAGCCAGAGCAACAGACTAAGACCCTGTCTTAAGTAAAAATAAAAAGTAAAAAAAAAAAAAAAAGTCAACCAGCGGGACCAGGCACACAGGAACTCTGCCAGCCCAGTGACTCGGGTTCTAACAAGCCCAGGATCACAGGATCCCAGAATCACAAGATCACAGAGACAGTTTGACTCTGAGGAGTTCTGACACAACCAGGATCACAGGAAGG
>NW_022196894.1:8139591-8139778 GCF_008632895.1 Mastomys coucha
TTGTTCTTATTTTGGGCTTGTACCATAGTAAGAGCCAAGATTTTAAACTATACTAAATACAAAACAAACAAACACAAAGACTTTATATATTTATATTCTATTAAGAAAATACTAGTAGAGATGTATTATTTTGAAATATACAGTTAATATGTTTGGAGTTATTTAATATTTATATTGAGAAAAATGT
>NW_022196894.1:8139884-8142256 GCF_008632895.1 Mastomys coucha
ATGAGCATCTATATAAGACTGTTAAATTGATTGTTGTTTTATATCAAACAACTTTTATAATACTCATTATTGTCATAATATAAATTTTAAGGAATATGACAAAAACATATTATAGGTATTGAAGGGGGTTCTCTGGGAGGAGTTGGGGTACAAAAGGGAAAGAAGAATGTGATTTAATTCTATTTACTTAAAATATATTTTTAAATGTTAACAAATTCAGATAAATTGAAACCATGTAACTGTTCTCATCACGATGCAATAAAAGTTAAAAAAAAAAAATTGTAGCACTGGTATGGCCCCTAGGAGCCTTGTGCTCGGGTTGGTAAGTCTGGAAACTGAGGGAGGCTACGGAGCATGGTGGCAGATCACTGTCATAGAGCCCCCTGGGGGTTTACTAGTTGCCTTGTTTAAATGCCACCCCTATTGACCTTAGTTATGTCCTCCTGTGCACAGCTGTATAACTGTAGGTGGGGCTGTCTGACTTGGGATGGTGAGACTTGTGGGTCAAACTATGATGAAGGGGCGAGGATTCTATGCGAGGGCCAGGAGGGATGGAGGTGCCAAGGCTTGCTAGGAATGAAAGAGAGCTGCATCACACCATGATCTTCTGTATTTTGTAGAAAAAGGAAAACCAGTAAGGGTACGTGAATTCACGTGTGTTTACATGTGGACATATTAGGAAGTATGTGGCCAGGAGTAATCCTATAATCAAGCTTTTATGATGGCTATAGTTGATATCATTTACAACCAGCAGTGGACCAGTTTTGAGTATACAATCCAGTGATGTGGGTTGTAGTAGTATCTTCACAAATCTGTGTGAGTGTTACCACTGTCTGACACTGACCACTCTGGTGGGATCCTGTGCCTAGTAGTACCTGCTCACCCTTGCTCACAGTGATGGTGGCATCACTTTCTGTTTCCCTGGACATTATTTAAGGATGGTGATCAGGGAACAATGGTGGGACTCTGAAGCAGTGCCAAACACTTAGTGAGCAGCCAGTAAATACTAAGTGTCCCTTGTTGTCATGGTTGCCCATCTTCTTGAGTAGCTGCATGGACGAAGTGAGAAAGGATGCTTTGAGTAAAGCCAGAAGTACCGTGGCTCCCATGGCTCCCAGGATGGCTGGGTTTAGACTCCACTTCTTCTTGATTTTCAGGTTTCTTACCTATGTCAAGTTAAAGCCTAGAAATGGGAAAAGGATTGTTTTTCTTTTAGAAGTAAAATTGTTATTTTTAATTTTTATTTATTTTGAGATCAAGCCTTATTCTGTCTGTAAGCCTTACTCTTACTAGCTCAGATTGTCTCTGTCTTCAAACTCAGTACCTACCCTTTTGTCAATCTCTTGAGAACATGAGCTACCATATAGGCTGAGAAAGCAGATCTTTTAAAGAAATAAAACCACTGGAGAAAGTAGATTTGCTTTTTTTGAAGGACTGGAAATGGAGGCTAGCATGCTTGCTGACTTACACATGTACCACAAACTACCGCAGTAGCAGGGTGGGCATAGGTGGCTGACGCTGCCTTTGCTGTCCACTGTAGTCCGCTTTCCATATCCAGTCTGGTGACTGTGGCTCATGAAATTAATATTGAAGAGCTGCTTACTGACTTGATCTGGCTGGCTTCTGGATTCAGAGAAATGGAAGTGTCACCTGGTGGCTGTCCAAGTCCTAGCCTGATGTTCCCAGTTGCTCTTGTCAGGGTTCCAGGGTTCTGTGCTCACACAGGCATGCTGTCTGAGCCAGGCATCCAATTGATTGCTTCACCCATTTCTGCATAGATTCCTTCAACATTACCCTGCCAGAGCAGAGAATTTATCTCCCCAACAGGGGACTGTGCCCAGGGCAGCCATATTTGCAGAAAGGGGCTGGTTCAGGATTGAGCCGAGGCCCATGTGGCCCTAAGTTCTGTGCAATCTGCATTCCGCTCTCAGTTATGAGCCGCACAGCACCTAAGTGCCTATGTAGGACATACAGCTCAGGATTGAAACAGGTTCAGGGAATCCTCTCATGGGCTTTTGAGATAACAGGTTTTATAGTAATTCCTTCACAAGGTCATGCTTGCTGTACAGCCAGGGCTTACAGATGCACAGCTTCTGCCTCTGGCGGCTATAGCTCTGCTTTTCTAAAATGCAATGGCAGGAGTCACACTTGCTTATTTCAACATGCACAAATGATTTTGGAAATTTAGGATGAAAACACTAAACTAGTGCTTGCCACACTCCAGAGCAATAGGTGTGAAAATCTGGACAGCTGTATACACTTCCAGCTGTTGTCAGGTGTACACTTCCAGATGTTGTCCTGCTACAGAAACTCCCTGCCTCATGCTGTGTACACTTCCAGCTGTTGTCCCCCTACAGAAGCACCCTGCCTCA
>NW_022196894.1:8142266-8153666 GCF_008632895.1 Mastomys coucha
CTTCCAGCTGTTGTCCCCCTACAGAAGCACCCTGCCTCATGCTGTGTACACTTCCAGCTGCTGTACCCCTACACAAGCATTGCCTTATCCTGTGGTGTTGTGTGCACTTCCAGCCCCTGTACCCCTACACAAGCATTGCCTTACCCTGTGGTGTTGTGTGCACTTCCAGCCCCTGTACCCCCTACATAAGCATTGCCTCACCCTGTGGTGCTGTGTGCACTTCCAGCCCCTGTACCCCTACACAAGCATTGCCTCACCCTGTGGTGCTGTGTGCATGTTGTCCCACCTAGGAGCTTATGTCTCATGCTTTCTGTCATCACATCAGTTTTCTAGCTGAGTTTTTGCTGTGGTTTGTGAATAAGAAAAAAGAAGGAAACATGACTGTTCTTAGATACGATGGAGGAGAAGGTTTATTGTAGATGGGTGGGAGAGAATAGCCAGAGGCAGACATCTGGGAGAGTCCAGAGTGGACATGACCCTGAACCCTGTGAGGAGAGGGAGGGAAGGAAAGGAGAGAAGAGAGAGGGGAACCAGGTAAAATAACCAAGAGACCCAAATAATAAGCCAGAATGGTTGGATTAAATAGGGAAGGAGAACTGGGGGAAGGGCAGCCCAGCTCCTGGGCTGGAGAAGTTTAGGATGGGGTTAGGGTATGCCAGCCAGGAGGACCAGGTAACAGGTAGAGACTGAGGGATGCTGGGAGAACCTGGTGGCCAGTGACCACTTTGATTATATCACCTGGGCCATTTGTCCCAGGTTTTGGACCTAACAGCTGTTTAGGAGCAAGCTGTTTTAGAAATGACACATGGAGTCATCCAGGCCACCTCATCCCTTCTCTGGTAGTTGACACTTAGGGACTTATATGACACTTAGCTGACACATATGGCTGCAAGTGGAGCGTAGATTGTGCCAAGAAATGCATCTTCACATAGCTGGACTCAGTGAGAAACTTCTCTGTCTAGCATGTCTGTCCATGTCTTTATTCCAGTGAATAAGTGGTTATTGCAGTCAGATGGCTTTTCTTTAATGGTGAAAGCATAGCACTGACGCCCGCACCAGACCCCTCTAGGCCACGCCACACCAGCAGCATGGCACTGACGCCCGCACCAGACCCCTCTAGGTCACGCCACACCACCAGGTAGGAATGCATTTGGGAAGGATGTGGTGACAGCTCTGGCCTCTGCAGTCACTGCTGCCTACTGACCAAAGCTGACAGTAGTGCTGGGTCCCACTTTCTAATGGACATGTTTTAAAGCATGGCTCTATAATGTTGGCTGGTGCCATGTTTTTAAAAAAATTCAACCTTTTGGAGAGTTTGGATGTACAGTGCTCTTGTTAGTTATAAAATACTAACCAAAATGTTAGACTACATTCCTTCATGAGAGTGTATGTGGCAGATTTTCCATTGTAAACACAACAGGGCCTCAGAAGTGTGCCACAAGTGGCCCATTAGGGACCACAGGAGATGCTAGCTCCAGAACAGTGTTGACACTGGAAAGAGCTGAGGTTCTAAGATTGAGTCCACAGGGTTAGGGTTAGAGGTTAGGGGTTAGGGTTAGGGTTATGGGTTAGGGTTTGGAATCTTCTAGGAACTCCCTTTTTTGATAAAATAAAATCCTTGACTGTCATTTACCTGATTCTCTCTCTGTCTCTCTCCTGAAGCCTTTGCTCACTGACTTAATTAGCATGCTTCTTCCAAGGTAGGATACTTTCACTGTTTTCCTACAGCCCAAATCAGCACTTATTTCCTGAGCCTTCCTCAGTTTCAAGCTCATATTACCATTTAATTCACTTTAACCCCTTAAACAGCCCCACATGTCTCCTGTCTAGGTGCTGGTTTGTTACCTAGCTTGGAGTGAACACTTGAAAACCTTGGCCAAAGGTTACAAACATGGAGGAGCTTGATCTTGAACCTCAAGCATCTAGCTTTAGCACTCTGTGCCTCAGTCTCGATTCCCATCTCTGGCCATTAGGGATGGCCTTTGCTGCAACAGTCTGGGAACCTAATGTCTTGGGGTCACTTATATCTCACCTAGGAGGTATGTTTCTGCTCTGGATCCTGGAAGCATCCCAGACCCTCTACACACAGAGCCTGGTCTCCTCTATGGCCGCTGGTACACTTTCTTATGTGCACTATGGAATTCTAGGAAACTGTTCCTGGATTTAAAGTGCCTCTTGGTCACTCTCCTCAGCAGTACTCACACTGTGCACATTTGGAGCAGGACTCACTGTGTGCTTGTTCAAACCAAGAGCAAGCCTAGAACCTTATACTGTATGCTGCTTCCATGACATGCGGCTTCCTTAGGAAGATTTAGAAAGAAGCCTAATGTATTCCTTGGTGCCTACTAGTGAGACCAACAGAGGGATTACCTGCTTCAAGTGACTTACCACATATGCCCCCAAATATTTGTTGAGCTGCAGCAAGGTAGCGGACTCTGCAGGGGTCTCCTTAGTTTGAATGGCCTGCTAATGTCCAACAAACCTTAGCTCTTCTGGACTGTGAAGAACAGCTCTGGAGGGCCTGGAGATAATGGCCCAGTGGTTAGGAGCATGGCCATTCCTTCAGAGGATGGGAGTTTAGTTCCCAGCACTCATGCCAGCTGACTCAAAACCATCTGTCATTCTAGCTTTAGGCCAGAACCTCTGTGGGCACCTGCATTCATTTGCACATACTTACACATCATTAAAAATAATAAAACACATGAAGCTTTTTCCAGGAATGGTGGTTGAATGCCTTTAATCCCAGGGAGGCAGAGGTCTCCATAGTGATGGCCAGGGCTATGTAGAAATACCCTGTCTCAAAAAAGCAACCAACCAAACATCCAAACATCCAAAACCCTAGTTCCAATGCTAAGTAAATGTCTGTGTGTATGGGCTCAGTGGCTCAGTGCATGTCACGGGCGAAGGTGATTTTGATTATTTTTGTCAGATCATTATTTTTTCATTTGGAATATATAATTATGCTTCCATGGAAATAATAGGTGGAGACTACTATCTGCCGAGAGGCAGGAAGTGGAATGGTGAGAGTACACTGGTAGCTGCTGTGCTTGATGAAGGCTGGTCAGCACCTTGCATCTGGTGCCCGTGAGCACACAGTGCTGCGTGAACTGAAGCAGGGTCATTGTTTTGATTTGTGACCCTGCTGAAGGTGGATGTAGGTTTCACATGTGATGAACTCATTAAATACAGTATTGCATTTTTTCTTTCTTCTCCCTGTCCTCCTTCCCCTCATCCCCTCTCTTCCTGTTTGGCTAAGGGTCTCACCATGTAGACAAGATTTTCTGAATGTGTCCTCCTTCCTTACGCAAGTCCTGGGATTGCAGCCACGTGCCACCATGCCTGACTACTATTTGTTTCTGACCTGTCTTTGTACTGACCTTTTTGACGCAGTGTACTTTATCAGCACAACTTGTGAAAGTGTTGCTGGTCTGTTAGGCACCAGTAGCTGTGGGTTTTGCTCAGGGCCTCCTTAACACTATAAAAGTAATTCAAAACAAGGAGTGAATTATTATTGATTACATTTTAGGATTAAGAGTATATTGCTGAGCTGACTGGAGTGCCTGTGATCCTGGCAATTGAAAGGCAGAGATAGGTAGACTGAGGGAGTTGATGCCAGCCAGAGCTGCATACTAAGACAAACACAAAACAAATAACAATGACAACAACAACAACAAAAACAGAGAGAGGAAGAAAGAAAGAGAGGGGAGCAGCGAATATGAATTGTTGACCCTTTATGTGCCTTATGTTCCTGAATTCAGAGCCAGCTCTTGTTAGCACAAACAGAACCAGGTGTTTCCTCCTGGGGTATGTAACAGTAAGTTTGGGGTCATGGAGAAAGAGACCACCACTTCAACAGATAAAATTCACTCTTAGTCAAGAGCAGACACAGAAACAGTGTCAGCCACCCCTTCCATATCAAAACAGATCAGACTCACGAAAGAGGCAACTCCCCAAGTTCTGCTTTGACTAGTCACTGATGCTTGTATTGTTGTTCAGTGTTGACATTTAGAAGTCACTCTACACCTGGCTTTATTTTGGGTGATGCATGAAGGCTAGAGAGCGATGCACATTTGCTCGGCTCACAGATTACTCTGACTTCCTTTGTGCTGTCTTCCTTAGATGCTTTCTCTTCGACTATTCTCTCACTCAAGGCTAATGACGTCATCTTATTTTTAAGTTTATTTTATGTATATGAGTACACTGTAGCTGTCCTCAGACACACCAGAAGAGGGCACCAGATGCCATTACAGATGGTTGTGAAGCCACCATGTGGTAGCTAGGAATTGAAATTAGGACCTTTGGAAGAGCAGTCAGTGCTCTTAGCCACTGAGCCATCTCTCCAGCCCTAATGACATCATCTTGACATGACTAAAAGCAAAGCAAATCAGATATTGTATTGTAATTTAACAGAATACACAACTAGCCTCACCACATCTCAGCTTGGGCAATAGGGAGGTGAGTGGAAACTTAACTGCTGTAAGGCCTTTCTATGCCTGCCTTAGTTCTGAAAATGCTGTGGAGACTTAAATTTATTTAAAATAGGTTTAGGCCTTCAGTTATTCTAGTCCCCAAATAGCTCTTAGAACTTATGCTTATTCTGTCTGTCATGTGGCTTGTTACTAGTCTCTAGTATAGGGCCTGCTTCTTCCTCCCTGTTCAACTGGTCAATCTTATCTACACACATACACACACACACACACACACCCCTTAGTGCCTTCCATCTCTTTCCTCTTTTGCCATAGGCCATCAGTTTTTTATTAAAACCAATCAGAAGCCAAGAAAGGATGTATTTACAAAGTATGATGTAGGCATTGCTTAAAATTGGAATAATACCTGGGCAGTGGTGGCAGATGCCCTTAATCCCAGTACTTGGGAGGCAGAGGCAGGTAGATTTCTGAGTTCAAGACCAGCCTAGTCTACAGAGTGAATTCCAGGACAGCCAGGGCTGCACAGAGAAACCCTGTTTTGAAACAACAACAACAACAAAACCAATTGGAATAACAATACCAGAATCTGTCTGTGTCCCAGTGTAGGGGAATGCCAGGGCCAATAAGTGGGAGAGGGTGGAGTGGCAAGCATGGGGAGGGGAGAGGCAACAGGGGTTTGTTCTTGTTGTTTTTGTTTGTTTGTTTGTTGGAGGGGAAACTGGGAAAGGAGAAATCATATGACATGTAAATGAAGAAAATATCTAATAAAAATATTTTAATTCATTAAAAAAAATAAACAATACCAAAATCTGGGTTGTAATTAGATCTCTGCTGGAACAGAAATCAGCATTTGTATAATACAGAGACAATCTTTACACAGTGCACAAAAGGTATCCTACAGTAACTAACCTAATTAGTGACTTCCTTAACTGTGTAAACAGGCAATGTGTTCATTATTGTGGGGTCTTCTTACCTCAGTAGAACGTAAGATCTATAGTGCTCTGTTGTTGAGTAGTTTAAGATGTCACATTAGTGGCTGTGGCTGATGAGAAAGGCATGGCACACTGGGACTCAGTTTTTATGTTATTTTGCACAAAGAAATAAAATGTCTGACTTGCTTGCATAGCTGTAGGAGTTAACCCAGGCCAGCAGAAGGCTGGATTGTTGCAGAAGAAGGTTACCTGGTCTATAAGAAATCTTCATGGCTGTTCAGAGTCTGCCCCCCGCCTTGAAGGTCTAGACCATGGCAGTAGCTGAGTGGGTGAAAGTGCCCACTTTGGAGCACGGACTATCCCAAATTATCCTCTGACACTTCTCACACATGTATGCATACATATCCTAAAGAAAACATAATTTAATTTTCTATTTTTTGATAATTTTATACAATATATCATGTTCATATTCTCTCTCACTCACCTTCCTACTCACCCAACTTCTGTTCTTTCTCTCTTATAAAAAAGCATTAAAAACCAAAACCAAACACACAAACAGAAACCAAAAAAGCCAACATTGAGTCCAATTTGAAAAGAGCTTATTTTCATGTCTGCCTTGCCCAGCATGGAATATTGCTGATTCTTCTTAAGTACATTCACAGTCTTGAACCCCAGGAAGATGGGCAAGGGGGTGTGGGGGACGAGGAAGAGGGCTAATGGCTTCATGGCTCAGATGGAATGGGGGCACATCTTCTTAATAGGCAGGGTCTCCATGTGGAGAGAGATACCCTAGGCAAAGACCTGAAGAACATTTGGGGTGCCAGACCCTAGGGACTGTTGACTATACACATTGGATAGTTATCAGCAGCTCTGGGTTCTGCCCTGCTGCTGGCATTGCTGCTATTAAAGAATGGAATCCACTTGTAGGTGGAGACATGCCCTTGTATCCTTCCTTAAGAGTGAATCCAGTTTGGTGGACCCATGACCTACTCAGGGGCCACTACTAGAAAGATAGGTTTGCTGTAAGCCACACTAAAGAAGCAGAGGAATAGTTCTTTACTGAGATGATGTGCTTTTCTTCCCAGAATCCCTATCCCTGGTTCAGCCTCTTAAGGAGCTTCCGCCCTGCTCCTTTGTAGGGTAGCGGCTTCTTTTGAACTACTCAGAAAGTGTAACTTTTCCTTTCTTCTCTCTGTTTCTGTTGTAAGCACCCTTTCCTTACACCCATCTTGTTTTCTAAAGGTTCCTCCCCTAGCTTAACTCAGGTGGTTTTTGCCCTCCACTCTTTTTTGGGCAGCTGCTGAGATGCACAGCCTGCCCACCGGCTGCTTTTCTCTTAATCTCTAATAAGATACTCCTCTCACTTCTAATTTAGTCGACAAATTCTTTTATTAATGAGACTAAGAGCCCCAAAAGGGGCCCCTGATTTTTCCAATATTAAGATCTTATCTAACTCTTTGTTACTGTTTCAATTTTTATATGTTCATTTGTGTGTGTGTGTGTGTGTGTGTGTGTGTGTGTGTGTGTGTTTATGTCTCCTCCGTGTGACTCTACACTCCTCCTGCTGTGTAGGTTCTGGGAATGAACTCAGGTCAGCAGGCCTGGCTGTGAAATACCATCACTCACTGAGCCATTTTACCTGCCCTCTTTCTTGTTTTAAGACAGTCACCTAGCTTCAACTGCTCTGAGAACAAAGGTGAGCTTAAGGGATATACTTGCCTCTACCTCCTGTGTGGGGGTTGCAGGGGTGCACCACCTCCCGTGTGGGGGAGTGCAGGGGTGCACCACCTCCCGTGTAGGGAGTGCAGGGGTGCACCACCTCCCGTGTGGGGAGTGCAGGGGTGCACCACCTCCCGTGTGGGGGTTGCAGGGGTGCACCACCTCCCGTGTAGGGAGTGCAGGGATGCACCACCTCCCGTGTGGGGGTTGCAGGGTTGCACCACCTCCTGTGTGGGGGTTGCAGGGGTGCACCACCTCCTGTGTGGGGGTTGCAGGGGTGCACCACCTCCTGTGTGGGGGTGGCAGGGGTGCACCACCTCCTATGTGGGGGTTGCAAGAGTGCAGCTTTTCTAAGTCCTGTTTCAAAGTTAAGTGTTTGTATGGAGTGCAATTCTTCATGACTTAGTTTATAAGAATTGAGCCTGTGTTTCATATCAAGGTTAAAAACACAGATTCACTGTTATTTAGTATTCTTTAATCTTATACAAAAAAAAAAAAATCTTATACCACACTCCCTCACTGCCTACTCTCCCATAAAATTTGAATTTTATGTTGTGCTGTTTCTTTTAGTAGTTGCCTCAGTATCTCTGAACAAGATTCATCAGCTACCTGGACAGTAATCCTAGGTTCCTCCATGGTCACTGGGGACAGAAGTCCCAGGGCAGCATCAGTCATCAGCTAGCTGCCAGACCCAGAAGATCTGACAGGTTCTCCTGTAGAGGGGGAACTTGAGGAGAGTAGCCTACTTTGTCTAGACAAAGTGGGGTAATCAACTCTCCAGTGTCCTGCTTGTCCACAGTTTGGGCAGGATCCTGGTGGGGTGAGGTGAAGGGCAGTTTTTTTGCCCAGGGTTGGCTTTGCTACATTGAAAGCAAGCTCCAGGTGGAGTTCTTCTGTGCCCACCATCTTCTTTGGAGAAGATCTAAGGGCAGCTTCCAGGAGCTGGCATGTCTCTGTATCACTGGAAGCTTTTTATTAAACACTAAATGCCATATTCAGTAGCTCTTATTAAGTGTATTTAAACTAAACAAGCTCTGCTTGTTTGTTACTTGTTTTAGGCATAACTTTGGAAACATACATAGGAAGCTAAATAAAGCTTACCCTGTAATCAAGTACATTAGTACTTAGCATGACCACAAGGATAGCACTGAATACATTAAAGAATTCTATCATTTATAGGGCGACTGATCATTAACTTAAATGTTGTAATCATCCTTGACAGTTTACAATGAGTTAGTAGTCATTAGATTAGGATTTTAAAGCTTATCCCTTTTAAGTTTGAGCTTTAAAAATAACACTTTTGGGAGCTGGCGAGATGGCTCAGTGGGTAAGAGCACTGACTGCTCTTCCAAAGGTCCTGAGTTCGGATCCCAGCAACCACATGGTGGATCACAACCACTCGTAATGAGATCTGATGCCCTCTTCTGGTGTGTCTGAAGACAGCTACAGTGTATTATGCTGGAGCGAGCAGGGGTGGGGCTGGGGGGCAGTCCTGAGTTCAATTCCCAGCAGCCACATGATGGCTTATGGCCATCTGTACAGCTACAGTGTACTCATACACATAAAAATAAATAAAAAAAAAACAAACACTTTTTGAATTGAAGCTCCTTTAGTATCAAACTAAAACTTTTATTCATAGATACAGTCCCTAGGAACACTGGCACCTTTACTGGTCCTTTTATACCATTATAGAATACTGAGGGTTTTCCCCCCACTATGACTTAGTTTATCCAAATCACGAAATCTTAGAGTGAGCAAAGACAAATACTGCTGTGAGCCTGAGGAGACCTTAGGGACTTATAAACCTTACTTATCAAACATGCTTTACTTATCTCAACTTTTTAGAAGCCTGGTGTTGAACAGTTAGCAAACATAGGTATAAAACAGGTATAAAACCCAGGTGGGTATGGTAGGCCAGAGCTGAGAGAGAATGTTGCCTTGTGGAGCAGCCCTGAAGGAGGAGCCAGAAAGAGACTTTATGGCACAGAGAAGGGGAAGAACAGCTACAGGCCAAGGAGAAACAAGGAGGAACTCCACCCTGAGGAAGGATTCCAATATCATAGAAGCTGGGAGGTGCTGTGAAGCTGCAGGCAGCTCCTGGGGTAAGGCAAAAAAGCTGGACAAGTATCGGCCCAGGAAAGCACAGAGTGAGATGGAGCGTGCAGCTCAGAGTCAGAGGGCACAAAGGAGAAAGTCCAAGCGAGAGGAAAGAACTGGGCAGAGCAGGAGAAAAGATGTCTATGTGGGTGCAAGCCAGAAGTGCAGCAGGGCAGGAGCCAGAGAAGCCCATTGGTATCCACGTGGAGGGCACAGCAGCCCAGAGGGAAGCAGCAGCTGAAGAATCAGACTCTAGAATCTGGAATCAAATCTCCTGGGAGGCAGGAGCCAGCAGAAACAAATGATCCATACAAACCTTAGGAGAGTCGATCAGCAGCTTGGTTTTGAGTGGAGGCTGCAGGGAAGAATAGGTGTGTGCTGGGTGTGTATGCTGCAGCTGGCCCACTCCTCTGCTCCCCCATCTGCACCCCTCCTGCTAACTCTGGTGCCAGCTCTCACTTTGCAACAAACTTACAGATCCATCAACAATAACTTAAAGACAGAAAACATTTATGCAGTCAAAAACAACAGAGCGGCTTGCAGTAGATCCCAAACAATACTAGGATCTAGGATACTGTTGGTCAGTTGAATTAAGACTGAGTATCTAGAGGGATTTTAAGGTCAGAATTGATTGCAAAAGTGAATCAATTTGGAGCACTTCAAGCCAGATGCCAGGTGAAAAGGTTGGAGGTTTTGTACTGAAGACACTATATCCCATTTCCATGAATGAAGAAGGGGGAAATGTCTGATGCCTGTAGTCTGAGGGGTTCCCAGGACCCAGGGAGGACTGAATGAGGAAGTCATAGCTGTTTAGTGGATCATCACCTCACTAGACTGGGGTCAAGGTCTAAAAGTCCAAGGAGGGACAGTGCCTGGTATCAGTAATTTCAAATAAAGCCAAAAAGTGAAAACCAAGTTAAAAAGCAAAACCTCACCCAAGGGAAAGGGTCAGAGGTGGGTACCTCAGCCTGCAAGAGTAGGAGACTCAGGGAAGTCTTTAACCTGCCTCAGGGATCACTACTAATTGCCAGCTGTAGATGGAGGGCCAAGTGATAGGTGAAAGGTGGGGTGGGCTGGGTGCTGGTGGCACACGCCTTTAATCCCAGCACTTGGGAGGCAGAGGCAGGTGGATTTCTGAGTTCGAGGCCAGCCTGGTCTACAGAGTGAGTTCCAGGACAGCCAAGGCTACACAGAAAAACCCTGCCTCGAAAAAACCAAAAAAAAAAAAAAAAAAAAAAAAAAAAAAAAAAAAAAAAGGTGGGTTGGTTGCAGTGGAGATAGGGGAAGTCGGGAAGAGAGATGGGAAGTGGTGTCAGGGCCTTATAAGGGACAGTGGTGACAGTGGAAATGTGTTGCATTTGGCAGTTGGTGGTACTGAGCTGCTGGAGGCAGGCTGTGTTCTGGAATGTGGGTAGTTCATTTGTAAGCACTTTTGATGACTCCGAGTGAGGATGAGGAGTACCTCCCTTAGATCTCACACCTGCAGCCGACCTCTAGCCTTGGCACTGTCATACTGGTTGTTTTGTGACCGTGCTGTGGTGGCTGTAAACATGCTAAGGCTTCAGATAAGTGGCCTCAGCCCATATCACATGGCAGCCTGCTTTCACCTCTTCCACTTTGTGTTGTTTGCTGTTGTGCATACGCATCAGTTTTGAGTTCTGGGCCTTGTCTACAGGGCCTCCCCAGCATGGCAGCACCTCAGCTTCCTGGCATTCACTTTCCAGGCAAGCTCCCCTGTTGTCGTCTGCTAACTTTAGGGATCTACTTGTTTCAAAAGCCTTCTCATTCAGGCTTTTATTTTACGTTTAAAATAAGAGCTGGGACTAGTACCCTTCCTCCTCCTTCCTTCTCCCTCCTCCTCCTGCAGTCTCCCTAAGCAGCCATCCCAGCCTGAAATGCAGGACTGCACTCCTGTAGACTCTGAAATGCTGGCGTTGCACACAGGGCACTGTGGAGAACCCCAGCCCCCTGTTCTGAGTAAGGCACCCTGGCTTTCACTCAGTGCAGACCTATCTACTGTTAGCTTCCCCACAGACAGAGCTCGTCCTGATGGCCACTCTGACTGCCTTTGCCCTGTGGGCTTTGATCCCTCTTTGCCTCTCAGGCTGGCACTGTGCAGCCTTCTGGGAGTCAGTTCACCTGAGTCACAGTGTACTTTGTATGTGTCATGTGCTCTGTGCTCCTCACAGTGTACACTGTATGTGTCATGTGCTCTGTGCTCCTCA
>NW_022196894.1:8154848-8155227 GCF_008632895.1 Mastomys coucha
CATGTGCTCTGTGCTCCTCACAGTGTACACTGTATGAGTCATGTGCTCTGTGCTCCTCCTCACAGTGTACACTGTATGAGTCATGTGCTCTGTGCTCCTCACAGTGTGCTCTGTATGTGTCATGTGCTCTGTGCTCCTCCTCACAGTGTACACTGTATGTGTCATGTGCTCTGTGCTCCTCACAGTGTACACTGTATGTGTCATGTGCTCTGTGCTTCTTCTCACAGTGTGCTCTGTATGTGTCATGTGCTCTGTGCTCCTCCTCACAGGGCTGGGAATTCCTTACTTCTTTACTGTCCTGATGCTCAGCCTCTGTACTTTTTGTTGTTTTGTTTCCTCTACAACTTTCCCTTTTCTTTCTTTCTTTCTTTCTTTTTTT
>NW_022196894.1:8155307-8161527 GCF_008632895.1 Mastomys coucha
GACCAGGCTGGCCTCAAACTCAGAAATCTGCTTGCCTCTGCCTCCCAAGTGCTGGGATTAAAGGCTTGAGCTACCACTGCCCTTCCCTTTTCTTTAGGACAAAGATAACTCACATTTTAAAGGAAATGAATTTAAATTAACATGCTCCTTGAATCATCTTTCACTGGAGCCTTTAAGCTTTTCTCAAGTCATTCTAGTGTTAGGTGTTGCTGGTCACTCCTGTGATGCTTAAGGTCAACTTAAAGTTCCAGAACCCAGGGCATTTCATTGTCACCAATGGCCTTGCTTCTCATGCTGGCTGCCCAGCCGTTGCTGATAGCCATGTGGTCATGTGAACTTAGAAGGCCCCCAAGCTTTCACTTCAGCTCTTCAGGCTGCTCCTTATCACCTGGAGCTACCTCAGGCCTTGGCACTGCCTCAGTGTAATCCCATTATGGTTAGTAGGCATTCAAGACTTGCACCTCTCAGTGTGTGCTGGAAATGGAGCCTGGCCCATGTTTGTGAAGCATGTCACTGGTCCTTTTCTCTGTCCAGTGCTACACCCTGTCTTGCTCTTGTTTTCCAGGTGTCATTGCAGCTGTACCGCTCATTCCCAGCTTCTTAATTATTTGGTCTTCAGTACAAAAAAGGCGCTCATGGATAAGCATGCCTTGTGTGTCATGATGCCCTAGCATGGCCTTGTATCGATGATGCACTGGTCTCAGAGACTTTCTTGAGGCTGTTGGATCTAAAAAGCCTTCACAGATGGCTCTTGGTTCTAGTTCTGTATTAGTTACCTTCCTATTGCTATGATAAAACACCATGAGCAAAGCACCTTATGAAGAGTTTCCTTGGGTTTATGGTACAGAGAGATGATTGAGTCTCTGATGGCAGGGCAGAGGCATGGGCATGGAAATAGTTACGAGCTCACACTTGGATCTGCACAGAGGAGGCAGAGTGCACACTGGGATTTGCTTGAGCCTTTAGGGACCTCAAAGCCCATCCCTAGTGACACACCTCCTGAACAAGGCCATAACTCTTAATCCTCCCAAAACAGCTCCTTCAACTTGGGACCAAATATTCAAACATATAAGTCTAAGGAAGCCATTCTCATTCAAAGCACCACAGCCTGGGACCTGGCACCACTGTTCCGAGCACATGGTCGGAAGGCATCACCTCCTAGAACACGTTTTCTTTGTGTTTGGGAAAATGTTTGGCCAATCTGAAAGTTGTCTGTGTGAGCTTGTGTGCTGCTGAGACATTTCTTCTTTCCCCCAGGCTTCCAGGGTGATAAGGTCACTGTCCAACTCTGTGCAGAACTCCAGTAACCCTACACTTTCAGCAGACCCTACCTAGCCCTTGCTCTGGTGCACATGGGTAAAAGTGCTGTAGTGTTAATGTAATGACTGCTTGTAATTTTTCCTTATTGAGACCTTTCTCTCTGGAGAAATTGGGCATATACACACATATGTGCATAAATATTAAATAAGTGAAGTACATGTATTAAAATAAGGGAGTGTAGTTTCCAGCGCATGTTAAAACACTTTACCTGAGTGTCTTTCTTTTTCTAAAGTTGTACCTAGTCTCTGGAATGTTGATGCAGAAGTCACAGTCCCTGAACAGAAGCCTGGGGAAGCTGCTGAGGAACTAGCAAGCTCCTACGAGAGGAAGCTCATTGAGGTAAGACTGGCCCTGTTTCCGAAGCTGCAGTTATCTGGAATGCCGGCTGCTCTGGTGTGACTCAGGTGATGAGCCACCTGCTGTAGCAGCCAGCAGCACCATAGACCAGAAAGACAAAACGCAGAAATAAGAGTACTTGGGAGAGAAGGGAAAGCCGATTATCTGGAAGTCATTGCTTAGCTAGAAACACTTGAAATCTGTGGCAAGTGAGTAGGATCAAGAGCATGAATATGTAACATTGAAAGCAGAACTTGGGGCTGGAGAGGTCCATTCAGACAGCGCTTGCAGGATAACCCTCATGAGCGGAGCCTGCATCTTAGAACTCAGGTAAAAAGAAAAAACTGGGCTTGGTGACTCACTCTTGTAGAATGAGGAAGGAACAAGAGGACCAGAATAGCCTGGCTGGTAAGTTCTGGACCAAGGAGAGAACCAGTCTCTCCTTGAGTGAGTATGTCCTTCCACACACATCATCCACGGTTGTCCTGGCTTCCACACACATATATACACAAGCAAGCACAGGAGGAGTTTTAGAAAGATATGAGCTCATAAAGAAGAGTGGCTTCTGAGGAGGTGGCAGAACTTGCTGGTGACCAGGAACAGTGTGACACACTGCACTGCTCCTGCCTGTTGCACCTCCTTAAAGCATTTGCACTTATAGGTGTCTTGGTTCAGATGTGTGTTCCCTGATAGAAGAACCTGACAAAGATAACATACTAAGATAGGCATACCCATGTGCCCCTGAGGCATACATGCAG
Organism: Mastomys coucha; assembly: GCF_008632895.1. Lineage (NCBI taxonomy): Eukaryota > Metazoa > Chordata > Mammalia > Rodentia > Muridae > Mastomys > Mastomys coucha. The sequence continues at coordinate 8,157,722 of NW_022196894.1, forward strand.
ATGAAGTCTAGAGAGATATTACCCAGTCAGTCATTTGCATGATATCTAGGAAATGAATGGTCATTTGATAACTTTTATTGAGTCAGTTAGGAGCCTCACAAGGCGGTGGTGTGTGTGTGTGTGTGTGTGTTGTCTGTGTGTGTGTACACATGTGTGTGTGTGGTATGTTTTGGTGTTGCAGTGTGTGTATGGTATGTGGTGCATGGTATGTGTGTGTGTTGTCTGTGTACACATGTGTGTGTGGTATGTTGTGGTGTTGTACTGTGTGTGTGTGTGTGTGTGGTATGTTGAGTTGTAGTGTGTGTGTATGTGTGTGTGGTATGTGGTGTGTGTGTGTTGCCTGTGTATGTGGTATGTTGTGGTGTTGCAGTGTGTGTATGGTATGTGGTATGTGGTGCGTAGTATGTGTTTGTGTATGTATGTGTCTGTGTGGTATGTTGTGGTGTTATAGTGTGTGTGTGGTATGTGGTGTTGCCTGTATGTGTGTACCTCTGTGTGTGTGTACCTGTGTGTGTGTACATGTGTGTGTGTGTGTGTATGTATGTATGTATGGGTGCCAGGTACACATGCCACGACAGCGTGAGTGAGAGAAGCACAGCTCTGTCGCTGAGCCACACCTCCAGCTCCAGGTCACCATTTTCCTTATGCTTTTTAATTTGGTTCCTAAGTAAGAGAGGGCAGTGATGATACATACAGCTTGAGTTCTAACTCTGGTGAGCTTGGGGAAGGCAAGCTGCAGTCTGACAAGACAGCTGTTAAAGAAGGATCTGAAACTAGGACCAGGACAACTCTGTCCAAACGCTTTACACAGCAGGGTCATGAGACAGTATTGGGTGGTGGCAGTAAGCTCAGATTACTGAGTCCCTAGTTAGTGCTCCGAATGCCCTTTGTAGAGTGGGAACAGTTCTCCCTTGCAGGGCTGTGCAAACCCATATGGGTATTGTATTAGTCAGGGTTCTTTGGAGGAACAGACTTGATTAAATGAATGAATGAATTTATTATCTGTCTGTTGGTCTGTCTTAAGTAGGACTTATTAGAGTGACTTCAAGGCTATGGTTGGGCTAATCTAATAATGGCTGTCTACCAACGGAAAGCCCAACAATCCAGTAGTAGTTTGGTCCACAAGGCTGGATTTCTTAGCTGTGGACTGAGGATACATCAGAATCCAGAAGAAGTAGGCTCTAATGCCAGTGAGAGCAAGCAGGCAGAGCAAGAGATTCTTCCTTCCATGCCCTTTCTGTAGACTGCCAGCAGAAGGTGTGGCTCAGATGTAAAGTAGGTTTTCCCACCTCTAAAGATCTAAAGGTGTATCCTTTCACTTCAAATGATTTAGTTAATAAAACTCCCCTAAGCCAGGTAGTGGCCGTGTGTAGCTGCCAGCAGCTTCACAAACCGGGTTCCTGAAAGAGAGGCAGGAGCCTGGGGAAAATAGGGGAATCGGACTTCGAGAGAAATAGCCAGACCAAGTCAAAAGGTTCCATTCAAGGTCGAATGTGTCTTTTAGAGTCTGAGAACATATAGGCAGGGAACCCATCCCCCCGCCTAATTAGCATCTTCCAGAAGGCAGGTGAAGTAGCTTAGCAGGGCGTGGCTCCTATAGGGAAGTTGCAGATGTGGCTGAACAATAGACCTCTCCTAAGGAGGGAGACTCCACCCTTGGTGGGCTAGCTGCTTGTGGCAAGGACAAGGTCTGGTTTACCTGCTTGAGGCTTGGGGAGGTCACAGCAGTGCATGCCTTTAATCCCATCATTCAGGTAGGAGAAGCAGGCAGATCTCTGTGAGTTTGAGGCCAGCCTAGTCTACAGAGTGAGTTCCAGGACAGCCAAGACTACAAGGAGAAACCCTCTTTTGAAAACAAAACTAAACTAAACAAAAAATAAGAGAAAAATCCCTCAGGTGTACCTAGCTATTTGAGTTTTAGTTAATTTCAGGGTTCATCAAGTTGACCACCAAGAATAGCTAGCCTTCCGGTGGATACCAAGTCTCTGAAGGCAAAAACTATGTCCTATGTCAGGAACTTTTATTGGCAAGTGATAAGTGAGCTTTGAGGGAACATATTTTTAAATTCTTCCAGGACTAAGCTGTGTCAATTTAGTCAATTAATGAAAGAGTCCATAAGATAGGGAAAAAAGGGTGATCAGAAAGAAAGTGGATGGAGTGTGGTGATCAGAGTGGAATTGGGTGAAGTGGGGTGATCAGAGTGGAATTGGGTGAAGTGGGGTGATCAGAGTGGAATTGGGTGAAGTGGGGTGATCAGAGTAGAATTGGGTGAAGTGGGGTTATCAGAGTGGAATTGGGTGAAGTGGGGTTATCAGAGTGGTGAAAGACCCCCAGAACTGGGGAGATCCTCCCTCAAGTCTCGGGATAACACGACCACCCAATAACTCATGAGAGACCGATCTTGCTGCAATCACATGAGGTTTATTTGGCATAGGCCGGTACCGGGGTCGATCTCGGCCATGCAGGCCAGAGGAGTTCAACCCCGAACACAAGAAGTGAGGGGTATTTAAAGGGAAAAACTACAGGAAACATAACATAAAAACAGTGGAAATTTTCAGAGGGACCCAACCCCTGATTGAGTCAGGGTCATGAGGAAAACATCCTGCACACTCATTATTCACAAGAATGTGGTTTGGTCATTGCTATTCACTTTATGGCTGGCCGTTCCCTAGAACCACCCAGATGGGCTCATATCCTGCTTTTTGTTCTTGGACCTAGCGGGGGGTGGGGGGGGGCTTGTGGCCAACAGGCTCCCAAAACTGGCCAGTCTACATTCCTGGCTTGCCACAGAGATCTTCCATGCCCTTCCAGGTAAAGGTTACACAGTATACATTCCCACCAATACATTTCTACTACATGCTCCTTTTTTTTCTTAATTCTAAAATTCTCCAGCCCTACATGGTAAAGTACCTAATGGAGACATTTAAGAGAGAAGAGAATTATTTTAGCTCAAAGATTGTAAGATCTGAAGAGCCACTTCTTATGTCCAGGATGTGGACTCACAAAAACACAGAGATGGAGATCGATGCAATAAGCAAGAGGTTTACTGTTTAATGATCCAGTATACTGGGGTTGTCCTGCAATTAGGGCAGAGGCGACCCCGAGGAACAAAAGCACACACTCTTTTACCCTTTCAGAACATAGTTTTTAGTTTACAGCATGAGTTGGTTATCTCTTATTGGTGGAGCTCATTGTTCTTTGTTTCCATTGCCCTTTGTGCCCCAGGTGAGGAGATACCTTTTGTACATAGACAGGGTGGGGAGAGATCCACCCCTCACTGCGGGTGGGGTGGGACATTTCCTGCAATTGGAGCATCTCCTGGAGATGGATGTTTATTCAGTAAATTCTTTTGAAGCTCCCTGACTTTAAGTTTAATGGACATTCCTGGCTTCCCTGTATTTTTATGAGGTGTTCCTATTTACTTAATTCTTACAAGATCATCATGATGGGAAGCATGGTGGAGTGGCTGAGACTCCTCCCATCTCCACCATCTCTTCTAGCAGGTTGGCAGGAGGTAGGATACGTGTATGGAGACACTCCTATCAGACAACTGAAACAGTGGACTTCAAGTCTCTAGGAATTTCATGCTGGGAAGAAAGAAGGCCTGGTGCCATCCATAGGAAGAGCTTACCACCCAGGTCTCCACAGGAAGAGCTTACCACCCAGGTCTCCACAGGAAGGGCTCACCTCTCAGCTCTCCACAGGAAGGGCTTACCTCCCAGCTCTCCACAGGAAGGGCTCACCTCCCAGCTCTCCACAGGAAGAGCTCACTCACCTCCCAGCTCTCCACAGGAAGGGCTCACCTC
>NW_022196894.1:8161831-8170856 GCF_008632895.1 Mastomys coucha
GGCTCACCTCCCAGCTCTCCACATGAAGGGCTCACCTCCCAGCTCTCCACAGGAAGGGCTCACCTCCCTGCTCTCCACAGGAAGGGCTCACCTCCCAGCTCTCCACAGGAAGGGCTCACCTCCCAGCTCTCCATAGGAAGGGCTCACCTCCCAGCTCTCCACAGGAAGGGCTCACCTCCCAGCTCTCCACAGGAAGGGCTCACTAACCTCCCAGCTCTCCTTAGGATCTTGCTTCCTAGCTCTCAGCCCACCTTGCTAAGAATCCAGATAGGGTTTGGTTGGACCTCTCCTTGACTAGGGACTGTGTGGGTGCATAACTCTCACACTATCCTTAAAGTACCTTAGTACCCTGAAGATGGACTTGGGGAGAGGACACTGGACCTTTTTGTCTCCAGTTCCAGTGGGGCCTTTGTTACCAACCATTGTGACCATGTTACAGTCTCCCATCTCTCTGTATCAGCCTTGGCTGTCTGTGCAGAGATCAGGTCATGGAGGAAGTTTCCCTTGTATCCTATTGCCTTGAACATGGCAGCCATTGAAAAGGTAAAGCTGGTGGTATGGGCTAAAGCTTTCTCTTACAGCCTAGGCATCCTTTCCTCCCTTTTGTAGTTTCCTTATCTGGAACAGAGAATTGCTAGTTCTGGCCAATGAGCTGAGCTCATGTTGGGTAGAGGTAAACACGTCCTCAAGTGGCTCTTCCCTCCCTCCCTCTCTTCCTCCTGTGTGTGTGTGTGTGTGTGTGTGTGTGTGTGTGTGTACACAAATATGTATGCACATGTGTCTTTGTTCATATGCATGTGGAAGCAAAACCCCTTACTTTGATTTTTTGAGGCAGGTTTTCTCACTGGTCTGCGACTGATAGATTTGGTGACACTGGCTGACCAGTGAGCCCCAGGGGTTCTCCCTTCTCTGTGTCCTCTGTGTAGCATTAGTGTTTGAGATGGGCCTAGAGGAGGATAAGAAGGGGAAGGAGGAGGGAGGTGGTATTACAATGCCTAGCTCTAGACGAGGGTGACAATATGTCTAACAGATATATTTTAAGTTATTTTGTGCTCCAGTGACCTGGAGTGGACCAGGCTGGGAGATCCTTGGGGTTGATGTGGACAGAGCTTTTCTGGCCATAAATCTGTTAAGTATCACAGCTTCAGCGTGCAGTTGGTGTTCCACAAACACACACCAACAACAGTCTACTAAGTGAATTCAGGTACCCTGTGAAGTATGTGTAGGGTATTAAGTGTGGAGCCCTAGATTAGGCTGATAGAGAAGTCCCAAATATGGCTTCTGATGGCAGGGATTACGTGTCTAATGGGAGCGTGTGGCTCAGGAGAAGGCACTTGCCTAGTGTGGTTGAAGCCCCAGATTCAGTTCCCAGCATGACAAATAAAAAACAAAAAGAAAGACAAAAGACTTCTAGGGAGAAAATGTGCTTTGTAGAAGAGGTAGGCTCTCTTTTGATGCCCAGAGTTGAGGGAAGCTAAGCTTAGGCTGGAGAGGACCCAGAGCAGCAGGCAGCTGGGGCTGGCTCTTACACACAGCTTTGCTAGAACCCCATGTTAGCAGCCAGCCTGTGCCTCCTCTTCTGTCCTGTCTTCTGTCCTTCCATGTCCTGAGCACTGAGAGAGCTGGCAGTGGTAAAGAAGAGGTGTGGGTGACCCTTTAATAGCCTTCTCACCTCTAGATTGAGTTCTAGTTTCTTCACTGCAGAGTGGTTTTAGTGGCAAAGCCATCAAATTTGTTAGATATGGTGAGAGCAAGCATTCATTATCCCAACCAGGCAAAGATTAAGGAGGCGGTGACCCCGGGGAAGCTTCAGGGCATAGGAGGAGTCATGCATTGTTCTTCTCTGCAGAGGTTAGCATCTCACCACAGCTGTTTTACATAGCTCCTCCCTCCTCCTTTGGACCTCCAGTAATGGCGCTCAGAATTTTCTTTGTAAACCTTCCACTCTCTCTTGAAGATCTGAAACTTCAGATTTTTTTCTCACTAGAGGTTTTGAAGTTCAAAGACATTGGATACATCCAAGATACATCTAAGACTCTTAACTTCTTTTTCTCTTTTAAGTAATTCCTGTGGTTTCACCTAACCTCCCTAGAGTTGGCCTGTCCATTTTGGCCTCCAGGAAATGTAAGATGTGGGTAGCATTCAGATTTTGATCCTTCTTCTTCTTGACATTGACTTATGGAGTCCGGTGGCACAAAGTCAGAGGAGTTCTGATCTACCACTTCCTGTTGGGCCTCTCTAAGCCTCAGGCTCTCAGTGGAGTGTGACCAGTTGCCCTTCTTGAGGTCTACTCTAGGAATTCAGTAGAGCCTGGTTGGGGCAAGAGGAAGCTCTGTGTCCTTCTCATGGTGGTTAGTGTCTTGGTAGAGCAGCAGTTCCAAGCACTCTGCTCTCCTTTTCTTCATGGATCCTGAGATGTGCAGGAGTTCAGCCTCTGTTCAGCAGCCCGCAGCAGTGAGCACCGATTCCCCAGCTCATCTTAGTCCCTGGAGATGCCATGCTGCTCCTGGGTTGCCAGCACTCTTCTGATTGTAGCTCTTCATCTGAGACAGATGCACCCCCCTTCTTCATAGCTGATAAGGAATTCTCTTTGTCTCATCTGGGTGTGGTGTTATACACTTGTGATCCTAGCACCTGGGAGGCCAAGGCAGGAAGATCCTGAGTTTGAGGCCAACCTGGGTGGTATAGTTGAGACTCTGTCTAGAAAAAAAAATCCAACCAGAGATGGAGAAAGCTGCTCAGATGCCAAAATGTTAGTTCTGCCTGTGTGGAGGCCTGGAATCTGGGGCTGCCTCTGACCTGTGTGGAGGCCTGGAATCTGGGGCTGCCTCTGACCTGAGTATGGAGGCCTGGAATCTGGGACTGCCTCTGACCTGTGTGGAATACTTAGGAAGAAACAGATGAACTTCCACAGACACACACAGACGATGATCCAGTGCTCCTCTTTTGGACAACAGATAAAAGTATTTGTAATTACAGTGGCTGGTTTCAGCTCTCCAGCCCACCACTATTTTGGGTCTCTGTTTGCTTTCTCTTTTTATGCAGGGGGAAGGTTCCTGTAGCCAGAGTCTCCTGGTCTTGATGGAAGAGGTTCAGGAGATCCAGTGCTGTTCTGTTGGTGTTGGGCGTGCCTGGGGAGGGATCAGGGCTATTGTGAACACCGGATAAGCTGGCCTTTCTCTTACTTGAAAAGCCTGCTGCTTGGGGTAGAGCTACAAACTTCAGAGAGAGCAGAGAGTTGGTGTGACCCTTGGAGTGCAAGGTTTGCCAGCCTTGTACCAAGCAAGTCTGTCCTGGCCAGCCAGCTTGCGGTGGCTCACTGTACTCTAAGACGTCTGACGACCACTGGTGTGTGTGTGTGTGTGTGTGTGTTAGTAAACTCTTGCTGCCATCTTTAGCCTCATTACTCACTTTACCTAGAACTTTTTTCATCTTTCAGATGCGCAGCTTTGCACAGGGATTAGGGCAAGCTGTCTAACTTGACAACTAACTTGATTCTTTTTTTCTGTGTTCCATCCTTGACTCATCTTTCCTTGTTAACTTACATATATACATATATATATATATATATATATGTATATACATATACATATATATATATATATATGAATACATTAATATATATCAAAGGCAGGTTTATTGGAGAGCTTCTCTCAGCCAGGAGAATTCACTGGCCCTAAGGATTGCGGTTGTAAAATTGTCATGAGGAAAGTGGGCATGGGAGTGGGTCAAAAGAGAGAGAGAGAGAGAGAGAGAGAGAGAGAGAGAGAGAGAGAGAGAGAGAGAGACAAGGGGCATGCACACAGAGAGAGGAGAAGAAGAAAGAGAGCAACTTATTTTTTTTTTACCTTTAAGATATCATCTGAAGATGGGTGTGGTGGTGGAAGCCAGTAATTCCAGCACCTAGCAGGCTGGGGCAGGGGCACAATAAGGTTGAGGCTAGCCCAAGCCACTTCTCTGTTCTTGTGCAAACTGGGTTCAGTCCCCAGGTGTCCTTAGCATCCTTTGTGTCCTGTAACCTTATCCTGATGGGACAACTTTCTCTGTACTTGCCTTGACTGTTCTCATTTTGCCCTTTTCCCAAGTCCGCTCTGCTGCAGGCCCAGCAGATGGCAGTAGATGTGCCCCAATCACCACCATTCTGTCTGTTATAGCCCTAGCATCCAGCAGGACCCCTGGCATCTGACTGGTAACCCATTTAAACAGCATTTTTTGTTGAAGACCACAGGGAAGCTGGATCAAACTGGCTGTGGCAGACACAATACATTTATTTATTAAGTCCTCTCTCAGTTTTCTCCTCCTGGGATCACATGACTTGTCCAGTCTACTTGGGTATAAATAGCACTGCCGCGCCTTACAGGCTGAAGGAAAGAAGAACTGGGGAACCAATGCTTCCTGGTTCTTGTTTTCCTTGCGGGGTACCTGTGAGCCATGGATTCTGTGTGGCACAGCCACAAGAGGACACAAGTCTGGGTCCCCAGGCTGCTGCTTGGATGGCAGCTTTGCTGCTTTGTTGCTGGGCCTACCATAATCTTCGTAGGAGGAGGAGGAGGGTTTTGTGTGTTCAGTCAGGGAGCTACTGCAGTGCTGGTGACTGTCCTGCTCACCTTCAGTCCGGACAGTCTGATTTTAGGCATGCTAGCTGACTCTAGGATGTGAGCTCTGTCACTAGGCTGCTGTTTCTCTTCCATCCTCGAGTCTGTTATTTCTGGGTTGAATTAATAGCTCTGGGTAATTCCCCTTCTGTTCATAGATGGCTGTGATCCCCTGAGCACATCTTTTCTTCCAGGTTCATATTCAGAGAAGACAATACTTTGCCTCTTTAATTCCTGGCCAAAGCTTTGAATTTGAGCTGGCAACCTAGCTGAGGCTCTGTTCTTGCTCTTCATCTGATCACAGGGTCTGGCTCCTGCACTGAGACAGTGGGGAGCCCTGTTCAGATGTGGGGGACAGAGGCTAGGGAGTGGAAGGATGCCATGAAGACTCTGGCTTACGATAGCTCACAGCGAATGAGTTAGCCAGCAAATGAACGACTGTCGGTGAATGGTGAGCAGACCTTCTTTCTCCCTTGCTTTCCGGCCTCTGCTCTACCAGCCGAGTACTCTTCATCCAAGGGCAGTATTTGAGACCTTGCCATGGAGGGAAAGGTGTGCACGTCCTTTGTCTGTCAGCTCAGGTGGGCTAGGGCAATCCTGGCTGCAGGAAGAATGTGCAAGTTTGACAAACTGGCTGAGAGACGTAGCAGTAAGACAGGACAACACTTCAGTTCCTCACAGCAGCAGTGTCTGTCTCTAACATTACTTTTTAGTCAGCATACAGAGCAGTTGTTTTATCACAGCTTTGTCAGAGGTGTGCGCCACTACCTTGCACACAGTCACTCCTCCACTACCTCTCAGCTTTCCTCTCATCTGTTTGTAAGGCTTTAGATATGGTAATGTTTCTTTTTTAAGAGCGTGTGTGTGTGTGTGTGTGTGTGTGTGTGTGTGTGTGTGTGTGTGTGTGTGTGTGTATGTGAAGGCATTTGCATGTGAAGCCAGAGGAATACTCCCTGTGCCATCTATCTCCATTGAGACCTGGTCTCTCACTGGCTTGGAGGTCACCAGTAGGTTAGACTGGCTGGCTCTGGGACACCCCTCCCTCATTTCCTGCTCTCCAACCTAGGGTTTGCAAGCATGTGCCATTGGCTGGAAGTTTCCTGGAGGGCCACACTTGGCTTTGCATGCTTGCAGGGAATGCATACACTTTACTGACTGAGCCATGTTCCCAGACCTGGTTAATATTTTTTTTATTTTTTTCTCTTCTTCCTGAAAATGGTATGGTGGGAAGCTCTCCCTTCGCTTTCTCTTTTCTCTGCCTCAGTCCTCCCCAACACAGGCCAGTGGGGACCATGCTCCCCACTACTTCCTGGCTGTTCTCTGCCACTTGATAGAATTTCCTTTCTAGACCCAGCCAGCTGTTTGCTTCTAACCTATTTAGGAAGATTTTATTTGTCAGACAAAGCTGGTGATGTCAGAACGGGATGGCTGCTCTCTCTGGGTCGTGAGGATGGCGTGGAGGTTTCTGTCTGCTGAGTTGGCAAGGTTTGGCTTGGGAAATATCTGGGAAAGTGTTGCCTCAAGGTACCTGTCACTTCAGAAGTGGCCCTTGATGTGTGACCCTCAGACTCAGGCTTGGCCTCTGATAGCACAGTGCTTGTTTGTTTTATTGAAGGGTCTAAAACCTTGTGAGATCTGCTTGTTTCTTTTATCATGAGATTGGCACAAAGTGTCGCAGCATTGGTATTAGTTTATAAAGAGCAGAGATTTGACTGACCATGCCAGGTGTGTATGTGTGTGTGTGTGTGTGTGTGTGTGTGTGTGTGTGTGTGTGTGTGATATATATGCAACATCAGGCATATGTTCACCAGAAACCCACTCACCTCTAAATGAATGAATAAATGATCTAAGTATAAATTAAAAGTGATTGAGATCTCCTACTTGCTACAACCCCTCTTTTAATTTTTTGAGACGGGCTCACTATGTAGCCATGGCTGTCCTGGAACTTACTGTGTAAACTAGGCTGGCCTTGAACTAACAGAAATTCACTTGCTCTGTTTCCCAAGATCAGGGATTAAAGGTATGCACCACCACAATCCGCCACTGAGATGCCCTGCTAGGTACCTACTATGTCAGCTAGCACACTGGGTGTGCCATTTGATCTTTATACCCACGAGCACAGTGGGTAGGGTGGAAACTAAGGTTTAGAGTAGTTGACTGGATTTCAGGGGTATAGCCATGGAGCAGTGTGGTAACCTTTGACCTAGTTCTGAAGTCCTGTCACACCCCAGGTTATCCATCAATGTGGTTTTGTAAAGCTGTCACCATGAGATGTGAGGCCTCTCTTTGGAGGTCAAGCTGATTACCATTTCTGCTTCCTGAACCATGCCTGTCTTCCACCAGAAGACCTTACTAAATAAACTACAAGAGATTCAGGCTTGGACTGGGAGTGACTTTTCTCAGTTTATTATAGAGCAATTAATCAAATGAATTATGTAGTTCAGCTAATGACTTGCTTTGATCTAGTAGTTTTGTAGAAAGAACAAATTGAACATTTTTTGTTTAATCCACTTTGGTATGTACTAGAGTGGATTTAAAAGCAAAGCAAAGCAGTGCATGTCTATAAATCCCAAGTTCACTTCTCCTTCAGGAAGCTGTGCTCATCCTGAAGTCTCTGGTGGATTGGCCGGCTGCATTTACCCCAAGCTTGTTTACCCCACGCCTGTTATTGGGCACTTGATGTGTCTTGTTTGTTCCTTACACTTTCTACACAGGACTGCTCCAGTCCTTGTGTAGGGGGGACAAAGATACTCTAAGCCCTTGGGTGCTTAAAGCTATAGAAGCACTCAGTGGCAGGAGACAGGGTCAGAGTCCAGACTTGAAGTTCATAGCCATTCTCCATTGGAAACATCCTGTGTCCATATTGCTGATAATTGTAGTCTTTCTCTACATTGGTCATAGTGGGACGATCTGACATTGGGGCTCTATGTGTGTACCCAGCCCCTGCCACTTCAGCTCCCTGAGTCTTAAGCATCCTTAATTATAGCCTAAAGGATAATCTTTGCATTCTCACCCTTCCTCCCCCATTTCTATCTTTTGTTAAGATCTCTGTAGCTAAGGATGGCTTCGAACTTCTTGTGCCACCAACAGGGAGTTAAACCCAGACCTTCATGCATGCAGCAAGCACTGAAGCAGCTGAGTCATATCCCCAGCCCCAGGGAATTATCATACTTAATGCTGTAGGTAAATTAATCTGTAGGTAAACATTTCCATGCATGGCTTTCTCCTTCTCCTTCCCAGGGCACATTCTGTGGTGCGGGTCCCCTTGTCTTATTACTTTTTGGAATAGATTTGGAGTCACTCCTGAGGTGACTAGTCCTGAGTCCTGTCAGAACAACCCAGTTGTACCTTTCCCTTGTGCCACCCTTCTCTAGTAGAGTAATGGCCAGCCATTCACTCAGGAGAATGGGTTATATATAGTTTCTGCAGATTCCCAGTCTTACTCTGATGTCATGGTGCTGGCGCTTCCTACCCTCTGCCCTCTGTATGGGAGTTTGGGTGGTGCTAGGCCGGGCCAGCAGGAAGCATCATTTTTTTGTTCCTGCAGCTGCCCACACTGCAGGATGAGGGATAGTTCTAGGTCCTTTTGACCATACCACAACTTACCTGTACCCCCAGGCTTGCTCCTTTCATTTCTTGTGGCTTATCATGTGGTTGAAGACACCCTGCCCTCCTAGGAGCATGCTCTGACCTCCTCTGAACCCAGGCATGGGTTCTCGTTCTTCTTTCCAGAATGTGCTTTCATTCCCATGCTTGCTTCTCCTCCGCTTCCCACCCACGATGGGCTTAAGGATTCTGAGAAGTAGGAACACTGGCTTCATTTGGGCCACACTGTACTCTGTTCACTGTCAGAACTTGGCCAAGAGCCTGAAGTTTGTAGACTTGTCCCTAGCCTTGGTTGTAGAGACTTCCAGAATTCCTGCAAGTTTCTCCCCTCCCTGCTAACCTAAATCGTGAGCTTGCTAAGTCACGTGAGATGTTTCGTTTTTCAGGAAATAACTATCTCTCATAGCATCCTCTGTAGCTGATTTTCCCGTTCTCCTCCTGTCTTTTCTGGAGCTTCCGTTGATGGAGGCAGCTGAGTCTCCTGGTGTTCCTGGGATTTTAAGCCAAGCAAGCCCTTTTCTCCCCTGTGTAGCTTTCTGTCAGGGTGTTTGTTATGGCAACAGAAATGGAGTTAGGGCAGTAGCTTTCTACTTGTTATCACTGTGTTGCTATTTTGTCTGCTGGTTTGGTTCGAGCAGTTTTATCAAAGTCATGAAATGGGCAGCATATAGAGAACAGAACCAGTGTCTCATGAGTGTTCACTGGTTCACAGAGGAGAGAGGGCTCTTTTGAAGGCTCTTCGTTAGGGTAAAGTCATTTTTCTTTTTAAAACTTTTATTGCATTATGATGAGAAAAGTTACATGATTTCAATTTATCTGAATTT
>NW_022196894.1:8173556-8180479 GCF_008632895.1 Mastomys coucha
GTTAGGAGCTTTTTGCTTTTTGCATTTTCTTTGACTGTTGTGTCAATGTTTTCTAAGGTCTCTTCTGCTCCTGAGATTCTCTCTTCTATCTCTTGCATCCTGTTGGTGATGCTTGGATCTATGGCTCCCAATTTCTTTCCTAGGTTTTGTATCTCTAGGGTTGTCTCTCTTCCTGATTTCTTTATTATTTCTCTTTCCATTTTTAGGTTCTGGATGGTTTTGCTCATTTCCTTCACCTGTTTGATTGTGTTTTTCTGTAGTTCTTTAAGGGATTTTTGTGTTTCCTCTTTAAGAGCTTCTAGCTCTTTACCTGTGTTCTCCTGTATTTCTTTGAGGGTGCTATTTATGTCTTTCTTAAGGTCCTGTATCATCATCATGATAAGTGATTTTATATCTGAATCTTGCTTTTCTGGTGTGATGGTGTGTCCAGGACTTGCTATGGTGGGAGAATTGGGTTCTGATGATGGCAAGTGAGCTTGGTTTGTGTTGTTTATTTTCTTACGCTTGCCCCCCACCATCTGGTTAACTCTAGTGCTATCTGCCCTTGCTAAATCTGACTGGAGCCTGTCCTTCCTGTGACCCTGGTTGTGTCAGAACTCCTCAGAGTCAAGCTGTCTCTGTGATCCTGTGATTATGGGATCCTGGGATCCTGGGCTTGTTAGATCACCTGGGAATGGGGCTTTCTCTGTGTGTTGTGGGACTGGCTACAGAGCTTGTGCCCAAGGTCTGCTCAGAACATTAACCCAGACAGACCGGAAGGAATCAGAGTCACTGGACTGGCAGAGTTCCTGTGTGCCTGGTCCAGCTGGTCCCAGTTACTCCCAGTGTTGGGACAGATGTTGGTTCCTGCTCACCTCTGATCCTGGGTATGTCAGAGCACCTGGGAGTGGAGCTTCCTCTGGGTGTTGTGGGACTGGCTGCAGAGCTTGCACCCAAGGTCTGCTCTGGACCCCAGCCCAGACAGACTGCAAGAAACCCGAGTCACTGGGCTGGCAGAGTTCCTGTGTCAAGGTAAAAATCTTATTTATAAGTTCTCTGTCTTTGTAATCTAATCACTCCCCAGAAGCCCCACTCTTCTCATCAAAACTTCAGTGTGACTTCAGTGTGACTTCAGTGTGACTTCAGTGTGCTTCAGAACACACTGTGCTTTATCTGTTTGGAAGCATTTTGTTAGCTAATATTTTAAGTTACTTTTACTGTTTTTATTGCATGTATTTTATTGTATGGCAATCACATGTAGCACGAACAGAATGGCTCAAAAGGTAAGGTGCTTGCCGTCTATTTTAGACGTTGTTTGGGAATGAGAATATTGCAGGTGAGGTGATGATGGTGATAGTGGCAGGAGATGGAGGAGGACGTGGTGGAGGTGATAGAGGTAAGATGGAGGAGGTGAAGTGTAGGTTATATCAGCTTTCTGATTTAATGCATTTGATTGCCAGTGCACATATGCCGTAGCATGAGTGTGAAGGTCAGAGGACAGCTTCTAAGTGGCTTCTAGGGTCTTTAACTCAGGTCAGCAGGCACATGTGGTTGGTTTTAACTGTCAGCTTGAATCTCAAGGGCAGAGGGAGTCTCAGGAAAATACTTTCCAGGTCTGCTTAGCTTGTGGGCATATCTGTGAGGCATTGTCTTATTTGAGGAGGGAAGATTCAGCCCACTACGACTGGCATCAGTCCCTGGCCCTGAGCTCTGGATTGTCTAAGAGTTGAGAGGGTTTGAATCCACTTTCTCTCTACCTTTGCCTGTAGTTGAGACAAGTATCAGGGTGGAGTTCCTATTGTCTTGATTTCTCTATAATGTTTACTGTAATCTGGGACTGTGAGCCAAAATAGATCCATCTTCCTCTGAGTTGCTTTTGACAGGGTGTTTTATCACAGCAACAGAGACAAAACTAAAATAGATGGCAAGCACCTTACTTTGAGCCATCTTGTTTGTGCTACATAATCCCTGTTTAAAAAGTACCATGGAGTGTCTCAGAGTCACATTAGAGTGAGTAACTGTTAAATGTCATATGTATACTGTCTAAAATCTTTGCAGTTCAAAAGGGGGCTCATGGCAGGGAGAGAGTTTCAGGCATAGCAAAGGTTCTATGTGGGGTCCACAGGAGCATGGTAGTGCTTCCCCTTATCTCTTATGTGCAGCTATGTGCAGTTATGTATTGGAGGGCTTTGCAAATGAATATCAGACTATCTGGAAGCACTAGACTCCTACTCCTATACAACAGGAGCTGTCTGAAGCCGTGCCATGGCTGAAATGAGTCCCTTGAAGTTACAGACCTTAGCTACCCACATCCCCATTGTCTCCCTCGCTCAGTCTGTTTGCTGTCTTCACTGGCATCAGAAATCTGAAACTCTGGCCTTCTAGAAGTGTTAGGGGCTACAGATAGAAGTATAAATAAATGTATGCACACATATAAATAGAAAGTATACATATATGCACACATGCATATACATAAAATTATGTGTAACTACTGGTCACATTACCATCTTTGCCCTGGCTTCTAGGAAGCTCATCAGAATTATTGGCTTTCAGCAGGAGTGGAAAACATTTTGCTACCTTCTTCCGTTTCCTGTTTCTCACATTACTGTAGCACCACACAGCGATGTTACTGTGTGATCCAGTTATTGATAAACGATCACAGTCATTCACATGCAGTGTCTGAGGAGTGTGGCTTGGTGAGAATACTCTGAAAAGCTTAGCTTTATTCAAAGTGCTTTACTCACAAAGCTACCTAGATCATCTATTTTAGCCTTGTGGGTTACTAATGCCCCAAGAATGAGAATATAATTAAAATACACTTCATGTTAAAATGCAACTGAACATAATTTTTTCTTCGATAATTTAGAAGGCAGTTAAGGAGCATGCCATGCCTCAGGGCTGTAATTATGAACATCAGTAATCTTAGTGTGACATTATAAAAATGTGGTTATATCAGCTTTCTGATTATTTGAAATCTGTGGAAACTAGAGTTTCCACATGCAGTGTCTATCTAGGTCTTCTGAGCCACCACAGAAGTGGTTAATATATGACTTTATAGCTGATGAGTGTCAGAAATGGGAGGCAGGTGGGCTGCAGTGTAAAAAGCTCAGTTCTCTGAACACTTACCCCCATGCACAGTGCCGGGGGCAGTGGGGAGGGACTCTGCCTTTTAGTGTAGTATGAAATATAGACATGTAGATAGATAGATAGATTTTTAAAATGTGGTGAATGATTCAGCAGCCAAAAGGAGGTTAGGAAACAAGTCAGTATGCCAGGAAGTAGTCTCTTAATTGGGAAGGAAGAGTGTGGTAGGTTGGGGTGAAGAAAGAGACAA
This sequence comes from Mastomys coucha, assembly GCF_008632895.1. Lineage (NCBI taxonomy): Eukaryota > Metazoa > Chordata > Mammalia > Rodentia > Muridae > Mastomys > Mastomys coucha. The sequence continues at coordinate 8,176,870 of NW_022196894.1, forward strand.
AAAGGTCTAAAGCAGACTCAGCTAAGGGTATAATTTTTGTCATCTCTATGTTTATGGTGATGTAGAAGGCAGTGGTGGTAGAATTGATGAGAGGAAAGAAGGGATGGAGTAAGGAAGTAATGGAGGAAGAAATGATGACAGAGAAGAAGATGGTAGTGATGGGATGTAGAAGAGGAGATGGTGAAGATGATATTGTGGTAGAGAACAAGGTGATGGTGGATGATGAATGGTGAGGGCATGAGTATGAGGAAGAAGAGTTGTTTGGGAGTAATAATGAGAGTAATGCAGGGGAAGTGATGGTGATGATGGCAGGAGATGGAGGAGGAGGTGATGGGGGTGATGGAGGTGAGATAGAGGAGGAGGTGATGAAAGTAATGGAAGTGAGATGGAGGAGATGATGAAGGTGATGGTGGTGAGGTGATGGAGGAGGTGATGGAGGTGAGATGGAGGAGGAGGTGATGGTAGCAAGAGATGGAGATGAAGTGAGAAGAAAGTGATAGAGGTGATGGTGCTAGGGCAATGGAGGATGGGATTGTTGGGGAGTTACGGTAATATGAGGTGGAGGATGAGGTGATAGAGTAGGAAATGATGGGGATCATAGTGACGTGGTGCTGGATATGATGATGTCAGGGCCAATGCAGAAGGCTGTGGGAAGGCAGTGATCTTGGTCTCAGCACTGTGGAGTATTTATTTCTGTGGGGACTGCTTTCATGTAGTACTGTCTCATTTAGTCCTCGTGCCGATCTGAATGAACAAATAGAAAACACATGCTGCAAAAGATAGGAGTGAGGTCTGGAGAGATGCTTCAGTGCATGAAGTGCCTACTCTACAAACATAAGGATCTGAGTTTGGTCGCTCAACATTCTTATAGAAGCTGGGCATAGCAGCATATATGTGCCACCATCACCAAAGAAGAGCGTGAGCAGAGACAGGAGCTTTTGACCAGCCAGCCCAGGTGAATTGGTGTGGTCTGGGTTTAGTACTTAGAGCTTCTATTTCAAAATATTAAGGTAGAGAGTCTTAGAGGAAGACACTTGGCATGCACATGAGGACTCCATGTGTATACATGCATGTGCATATTCCCACATGAACAGATACATACACACAAGAAACAGGACAAGAGTGAGAAGGAACCTTGGGCTGGAGTAGAGTTCCCTGCCTTTATCCCAAGAGCTTCTGCTTTGATACCCTGCCCTTTTAGACACGTTTGCCCCTTAGACATGTCTGCCCCTTAGACGTGTCTGCCCCTTAGACGTGTCTGCCCCTTAGACATGTCTGCCCCTTAGATGTGTCTGCCCCTTAGACATGTCTGCCCCCTAGACACGTTTGCCCCTTAGACATGTCTGCCCCCTTAGACACGTCTGCCCTTTAGACATGTCTGCCCCTTAGACGTGTCTGCCCCTTAGACATGTCTGCCCCCTTAGACACATCTGCCCCTTAGACACATTTGCTCCTTAGATATGTTTCCTGATCTCCATGTTTGATAACTATGCCCCATTCATCCCTTTTTGCTGTGATGTTCTAACAGAGGATACGTATTTCATTTGCTTTGCCATCACGTGTCCCACTGGGGTCTGCCAGTATACTCAAGCATCCTGACAGCCTCACATGGCAGGGCCAGGGGACAGGAGAGCATAGGCTTGTTTTTCTCCTCAGTTTTACTTATTACTGCTGTGTGGGGCATACTTGTGCTGCCCTGAAAGCTTTCCTTTGTTAAGAAGCCATGGGTTTTGTTGTTGGTGGTGGTGGTTTTGTTTGTTTGTTTATTTGTTTTGGTTTTTCGAGACAGGGTTTCTCTGTATAGCCCTGGCTCTGTAGACCAGACTGGCCTTGAACTCAGAAATCCACCTGCCTCTGCCCTCCAAGTGCTGGGATTAAAGGCACGCACCACCACCCGTCTTAGAAGCCATGTTTTTTATTTAAAACTTTAGTTTTGAATTGTTAGAAAACTGATTTTAATTCAGAAAAATAATGAACTTGTGATTCAAACTGTTCACTCTGTTCAGTGTACTGGCCGCTCACAGGCTGCTGCTTCTGGCTTATTAACTGCATTGTATGCGGGTGTTCATGAACATGTCTACCTCCATGCCTGGCACCTTCAGAGGTCACACGAGGACATTGGCTCTCTTGGGATTGGAGTTACAGATAGTTGTGAGCTGTCATATAGTGCTAGGAATTGATTCCAGGCCCCCTGAAAGAGCAAGTGCCCTCAGTAGCTGAGCCATCTCTCTAGCTCCCCATGTGCTTCCTCGTGTGGGTATCCATCTAAACAAAGGAGTAACAAGATGAAGTGTCTTGTTATGAGGGAGCCATATTTATGTAGCAGTGACCCTGCAGTCTGCTCTCCTGAGTGTATTTTGCAGTTTGAGGAAGAACAGTGATGTGGAGCACCTGCCTCAACCCAATGCAGAAGGGACTCAATGGAGCAGAACCCCTGCCACAGCCTAAGGCAGGAGGAACTCAGTGGAGAGAGCTCCTTCAGGGAGACTGCAGTGGCCATAAGAGGGGAAGGCTTACTTTACCTCATTCATGGTCTTGCCCAAGCATAGTTAGGGCAGGCATTCTGGCGCAGCTCACTTCCTGGTGGTCAAGAAGCAGAGAGCCAGCACCTGGCTTGTGGTCGTCTCTTTCCTCCTCCCCCAGCCTCTTAGATGATGCCTCCTGAACTTGAGTGGAACACACAGAGAGGAATGTGCCAGTGCCCTAGGTGCCTCTTAATCTGACGCATTGACATTTAAGATCCACCATCATATTTTCTTTATTTGAAACTTTGCTATTTTCTTATCATAATCTTTTGGCATTCATTTTTATTTTTTCAAGGTGCTATATGAAATGTTACTGTTACTTCCAGCCACCCTCTTCGTGGTTATAGCCATTTGCTTGACTTGCTTTTGACATGGGACTCATTTGCTTTCTGACAAAGAGCCATTGCCATGCTGGTACAGGGACAGCCTTTTCATTATTTTCCCTGGGTTTCAAACAGGAAAGGACAACATTCCCACTTCACCTGGGTGAGGTCACTTGTCCCAAAGAGTGCTACACAGGCTTTGAAATCCCTGCTCTGTTACAGCTGACACTGAGGTTGGCAATGTCTCTGAGAGACTGCTCCACACTTCTGCCTCTGTACGCCTCAGGAGGGACTGAAGGTAGTTAAGTGTGAGGGTGATAGCTGCCTTGGGCCACTGTAAGACATGGGGACAAAGGCAAGGGTTCCATATGGCTTCCCCATCACTCTGCCAATCCTCCCCCAAGTTCCTATCTTCAAATAAAAGTAAGGATGGGCAGACTGATGGGCGAGCTCCCCACTGGACTCACTGCAAGTGCCAGCCACAGTATGAGCACAGTATGAACATTAATTGTCTCTGTGCTCATCAAAGCTTTGGGGTGAGAGAGCCATGGACACCCAGGAATATCTCTGGGACCACTTGTCCCCTCAGTGGGCTGCAGAGTTGTATTATGACACTGGGTAAGACCGGAGTTGTGGCTCTGGTCCTAGCACAGAGGGAATTCCCAGTCACGCTCTTCTCTTCTCCTCAACCTTAGCCTTCTGCTCCTGAGTGGATTACAGACAGTCTCTTCTGAGGATGGGTTTTCTCTGTAAGAATGTGGG